>NC_137458.1:201219536-201819536 GCF_964235325.1 Thermobia domestica | reverse complement strand
CGAAATTTGAATTTTTGGCAATTTTTTACCCATGAAAGGGAACGACATAGACACCCAATACTGATAGAGGTACATACTATGGTCCTAGGCTACCATACCAAATTTTTAGATTTGGCAATTTCCAAAATTTAAGGGGGGGGTCCTATGTACCCCTGCCAAAATTTAGGGGGTGGGCCATCCAAAAAATTTAAAGGGGTGCACAAATGTACCTATGTCTTATGAAAGGAATGGACCCCTATACATGACCATATAATCATATAAGGTAATAGGACCTCATCCAAGGAGATAAATTAGGTCGAAAACCAAACACGTGGTACAACGTATTGCTTACGTTTATATTTTGGCAATTTTGTACCCCTAGAAGGGAATGAGGTGGACCACCCAAATTTATCATGATACATATTAGGGTCCTGTACTATAATACCCAATGTTGAAATTGGTCAATTTCCAAAATTTAAGGGGTGGGCCAAGGTACCCCTCCCAAATTTTTCAAGGGGTGCATTAATATACCCATGTCTTATGAAAGGTAATGAACCCCTGTATACGCCCATATAACTATATAAGGTAATAACGCCTCATCCAAGGGGATAAATTAGGTCAAAAACCCCCGAAATTTGAATTTTTGGCAATTTTTTACCCATAAAAGGGAACGACATAGACACCCAATACCGATAGAGGTACATACTATGGTCCTACCCTACCATACCAAATTTTTAGATTTGGCAATTTCCGAAATTTAAGCGGGGTGGTCCTATGTACCCCTGCCAAAATTTAGGGGGTGGGCCAAGGTACCCCTGCCAAAATTTAGAGGGGGTGGTCCTAGGTACCCCTAGGTCATTGACCCCGGGCCAAGGTCATTGACCTTTGACCTATGACGTCACAAAAATTTTTGTTGACTCGGCGAGATATACGCGGGGGAGTACTACTCCTTCTCCAATTCTTGTTCCAACATATTTTTCTTACTGGAGGAGATAAGATTTTGCTTGTCACAATGAGTATGTATTGAAATTGAAACTGAAAAATTTGAAAAAGTTTCAACCTGGCCGGAATTCGAACCCGAGTCCACCGAATAGAAGTTCAATACGTTAACCACTTACCTACCGCGTCACTTCATTTTTATCTAAACTTTTAGCTAGTTAAAATCGTTGCATGTAAGACTACATAAAATACTAATGCTAGTATAAGAAGACGTTCGTTATGAGTGTCACAATGACTTACACGGGATTTCCTTCTTTAACTCAAAAACAAGATTTATAGACCTTTGTCAATGAGGAAAATATCACGAAACGGTCTTCAAGTTGATGCTACCACATGTGTTTAACTGCTTTTTACATTACTACTATTCTTCCACATAGTAACTTCTAATTTCCAAAGAAGAAAAGCCGGCAGCATTTATGCCGATTCCAAGGGTTCAGTATTCGCGCGCAACCCTAGCCAACTGTTTGAAGAAGGTCATGTAAAACGTACAGAAAAATTTGGGCAAGTGAACAGAACCTAACCAACCCCTGCGGGGCTTCTAACCCGTTCCTACTATAATAATAATAATAATAATAATAATAATAATAATAATAATAATAATAATAATAATAATAATAATAATAATAATAATACTTCTACAACAACAACAACAACTACTACTTCTTTTACTATGGATCCGTATAATAAAACTGCAAGCTTATTTTAATGAAAAATGTTATAAAAATTTAAAAAAATAATCAGTAAATCACTTTCTGAGTATTATTTTCAATCCTATTTTAATGAAAAAGTGTTATGAAAATTTAAAAAAATAAAAAAAATTCTTGGCAGGATTTGAACCCAGGCCAAAAACGATTTTCATTACCAGCATGATCCGCTAGCACGCCTGGCTACGAGGGAAGACAGCAGTTGGCCTTTACTTTTCGCTACATGTAGTTCATGATTCTTGATGTCCTATCTGTATCGGCCAATAAGATCAGAGGATATCTGAAACTCTTGGAATTCGCAAAAATGCAAGCCGCATGACATTATTTTCGCATTCTTTGAATTGCATCAACACGTGTAGAAAAAGAAAGTTCTATTTTTATCTTCCGTAACTACAAGTTTATTGTTTTATCTTTGTATGAGGAATTTGTGGTAGATTGGCCAATTATGAAGCTCATATGGCAGAGACACGGGTTCGAATCCCGTCGTGGCAATTATTTTTTTCTTAATTGGAAGGTATTGTTTACGTAATTGATATTGTAATTCTGTTATTCCTTTATTATTATTATTATTATTATTATTATTATTATTATTATTATTATTATTATTATTATTATTATTAATAATACAAAGTCGAGACTTGGCTACATATTTTATATTTTATGAATTTTCTGATTGGACTTCAAGTCTTTTTATTGAATAATCAACACACTTCATTGTAGAGAGTTTGGGTAGGGAAATATTATTTTGTTGCTTTTTATTTGTTTACTTGTATGCTACACCAAGTCTGGATACTACATTTCACTTTTCTATATCTACGGGAAGTATCCTGATCTTTTGATGATCAGAAGAGAGTAAGTGAATAAGTAATGAGATCAATGAGCTTTGCGTATTAACAACATTTAAAATATCAGGTTGTCGGAAAAATCATGAAGTATTTCGGTAAAAATATGACAAATGATGATTTGTGGATATACTAGAGTTATTCGGATCATGCAATAGTTATGTCATGAATAGCTAAGATGTTGAGCGTTTTGTGTATTAATATTCCTCTTTGTTTGGTTTGGTTTTTTTACAACACGTAGAAAATGGAAGACAAAAAATTGCATGTTCACCAGGGAAGAACGCGTAAATAGTATTTGTAATTTTTACTGTTCTCAATGTCTCCGATTTTCTGTCCCTGTTCTTAAAGAGTTACTGGAAAACTGGAAAAGTGAGCACAACGCGTAAAAATAGGAAACATTATAACGCCATCATTAAAAACATTTGGAATAACCCTCGTATATGGAAGAGGATTTCGTAGAATCAGTGCGCAGCCAGCCAGAATTCTTAGAATTACGATGATGCGAAGCTTCTCGCTCACAAGTCTTTCTGTGTGTGTGTGTGTGTGGTTGCTCGCCCACTTCTCTTTTCGTATGACCTAATATGGAAGAAAAATTCAACTCAGCTTAATTCTCTTCCCCCTCCTACCCAAAGCTGAATTCCGAAGCTAAAAGGCAGTGCCGGACTATATGTCATAATGTGCATATTTTATGACAAAAGTTGATTATTCATGTTGCCATGTGTTTAAATATGGTTAGTGTGTTTCCAATAAGACAATAATCACTTAATCAACTCCTATCAGTGAAGGAACTACCTAAAAACTGTTTTCTGGGAACTATATTTTGTTCCAATAATGTATTCATACGCCTTCATTGTGAAAGATAATTGTGACGCGCAGAAGCGCGGGCAGTGAGATCCTAGAACCCAGAAGTACAACATGCTTTTATGAATATTTGATGTGTAACGCCAAAATACCTCAATTAGTAAAGTGCTTTGAAGTTTGAAAGCCGTTCATAAAATGTAAAACTTAATAGGAAAAAGGACCGTAATGTTTTTACAACTGCATACGCAAAATGTGATTGCGGAATTACCAGCCAGATAAAAGAAATAGTGCGTGAACTTTTTCTCTCAGCGGCGTCAAAAACAATGGAACAATGGAAGAGCATCCAATGACGCTTCTGAAAGAATTAATTTCCCAAATAGTCGTAATAGACGAATGTTTCTTGCTTTGAAGGATGATTGCGTGTTTCAATGAATTATCTTTCGGGATCGTTGATGTTCGTACATTAAAATCGGTACCGGCAACGGTCGCGTTCCGGTATATATTAATCTTGAGCCAATGTTTTACTAACCAAAAATAAATCAATGGTGTGCGAAACGTATGTCCTTGTGATTACCCAAAGGCTAAAATATATGTATTCAAAATATTTATCGTGAGTGTTAATCTCTGTGTTAAGTAATATCATGGTAATAGTATAATTGTGTGTATATCATGGTGATATTTTCTTCAACAGGATAAGTAATATCGTATTTTGCATGCATTTATTTACATTTTTATCTTTTGTCATACTAATGGTGTAGTTACTGTGACAATGCAAGGGTACATTTATTCCTCTATACAATCATCATGTGCTCAACTTTACGTCTTATGCTTCTTATGAACTTCCATCTTGAGGCCATAAGAGAGATTTAAAGACACGAACACAACATATAGGAGACCGTCAATAAAGAAAGTTTTACTTGTGTTATTCACAACATGATGGACTCGTCAGTGACGCTGGGTACACGGCTCAAAACCTTGGCCAACCCCATTCACGAGCCTTATAGCACCCGAACCCTAGTACCGTCATAGATGGCTTTTCCCTCACAGGGACATGGGGTAATCGAACCCGATACCATCACAACATAAGGTACTGAGGAAGGTTCGTTAAATTAGTTAACTTTTAAAAAATAATCAAGCGCCCTGAAACACCAGATTCCAATCTATATGAGTATCTGTGATGTCTTAGAGTAGTGGCTTAAGCGTTAGTTGCATAACATTGAGGTCGTGGCTTCGATTCCGGCTGAGACAACTAAGGACATTTTTATAATTTGCAATATTGACTCTTCTGATGTATACATGAAATATATTCAATTTCTCTGGGTCTCAAATCTGAGAAGACTTCCTTCACTGGTGAAATGCCAACAACACAAAATTACGTCATTCGTACCAACCTTGATTCGTACTGTTTGGGAAGTAACGTGTTTGGACAAGAAATGATGAATACATAAGGGCTAAACACGTACTTATTGTTGTAGTATGGGCCAAAAATGAGTTTCTAGCTGTGTACAAGTTGCAAATAGTGATCGAACTTATAACTCTACTGACGAGAATTATCCTATTTAAGATGTCAATTCACTTTTTTACCTAGAAGAAGGGCGAAACAAAATGCATTAGTTATAAGCTAACAAATACTTATATTCCATTTCTTGTTGTCATAAAATGATAATTCTATCTGTAAATCCATAACCGTAATAACATCATTACGTTCATGTGTAAACATAAGAAACATCTGACATACTGTATATCTGTCAGTTCCTATGAATAGCTTCGACTATGTGACTTTCTCTTTCCTTCTGTAATAATAATAATAATAATAATAATAATAATAATAATAATAATAATAATTATTATTATTATTATTATTATTATAAAGGAATAACAGTATCACAATACCGATTACATAAACATTACCTTCCTCTACAGAAAAATTAATAATTGCCACGACGGGATTTGAACCCAAGTAGCTGCAATGGGAGTTTCCTGCTTTCACAATTTTTTAAAAACAAATCGCCCAAACCGGGGTATTGTTCGCCACTGACACATCATGTCCTTTCGACACATTTCAAACACTACAGGAACACGAACACAGAAATACTGAGGACAGTTAAAATTCCGACCTTGCTCTTCAGAGGAATTCGAATCCCTAGTGGATTACACCCCATGATCAGAATCCGAACGCCCGAGATCACTCGGCTAGTGCCACTGGCTCACTGTGCCACACATTCCTAATATGAATGTAAGAATATAAACTAGTAGTTATAGAACATAAACATAGAAGTCTATTTCTACACGTGCTCATACAATTCAAAGAATGTGAAAATAGTTTCTGTCGTCTTTTCTTCTTTGGAATTTAGAAGTTATGGTAAAAAAGAAATGTAATGTAAATGGGCACTATCCCTTTACCCGATGACGTAGCCTCAACTTGAACGTTTCGTGATATTTTCCTCATTGAGGAACGTCTATATAACTTGTTTTTGATTTAAACAAGGAAATCTCGAGTAAGTCATTAAGACACTCACATAAGCACTAGTATCTTGTGCATATTCTTCTATGAAACGATTTTAAGTAGGTATTAGTTGGGGAGAGGGCTGAAGTGGCGCGGTAGGTGAGTGGTTAGCGCATTGAACTTCTATTCGTTAGACCCGGGTTCAAATCCCGACCTGGATAAAACTTTTTTCAAATGTTTCAATTTCAATTTCCATGCATACTCTGTGACAAGCAAGATCTTCTCTTCCCTAGAAAGAAAAATATGTTGAAAGAAGGGGAATTGGAGAAGGCCTCTCAATGGAGGCAATCATTTGCTAACCTATTTCCAACAGTTGTTCTAGATTTGATATTTTCATCTATTTTCAAGCATTTTCTGATTCATGTTTGATCAGTGCTTCTGTTTCTTTGAATATACAGTATATAATGAAATAATACATTACATACACAGCAATATTGAGATTAATATGTGGTGTTCATTGGACAACACGCTCTGAACCAGAGCGTTCATCTCAGAATGGAGAAATGATCGTAGATGGATGCGTCATCTACTTACAATTTTATTTGCCTAAAGACCTGACTCAGTGCTACCAACTTCTGTCAATGCCGAGAAAAGTTACGTGTAAGTTGAGTTGCATCTGTGTAGACGTTCTCACAACTGCAAATTACCTGGACACCAAGTAATGGAATTAGAGCACTTAGGGTGAGATGCTTTTGTGATTCAGTGTACATGTCCCTTTACAAACACAAGTGAAAGACGTCTTGATACAAATCGGCAAGAAATACCGTAAAGGGGAAAATTTTTCGATTATTTTTTCAATATATCTCACCGTTTGCAAGATTTGAGCCTACTTCCGGTTGGAGTTTTTATTGCATGTATGTTCAGTATTTTCTTTCTTCTTGCATGCAGTATGTAATAAGTAGACTTCGGAATTTTAGGCACGAAAAACTTACGTTTTAGGCGCCTAAAATAGGCTCTCAAAATACGAAAATAGGCGCTAAAATTAGAAAATAGATTCTAAAATTTCAACTGTAAATTTCCCACACATCTTTATTTGTGTCTTTCAACAATACATATGCTTATCACCAGGGTGCGAATTACCGAGGGGATGAGGAAGATTTTCCCCCTCAATCACATTTTGTTTCCCCCCAAAGTAATCAACTGAAGTATCCCCACCGGGGATGCTCGCTTCCCCCCCCCCCCAAACCATGCTTAGTACAACGTCAAATTTCACAGATTTTTGTCATTTCTTGTAAGTTTAATCATCTAGGCGTATTTCGAAATGAGCGTTGTAAATCATTCAGTTTTGGTCACTTCTAATTTCCCTATTATTTTCGTCGTTACTTAGTTGAATTATATTATTATGACTATAGTTGTTACTTGCAACCGTATCCTCGTATCGTTCAGTTCGTCGTTGTTCGTGAATCTGAATATACTAATTGAGCATAATAAAATCACATATGGATCATAAATGCTCTTAGCGGTTGGCCAAGAAGAACTAAACAAATGGCTTGTTCCACCATACTTTGCGAAGGTTGGACGTGTCATATTCATCCTCTACATTTCTATCGATTATAATTTTGTTTTAGTTTTTGTTATATTTCATTTTAGTTTGCAAGTTTGCATACTATTCATAATATTCAATAAATACAACAAGCAGACTTAATAGAACTTAAGCGAACTATTATTGCCTGGACATCACTGCCTTTTAAAGTTTAGAGAAATGAACTTTGGAAACTGTACTCAAAATCTGAGTTATGAATTCTCCCTTGGCTAATGTTAACGTATATGCTGGGAAGAATTCGTCCGTAGTGAGCAGACGCGTTTGTGAAGGTAAGCGCATAATTGAAGATTTGTTTCAGCATTTACTAATACGACTTATTCTCCGTATCACTGTTCGTGTCTGTATAAACATGTCAAGTGGAGCGGGTTTTTTAAAGTTAACCCTTCAGTTTTCCATCTTTCTTTTCGCTGTACAGTTTGCTGTCCACGCAAATAATGCTGTCTGGAGAACTTCAATGTAATGTTTATACTTCGTTTGATAACGTAGCACATAGTGAATCATCACAGCTGTAGCCTAACAGTAAAGTAATTGTAAATGTTGACTTCCTTAACTCCGTCACGGAATCGACATTTGAAAAAAAAAATCGTGGAGAGTGCAGCGTTAGCGAGGAGTAGAAGCGCAAGCTAGGGATGGGCACGAGTCGAGACACACTTTGTAAAATTCGAGAAGAGTCGAGACAAACGTATTTCTCGACTCGAATTTTTGAGTCGAGACACGAGTCGAGTCGAGACAGCTCGTAAAAATCTCGACTCGACTCGAATGTGTGGAATTTTTTTTTTGTAATTTTTAATATTATTTGAAGAAAGTATTCACTCAGAAACACTCGGCACAAGAATTTCGGAAAATGCAGGAGTTGTCGGGTGTTCGAGGAGTGCTGTGGTGAGTGTCTTTTACAAGTGGCGAAACCAAGGGCAAATGACGTCCAAACGTCGAGGAGTTGGACGCCCCCCACCTCATTACAGATGTCGGACGTCGTAGGCTGGGCAGACTGCTAAAATAGGACAGGCAGCGAACTGTGTCGGAACTAACATCAGCTTTTAATGATGGGCGAAGTACAAGTGTGTCTGAACTAGTGTAAGATTTCTGGAAATTTTGAACTTGTTGGTAAAAAAAACGTTTTTTCTCGATTCCTTTTCGGAAAAATTTTTAAAAATAAAAATGTTTGTATTCGGGTAATTTTACTAGCAATGAAATCTTCTTTTTTCAAACGCGTGAAAAATATATGTTCAGAAATTTCAACATTGCGAATATTAAAAAAAAAACTCAAAAATAAAACTATTCTAATTATTATCTATATACTAAAATACTAGTTTTATATGTCTGTCCCCACAGAAAACTTTATGTTTGTCTCCAGTCCTTTCGACAATGAGATCTAGAAACCCGCAAGTGCTAGAAACGTGCCGTATTCACTGGTCGATTCCAAATTTTGTGTAAATTGTTCAGTTCTAATTGAATATTTTTAAAAAATGGCCATTAGTTCTTTATTACATTTTGGGGGGTACATTGGAAGTACTGAAATTTTTTAAAAAAGTAAAGCATCATACCCTACGAGATATATATTTCAACACCAGATAGTTGCATATGGGGGTTGTATATCTCTCAGGTGTTTGTTTCATGGCCAAATGATAATAAAAAACGAAGGATAACCATTTCTCCAGTCTAAGATGAATCTTCATTGTTTGGAATGTTTTCCCCAACGAACACCGTATATCACTGACATAATTAATTGTACATGTAATTTATTTAGTTATTACATACTGTATGCAAAAAGAAAGAAAACAGTGGTCATATATGAATTAGAAATTAAAACTAGAAATGGGCTCAAATCTTGGGAACAGTGAGAGATATTGATAAAAAATAATAATCGAAAAATTTCCCCTTTATGGTAACTCTAGACGATTTTTATCCTTCACTTGTATCTGTAAAGGAACATGTATAGATATGAGGAATGACATGGAGTTTATTGGTCATGTGTGAAAGATTTGCTGTGTAGAGAGCACAGGTTCAGCTAGTTGAAAATTAATAGTCTGCACTCATTTCTGTTATGTCGTTTATTCGTGGATGTGCATTAATTACAGAACTTTTATAGTTTCATACATGCCTTCCATCATGAAGTGTTTCTGTTGCAACAAACAGGTCTCTTGAATGAAACTGAGTTCTTAATATGCTCTTTGATCTGGTGAAGGTGTGTTAATTTTAACCAAATTACTTCTTAAGAGAAAGAGCAGTAGGAAAATTTCACTAATACTCATGCACTAAAACACTTTAAAATATTAAATAATTACTATTATTTAATATTTTAATATAGATACTTATATAAAGTTTATGTACAAAATCTGTATGTAAACAAATACATGTTTTCTAGTGCGACAGATTATCTATTACAATCAAAATGAAAGTGACTATGTTTCTAACTTAATAACTCTTGAATCATCAAACCGACCTCGATAAAATTTTCAACATAGATGAGGTTCGGGTTGGTTTTTATCATTTTACTTTGAAGGTGCAACTTGTGGGAAGGGGAGAGGGGGAAATGACAAATTAGTGTCGAATCCACAATTTTCGGGGTCGCTGAAATGAACAATGACACTTCCGATGCCATTAAATCAAAATTCAGCCCCACAACTTGAAGGAGGGAGGAGATATATAAACATTATTGAAAATGACTGATATTAGTGTCGAATCGATAGTTTTCGGGGTTGCTAAGATGAACAGTGACACTTCCGGCCGTTTAAATCCAAATTCAGCCCCGCAACTTGGCGGAAGAGAGAATATATATAACCAGGATATGATCAAGGAAGGGGCTAAACCATAGTTTGTCGTTTTATCCAGTGTAAAGCAGGATTGAAGCCCATTTTATCCTGTGTATATCTGAGCGTCAAGGGGGCTATAGCCTCAATAGCCCCCCTTGGATCCGCCCCTTATATATATATATATATATATATATATATATATATACTAGCAGCGTTCACCCCGCTTCGCTGCGGTCACCCCGGAACGCAATAAACGTTGTTACTTAGATAATTTTTACTTTTTCGCTTTCAAGTGATATGATAAAAACCATAGAAGATTGCAGTAAATGTTAACATTATATCGCCTGTCATTTATGTTAACCCGCCCCGCTTCGCTGCGGTCACCCCGGAACGCAATAAACTTTGTTACTTAGATAATTTTTACTTCTTCGCTTTCAAGTGATATGATAAAAACCATAGTAGATTGCAGTAAATGTTAACATTATATCGCCTGTCATTTATGTTAACCCGCCGAGTGACACGGTCATGCGGGTTGCATATAAATACGTTTATTTTTACCTATGATGAACTAACAAAGGATTTGTACGTTATGGACACTTGAATGGTCAATTATCTCAAGACACTGGTAATTAAAAATTAAAGTGATATGATAAAAACCATCTAGGGTCCAAATCCTAATAACCCCCCAAAAATGAAAGAAATTGGTTCAGCCGTATTAGCGTGATGAGGGAACAAAGGATTTGTGCGTTCTCTTTTATATATATATATATATATATATATATATATATATATATATATATATATATATATATATATATGTCGATTTTTCTGTTGATACGCAAAGGTACGGCATACTGGTACCTTTTAATGGTAGCGGAATATTTCCTTTTCTGTCTTAAAATTGGGTTGACAAGAAACTTTAAAAAAATACGAAATAGTAAAGATATAGGTTTATTGAAAATCAGTTTTTTTGTTTGTTTGTTTTCGTTTTCCTTTTTTTCTTTCAGCTGCTAATCTTTTTTCCTTCTTGAAGCCAGTTAATAATATTCAGGGATCTTTCCCTCCCTGGTATGTCCTCGCGCTTCCCTTTGTTCATTCCTTTTCCGCACAGTAATATAAACCATAAAGGTTCTGAACCGACCAGATTTTTTTCTGAAAAGACTGATGTCTCCCAACAAATTTGTCTGTCGCTAATTCAATGGCCATTAGAGATGGAATGTTGAGAGTTGAATCCCTGAGATAAATAAAGCAATAAGGCAAAAGTGGAAGGTGAGCCAAAGTCAGACTCTCTCTGTCTCTCTCTCTTTCACAAATGGGCATTCAGTAAATGGAAATGTGCATTCAAGATGCAGCATTCAAATATCTATACAAGCCAGCTACGAGTCTTTTGTTTTGGCCAAGGGTGCAGTCGAAACTGCCATTTCCTCCTACCAAGTTTACAATTTAGGATTTAGCTTCTTACGGGACGTGTAGCCTACCGAAGGACCACACAGATGTTATCGAAACTATTGTGCTATTGTTCCTCTGTATGCTTTGGCAGAAACTTCTTTGGATATCGAAGCCCGCTCACTTTTGTTACTTGCGGACACGTTGAGAAAAGCAATTTAGTAAACCAAGCTTTCTGTCTAAAACCTTAGGTTTTTTCGCATTGAGAAGCAACTTCAACTTGTCGCGCTCTCCAGTTTGTGCTCAATTACAGGTGGAGATCCTGTGAATCAGAACATTATGCAAACGGCTTCGGTTTCGGGGACACTGAAACGTCGTGGGATGAATTTTCAGGAATGAAGTACCTTTCATTTAGTTCGTCGTGTGATTTGTTGCGTGGTGTGGCAGACAAGAAAGCTATAAATATTTTCGAATTATAAAATTTGTAATTGAATCTTAAACGTACGTATAAGTGTGTAGTGTGTAGAGGAACGTCGGGTAGTTATCTCCAGATATGACAAAAAATATAGTCGTTTTTCTAAAAATTGCCAAGGGCCATGTGAGTACATTTCTTATCCTATGAACCATGTTTTAATATATTATGCCATCTTTTCGTAATTTACGTTGCTGTCTCGAATAGGCTATAAAACGTAGATATTACAACAGGTACGAACGCAGGGCGTGGAATTTGCGGTTCCGGACCCCCCGAAATAATGATTTTTGTGCAAATTTAGTCTAATTCTAGGGGAAGTTTACAAATTTTAATATAATTTATCCTCAAATTGAAGTTGAGCCGCCCCGAATACCTTTGATCCTTTCGAAATAAATAAAGGGCGTGGTGTCTCAGTGGTAGAGCGTTCACCTCCGGTGTTTGGGGCTCGTGGTTCGATCCCAGCTAGCGCAGTGTGGACTTTGTGGTGGACGAACACCGCCCTCGTGAGTTTTCTCGGGATTCTCCAGTTTCCTTCCACTTTCTGCATTCCACCTTCAATTATCTTTTATGAAAATGCTGTTCTACTCAAAAGTGTAGGGTTTGAAGTCTGAACATTGGGAGATAATTGTGCTTTATTATTATTATTATTATTATTATTATTTTACCCTGAAAAGTATGCACCCAACTTTCCAACTTTTTAACTATTGTGAACGTGAGATTCAGCGTACCGGCACCTTTATTATTAAAAAAACACTATATATATATATATATATATATATATATATATATATATATATATATATATATATATATATATATATATATAGAGAGAGAGAGAGAGAGAGAGAGAGAGAGAGAGAGAGAAAAGAAAAGGAAGATAGATATAGATATATACATAATCAAAAATGGCGGTCGAATCCATACTTTTCGGGGTCCCTGAGATGAA
Source organism: Thermobia domestica (assembly GCF_964235325.1). Classification (NCBI taxonomy): domain Eukaryota; kingdom Metazoa; phylum Arthropoda; class Insecta; order Zygentoma; family Lepismatidae; genus Thermobia; species Thermobia domestica. The sequence continues at coordinate 201,806,605 of NC_137458.1, read as the reverse complement.
CAGAAGATGCCGTTTAAATCCACAAATTCAGTCCCATTAGTACTCCTACGAGGGGACAGGAACAGGTAAAGGTAACTGAAAATTACGGAAGTTTCACATACTCAACCTTTTAATATATTTCTCATTGCTCAAATTTACTCACTTGTGCCGTATATGCGTGTATATGTAAATAAGATCATCTCTCTTTTTGAGTTATTCGAAAAATATACAAAGAATAAAGAGGAATTTTAGCAGAAATCAGAAAACTAAAAAGTAGAATTAAATCTTGTTGCTTTAAGTATTTTTCCGTTAGCGAAATACATTGTATATACAGTAGGACGTCGATAATCCGAACGTCAAAAATCCGAACGCGGTCCCTAGAAGCTTTTTTATATTTTGTCTTAACATAACGCTAGCGATAAACAAACAATAGTGTGTCTGTTGACATTGTGTGAAGTCAATGTTTTTAGAAAAGTTCATTCATACGTAATTGTTTATCATACATAGTTTTATTTTTTTATTTCCTCTTAGGCCTATAAGTTTAAAGTGTGACTTACAAGATCAGTGTAATTTAGTGTACGGAAAAGTTCTTCAGAAACATTAAATGTAAGTAGCCTTTCGTACGGTTTTGTAATTACTGTATGTACTGAATAACTACTGTATCGATAAAAGAACACACCGTACAGTATATGTAAGCCTAAATGGCATTTTCTTCGTCATTTTCGAAAATCCAAACTATCTGTGGTCCCAATTAGTTCGGTTTTTCGACTTCCTACTGTATATGCTGCAGACATGTTACAGCAAGTATGATGACTAGCATCAGGCCAAGAAATAGCTTTTAAATTATATTTTCCTGTTTTTGCTAATATTTCCGGACAAATGATTTTTTTCAAATGGATTCAAAATTTCCGGAAATTTTACATAGAACAAGGAAGACATCTCTATGTAACACTTCCCTGCCATCAAGGGGGAACTTCATAAGATTGTTCAAGATAATTTTAATGCGTCTATAGTAATTAAGTTAACTAGGATTATATTTTAGTTTCTTTTGTAGCCATAACTCCGTTCTATCACGTTGCTAACTTTGAAGTGTTTGGATGAGTTGTTCACAAAATTTCCCTATTCTAATACAAGAAACATACGTACTCAATTATCTTAACTCTAACCTAGTAAATACAAAATTTATTTAATTTTGAAAGAATAATATAATAAAATATTCGAAAATTTCAATTTTACCCAAATTTTCCGTTTTTTTTTTCAAATTCGGGAAGCCGTAAAAAACTGTTTTTTTACCCAAAATTTTCGTTTTTCCCAGGCCTTCACAACACTAGTCTGAAGACATAGTGCACCGAACACTCCTAACAATGGGTCTCCGTAGCCAACGACCCATTCATGTGCGAATGTTAACACCATGATATCGGCAACTACGACTGAAATGAATACATGTCCATCGCCACTGGACCTTGGTATAGTGGCAGAGCGTTGCGTTGTCTGATGAATCCCGATAACTTCTTCATCATGACGATGGGAGTGTGAAAATACATCGTATTCCAAGGGAACAGCTCCTTGACACCTGTATTGAGGGACGGAGCAAGGCTGACTGTGGCTTAATTATTATCTGGGGAACATTCACGTGAGAACCCATGTGTCTAGTGGGGCTCGAGCAAGGCACCATGACGGCCGAGGCAAATTGCACACTGCTTGCAGACTACGCATCATACCCCTTCATGACGACCATGTTTCCCAACGGTAATAGCATTTTTCGACAAGATAATGCCCCATGTCACAAGACCAGGAGTGTGATGGGGCGGTTCGAGGAGTGCAGAAACGAGTTCCAAGTGATGTTCTGGCCCCCCAACTCGCCGGATCTGAACCCAATCGAATACATCTGGCATGTGAATGAACGTGACGTCAGGGCGCATCGCACCCTTCCCCGGAATTTACGGGAATTAGGTGACCTGTGTATGCATATGTGGTGTCAACTCTCTCCAGCGACCTACCAAGGATCATTGCGTGTATGCCAAGACGTGTCGCCGTTGTTATCCGTGCAAAAGGTGGATATACTGACAATTAGGTAGGTAGTCATAATGGTCTGGCTGATGTGTGCGTATATTTTAACTCGTATATTTTGTCTCGACTCGAATTTCGAGTCGAGACATTTTCTCGAGACGAGTCGAGACAGGCTTAAATCTCGACTCGACTCGACTCGTGCGCATCTCTATAAATATTCTCATAATTAATGTGAAGTTTGGCATTATTGTCGAAAAATGTTTGTTTAGAAAAAAAAAAGCTGAAGTAACAATAGGATATTACTCATGTATGGATCTCTTTTAGGAAGGTGAACTCAAAATTTCATTGATTTAATGGAGTTTTAATGTGAGATGTGGGAAGCAGTTTTCTCTAATTATTGTTTTGGTTGGAAAACACAACATTCCTCCCTTTGTTCCTCCTCTTGCACCTATGATCTTACATGCTCTAATTTTATTATACTCGTAGTTTCTCGTTCTCATTGGGGAACAAAGCCGGCAAGAAAAGTTCAAACTTTTCTTTATTCGCTATGAGCGTCAAAATATTCGTAAATATCATAAAATTAATTACTACGAGCTACTCCCATCTGCCAGTGTCCATTTTGGGGCTTCAATTTCCTCTTCCCAGTCTCAAAATCACTTTTTTTTAAAAAACACCACCTTCTCTTGTTATCTTCCATGCTCCTTTTGGCCCATTCAGATGAAGGCTCTTTTGTTTCCTTCCATGCTCTTCTTTGGCCCATTCAGAATGCAGGCTAAGAGACGTGTGTTTAAGAAGCATTAAACACTCAACTTCGATGTCCTTATCATACGTTGGCGTCCTACTCTAAATTGATTTCAAATAATGTAAACAACCATTTGTTTTGTAAAACATCCTGCAAATTGACCGTTTGTACAAACAGTTCAGCAGCAATTGTTTTCACACTGTCCATCTTGCATCTAGAAAAGTGCAAGATTTCCAAGCTTCTCTACAGAAGAAACAAAAAGATTTGTGTTGTTATCTGTTACTAGTTCACCGCTGACAAAGGCTGACTCCTCATGTCAATCACTGAAGCATGCAAGGAGAATCGAAACACTAATTATGTGACATTTGTGATTAATCTGACACTCATTGGCATTTTCAGAATAAAATTTGGATATTCTTAATAAAGATCCACCACCTTAGCCTTTGCCCCAAGTGCCCAGCTAAGGCCGTGCATTAATAAACCAACGTTCCAGGTATGAAAAACTTATACCTTTTCACAATGATAGCGCCAAATTTCACATTGCACACTGCTCTAGAATCAAATTCTAGGTGGCCAAAATTCATTTCAAATAGCTGGTGGCTAAAAATTGCTACTACATTGGTTTTCAGGGTCGCTGATTTCAAATCTTATAAAGTTTTGTTAAAAAATCAAGATGGCAGATCCAAGATGGCGGACAATTGAAACATTTCCTTCTATCGCTCAAGACTGAGTGTCGTGGGGTTTTCGGGGTCGCTGATTTCAAATCTGATATCAGTTTTTTGTTTAAAATTCAAAATAACGGATTCAAGATGGCGGACACATTCGTAAAATTAACTATATGGTTCCTTGAATATGAGTTAAGGTTATTGACAATAAATAAATGTTACTGGAAACTGCAACTAGGGATGCGCATGAGTCGAGTCGAGACACTTTGTAAAATTCGAGACGAGTCGAGACAAACGTATTTCTCGACTCGAATTTTCCAGTCGAGACAGCTGGTTAAAATCTCGACTCGACTCGAATGTCTCGAAAATCTTTCTATAACTTTTAATATTATTTTGAAGAAAGTACTCACTCAGAAACACTCGGGAAGAAAATTTCGGAAACTGCAGGAGTTGTCAGGTGTTCGAGGAGTGCTGAGGTGATTGTCTTCAACAAGTGGCGAAACCAAGGGGAAAAGACGTCCAAATGTCCAGGGGTTGTTCGTCCCCCACCTCATTACAGATGTTCGACGTCGTAGACTGGGCAGACTGGTAAAACACAACAGGCAGCGAATTGTGTCGGAACTAAGATCAGAGTTTAATGCTGGGCAAAGTACAAGTGTGTCTGAACTAGTGTTGTCAAATTTTCGGAAATTTTGAACTTGTTTTTTTAAAGAAAAGTTTTTTCGATTTTCCGGAAAAATTGAAAAAGTTAATATGTTTGTATTAGGTTAATTTTACTAGTAATGATATCTCTTTTTTTTTTAAAACACGCGAAAAATTTAAGTTCAAAAATTGCAATATTGCGAATATTAAAAAATAGCACCCGAAAATAAAACTATCCAATTATTATCTATATATTAAAATACTAGATTTACGCGTATATATTTCTCCTCAAAGAAAAGTTTATATGTTTGTCTCCAATCCTTTCAACAATGAGATCTCGAACCCTCAAGTGCTAGAAACGTGCCGTTTTCATTTGTCGATTCCAAATTTTGTGTAAATTGTTCAGTTCTAATTGAATATTTTTTAAAAAAAACATGACCATTAGTTCTTTATTACATTTTTAGGGGTACACTAGAAGTACTGTGGGGGCGCGGTGGCTCAGTGGTAGAGCGTTCACCTCCGGTGCTTGGGGTCCCTGGTTCGATCCCAGATCACGCCGTGTGGACTTTGTGGTGGACAAACACCGTGCTCGTGGGTTTTCTCGGGGTTCTGCCGTTTCCTCCCACTTTCTTCATTCCACCATTTTATTCATTTCTCATCATCACCTGTAATATGCCATTACAGTCTAATGTGATGATGTTTTTAATAGGAGGGTGCCCGAAATTTTTTGCACCGACTGTACTTGACGTTTAACAAAAAATTTCTGGCTGTTCATATAATTCGTAATTTTGTTTGTTATTCTATTTCAAATTAACATGGAAAGCTGTAAAATATTCATTAGGAATCATAGTTTTGGGAATCAATATCTTTATTTAGATATTAAATTAGTTATGAGTGATTCAATTTCAAATCGTCCAGGGTGGTCCACACGACTGTCTCAGATTTAGCTTATTTTTTTAAAATAAGAAACTACATACAAAATTATTAGACCCATATTTTTTCTTTTTCCTGAAAAAATTTTTTTCTTCGATATACAGCCTTCCAAAATGGCCGCCCTCATCTCGGATTGCTCGAAAAACTGAAAAACATGTCAAATTAAAAGTTCTGTTGTAGAGAAACGAATGTACTTAGTAACATAATCGCAATAGCAGGAAGAGTATAAAGTTGTATGTTTCGTTGGAGGGCCAAAATTCGTCTATTGGTCCAATAGGAATCGCGCAATTCACTCGCAATGTTGCCAACTTTGGTGAAATTTTTGCTAACTTCAAACACTTTTTTCTCTGTCCTCACGAGCAATATCAACCATCTGATTCTAGCATCGAAATCTACTCCATAAGGTCTCTTGACGATGTAAAGGACTTAACGTTTCTGATTATTACATCCGACGATATAGCATGATGAAAAGCTGAAAATTTCATTAAGACGCCATGTTTGGACGCCATTTTCTCAAAAACCCCACCTTTTAAAAATCTGAATTTTTTTCATGTATTGGAGAAGTACCTAAGGATTTAATATCCGTTAACCGTTCATGCGGCTGCAGCCCCTAACATTCGCAATTAATTATTGAAATTTCGATTTTTGTACTTGAAATGTAAATATTTAATATGGGCACTTTGGTTCTATACACAAGGCGATTTGAAAGGGAGTATGAAAATTTTGAGAGATGAATCCTGACATAAAATCCAGTAGAAAAGTTCCTATAAACATGAGTCGAATTCCGCTTAGTTTTCTAGTTACAGAGTTTCCAACTCGGGTGCCAAAATCGGTTCGGGACAATAGAAAATAAAATATATATTTCGCGTTAAATCAGAAACTGTGTGTTAAAGCTTTGATAAAGTTCAGAAAGTTGATTTGTATCAACATGATGATTTTTACGTGCGTTGCAATTCGGTTGGCAGTGTTGCCAACTTGGTAGAACTTTTATTTGTTTCCAAATGACACTACGTGGATTTTATGTGATATTTGGTATTCATTAATGATTGCAAACATCACATGAAGCACAATTTTCCCTAGATCACTGCAGTTTTCGAGAACTAACATGTTTTTATCTCATTAAAAGGTTTTATCTCGTGCGTTATTGATTGTTTGTGTGATTCGGTGTCGTGAACATCGTCCTAGTGTTCTCTGGAACCATGAAAATTGTTTACACTGGTAGCATGACATTGTAGTGCACTAGTTAAGTGTTTGTGTGAATAACAATGGGGAAGTCCTATTACAGTAAGGACCGTATTAAATGTGTTGATGATTCTAAAAGGCATAAGATAATGTGTTGATTATGCTAAAAGCCGTAAGAGGATTGTCCACAGAAAGAATTGTAGCCAAAAAATTTATCTCGCGGTAAAATATATAGATTGCGTACAGCGTGTCAGCCCAAAGGTACTATTAGGGGAGGATGATTATTTGTGTCCTGTACACAAGGCGATTTGAAAGGCAGTATGAAAAATTTTGAGAGGTGAATCCTTCACCGTAGTCTAGGTTTCACCGATAACGGCCGTTTTCATGAGGACACATTCATGTTTAGCATGTTAACTGTCTGGTTAATGGTTTCCAAATCTACATTCAGAGGAACAAATTCTTTATCTTGCTGGTGCATAATTTCATATTTACATCTTTTTTCGTGGTCACCAATATCTCACATACATTCACGTTGTTCACGGTAAATATTCAAAGTACCCTTTACACAAATAATCATCCTCTCCTAATACTACGTTTTGGCAGACGCGCTGTACGCAATACATATATTTTACCGCAAGATTTGTCAAAAATTCTTTCTGTACACAATTATCTTATGCCTTTTAGAATCATCAACACATTTAATACGGTCCTTACTATTATAGGACTTCTCCATTGTTATTCACACAAACATTGTAACTAGTGCACTACAATGTCATGTTACGAGTGAAAACGATTTTCATGGTTCCAGAGAGCACTTAGTGCGGTCCGTAAGTGCAATAATTTGTATGGATCGTGCATTTCCGGTTACCAGCACGAAATTTGGTCAGAGTGTTTAACGCGACATGTAAATGAGAAAAAACCCGGGAGACAACTTCTCAATATGTTTCGTGTGACTGGGCGCCATCTTGAAAAATGGCCTACCTTTTACAAGTTCCCCAAATTTTGTCCGATTTACACCGTCTTTGGACTCAAATTCACAGGCAAAACGACTATAGAAGACTGTGAACTGCTAGACAATAACAGCAATAGCTTTAATTTCTTGAGGGGGCTACTGAAAGGGCACAGGTATTCTGGGGGGGCAGTTATTTTGTGTACACCAAAAATAAGCCAATTGTGTTACTTGACCTATATATCAAGTCAACATCTCTGGGAAGGGGGGTCACGACAGGCCCGTATCCACGGGGGTCATGGGGGCCACCCCCTAAATTTCTACTGCCCCCTAAAGTTTTCACGGTAGGCATACAAGAGCAGATATTACACTTAATATGGTTGGATCGGGCCCCCTAACATCTACCGCACCCTACATTTTTGCGATGGCTACGAGCCTGGTTCACTATACCATCAGAGGGCACTTGCCCCCTTCTTCCCATCTAGCGTTGTCACAGTGCTGCATGTACTTGTTCAAGCTGGAGTAACAACGCTCGGTCCAGCTGATGCGCTCCTTACAGCATTTCACGTGAAAAGTGCCAGGTACGCCCATGAAGTCACAATTGCTGCGTTACACGCCCTACTGTACGAGGCCTACGAGTCTTCCAATCATGAAGCTTCCGAAAGTATAGTACTCGCGCTGAGTCGTTAAGCTTGGGCTCTAAACCAATCATAGAAATATTTTGCTTGAGCTCTAACACATCGGAAAACTTCGGTAGAATTCGTGGAGCTGCTTTCCGAGCGCACACTTGGGGAAACGTGAAACAGCTGAAATTCACCAAAAATGTTGCCAAACTTTGAAGACATAGTAAACGAGTATATAAAAGAATGCATTTAAAAATTACCAATAATAACAATGCACAACATCAACTACTGTAACAACTATTCTAAAATAGTAACAATAGCACAAATAGTAACAACGAAAACATAACGCAATAAAAAAGAATTAACAAAACGGAACTTGACGCCAATCCGACAAAACTGTACTATCGGGAGATATTTTCTGTGCAGCGCGAGAGACGACACTGGCAAAATATGATGGGTGGGGGTTGACGACTGGAACACACCCTCGCGTTCTATTGGGTGGCGAAATCGGTAGATCTAGGTCAAGCTTCACGACTCGGCGCGAGTACTATAGTAATATAGCAATGTGGATATCCCAGCAGAGGCAGCACCTGGCTCAATTCCAATACTGGGTTACAGTTATGGAGCTAGAAGCACTGTTGTTACTGTTTGTGAAAAGTGTGCGCGATGGTAATTTCATGCTTTATGTAGAAGTACTCCAGTCCATGTGTCCTTGATACTTATCTTTGGGCCACGTAGACTACGGGCGATGGTTACCAGTCTTTCTTCACACTCTGAAGCAACTTCCAGTTCGTCATCCTTACGTATTTAAGGAATTCTCCAAGGGACATTTCACCAGTAGGAAATCTTACCGGTACTTTTCACGTATGTCAGACGACCAGCTTCACGAACAGAAAAACAAACTGATAAAAGAAAGTGGTTCTCTATGGGGAGCTTCCGATAACCCATTTACTCTTTTGAAGAAAATAGTCAGTTGTCCCGAAATCGCTCGTTTACTGGCTGAGTATGAAGACAGCTACTCTGCTGAGTTGCACGTATCGAGATCACACAACAAGGACACGGATGCATTCCAAAGTAAGTACAGAACACATGTGAAGAACCTAATTGATGTACTTCGTGATACTGGTAATCCTTTTGAAGAAGAGCATCTGTCTACGATGTTATAAAGAAAGTTAATATGCAGCTTTTCAATTGTAGCTCGTTGAAAGTTCGTTGCAAAGATAAGATGAAACTTGCTAGTGCACACAAAGATTATGACCTCTTCTGCAAGATGTTCATATCATGTCAGGAAAGGGAGGGCGATATCAGAGAATTCTTTTCTCATGAGAACACAACTTATCCTCCATCAATATCTGAATTTGGAGATCTCAGACTTCCTACCTCTAAATCAGATATTTTGAAAAATTTGATGGGTGTACAAGCACTATCATCCCCCATTCCTCTTGTCTTGTCGATGGAGCGATGCTGGTACACCAACTGCAACTAGGAGCAGCGAAAACATTTGCAGAATATGCCGCAGTTGTGAATAACTGGGTTTCTTTTACACTTTGAGAAACTAAACGCTTAGACATTGGTCTTTGACTGCTACATTGAAGAGCTTGAAAACACAGACGCGTCAGAAGCGTGGGCAGGGCGACCGCTTTGTTGTCAAGCCAACGGGACCGCTTCCGAAAAATTTCCAGAAGTTCCTTGCAAACGACGACAACAAGGAAAGGCTATTTCATCACTTCGCCGAAACAATAACTGCAGCTGATATTTCAGAAAGAGAAATATTCTGCACAAGAGGAAATCAAGTCTTATCCTCTTCCTCAGACTGAGATATTACTGGTATTTCTCCCTCATCCCACATAGAAGCTGATGGAAGAATCCTTCTGCGCGTCCGTCATGCCGCCGAGAAAGGACATAAAAATATTACAGTTCGTACAGTTGACTCCGATGTTGTTGTTATCGCTCTCTTTGCGTTTCTGCATCTGTCACCCACTCTGGAGAAACTATGGATTGATTTTGGTTCTGCAAAAATGCGACGTTTCATTCCTATACACACCATGTGCACGAACTTACCTTCTGGAACGATAGATTTGTTGCCGTTTCTTCACAGTTTTAAAGGCTGTGACACAGTGTCAGCCTTCCTTGGCGTTGGCAAGACAAGTGAATGTTATACGTGGATGGCGTTTAAAGAAATGGATAAAGCTTTCCGGAAACTATCAGTCGTTCATTCTCACGATGTTGTAAGCTACCAATCTCGCATGCTAATCCAGCGATTTGTGACGCTCATGTACGACAGATCAAGTACTTGCGAGGAAGTCAACGAAACCAGACCTATTCTATTCAGCAAGAAAAATCGCACAATAGACAGAATACCTCCAACCGAAGACGCATTAAATCTCCATACAAGAAGAGCAACTCTTCAGTGCAAGATCTGGCGACACTGCCTCGAAAAGGATGTGCATGATGTTGAACCCCTGAACTAGGGTTGGAAGGAAACAGATGACTGACTTGGTTACCAACCTGTATGGACTACGTTGAGGAGTATGTCTGATAACAGTCGACAACTAGTGACATGCCGTTGCAAACTGCGCTGTACTGGGAAATGTACTTGTATTAAGTACGGTCTGTAGTAGGGTACATATGTAGGTTCTGCCCCACTTTCCCCCCTAGCCCCTAACTATCAAAAAAAATTATGAAGCCGCCACTGACCATTGTACTTTAACACAGAGGGATACCCCAAAGTGAGATTGAATATGCTTTTATGACATTTAAAATCATAAAAACTTACATCTAAAATATTACAATGGAATCCTACACAAAATATATTTATTGCATCTTAATCTCCAGTTTATAAGGTTTCATTTGACACTTGAATCATGAAAATCTGTTAATAATTAGCTTTAAAAACTCAATGAGAAGGAATACATACAGCTTCGGAACAGATGATCTGTCACTGATTCATTTGAACGATTCCAGTACCAGCACAGGACCATCCAATCCGATTCTCTTTCCTTCTCCTCATTCCAACATACATATATGCATACACATAGAGTCTTATAGCAGCTGCAACATGTTTTCTTTCTTTTTATAAGCAACTCCGCCAGCATTAACCCAGATGAAACCTTTGGCGGAGTGTCTGTCTTCGATTTCTTGATTCAAGGTTATTTCTTATGAAAATTTTTGAACGGACAACTTCAACTATGCAAATTAAAAAACTTTCCGTGTTACTTAGCTAGCATGAACGAGAAACTGTTTAAATAAACCCGCCAACGAAACTAATGTTTTACCATGCAGTGTCTCCAACTCCATATATTTTTTCGGAACGTTCCAGGATTTTAATTTTTCAAGATATCGCTTTAAAACATATAGGGATGAATTCACCCCACTACTAATAAATATGATAATTGTTAAAAGTGAGTTGGCAGCACTTGCAGTTCCACCCCCAAATAACGTTATTATTTAATACCTCGGCCCCTAATTAACCGATTTCAAAAATTCAAACGACAAATGAATACTAATAACATAACCAATTTTTCAAAATGCATAGACGGTTGCATAACCCACAGGATACTTTTCCCTTTTTCAATATCTCCACAAAATTTCAACAAATCGAAAAAACAAAAATACCACCATAAGTCAAATGAAATTCTAAAACTTTTTTAAAGAATAACATTTTCCCGAAAACTCAAAAATAAACCCGTAAAAAATTCCCGAAATTTTGAACTTGCTATAAAATCGTCAAATATTAACCGATTTTCAAAACTCAAACGACAATCAATAGACAAATAAATTTCCTATCTATTGAATGTCCTATAAATTGCATAACTCTAGGGATATAATTACAAAGAACTCAAATAAATCCCTTATTTATACATGTATCTTTAAAATTCAAATGACATTGTTTTCTAGGTCTTAGTTTTTATAGTCTGATACTATAAAAACACTTAAAATTACAAGTTCGGATATTGATAATGAAATCATAAAAACACTTATACACTTAAAATTACAAGTTTTATTTTTTGGATTCATTTCTAAAGTAAAACTGATGTATTTTATAACCATTATCTAAATCTTTCAAACCTTCATACTTAACAAACAGCTTATACTTTTTCAAATCTTTTAATACTTGCTCAGTTTCATCATTATATCTTTGTGGTAATAGCGTCTTATATTTCTCATCTAAATGTACTAAAACTCTTTGACCATAACGCTGTGTTTGAATCAATTTCCATAATGTTATCTCGTACGCTTTACCTTTTTCTAACTCATCTATGCGAAGGAATCTCAATGCTTTAACATCATTTTTTTTATTCAAATAATTAGCCATAGTTTATTTATTATAAGTAAAATGTTCGTTTTATGAGAAATTCATAAAACCAATCCTCATTTACATACATAAAATTTACATAAAATTTACATAGAGAACTCAACAGTTGGATAATTATCTTTTAAACCAGTGTATTTGATTTTTATTCCATCTTTAACGATCTCATCAATCATTTTATCTGTTAAGTGTTTTGTAAATCTAGGTGTTTTGTAAACTCTTCACATTCAACTAAAATACTCTTCCCAAACTTAGTTTTAATCTTTTCCATTTTCACAATCTTATATTCTGTATTTAATTCTAATTCTCTTAATCCAATAACTTGTTTTTGTTCAAGACTTCCAAGTTTATTTAAAAGCTCAATATGACTTGACATCGTATTTATTATATAGAAAATCAATGAACACTCTTCAATTTTTATCTTCACCAAAAAATATTTAATCATTTTTTATCAATTTTGTTTATGGAAAAACTTTAATACATTTAACTATCTAAAACTCTTCTACTACTTTCTCATTCTTAGGGTCATATGTAAAGTTCTTTTGTCCAATTAAAATCGCATAACATATAGTATTAGCAGCCACAGCTTCTGCAAAGTCTACTACAATCTTTATGTTTGTTCTCTCATTTACCGATACATTCTTCCTCTTACTACAATTAATCACATACATTGGTCTGTTATCTATAAACTCTTTAGGATCATAGTACATTTCGGTATTGCCACATGTTATTCTCTTAAATGCAGTATAATCTTCGTACATCTTAAAATAATCCTTGTTAGCAATATCTAAGTTTCTTGATTCTTTTGGAAATACCTCATTCCTTCCATTCTTAAGATAGATATTCTTTACCTTACAATGATCAAACTTACTTGCATCTGCTGTTTGTTTGCCACTTCTATCAGTTTGGAACATTACAACTACGAAATCAGGCATATCAAATTGTCTAGAATTAAATTGAGTAGTAACATCAAACTCCAAGAAAGAACCTACAACAGTCTTTTGAACACATTGATAAGTATGGAATGAAAACATGATTTTAGGTTCTTTAAGAATATTCAACTTTAACTTGTTTTCATAATTAGATTCGTATTCAACAATAGGCATTCTTATCTCCATACTTTTTATTGTTATTTTTCCATCATGAGGAGGTGCTGCACCAGCTCCTGATCCAGTCCATTTATACAAGACATCGTTATTGTTGTTAGCTTTTGTAAATGTTATTCTCAATCCACCTTTCCACATAACCTCTTTATAATCACTTAAAAAGCCTGGAATTAATCTTAATGGATATAAAACACTAAAGTCCTTTCTTAGACCAAGTTTATCATCTGTTTCAAATCCTGCTTGTTTTAGATATTCAACTTCTGGTTTGGAAATCTTTAATGTTCCGATAGCTGTAGATGTTATTCCTGGTAGCTCAATCTTCTCTATAACAACACCATGCTTTCTAACCTCAATTTGAGAAAAGAAGAATGGTAAGAAGTTATCTACAAGTTTTATAGTATCATTTGCACCAAATATTCCTCCGACTGATGCACCAACAACTTCAAAAGTCATATGACAATCTGCTTTGTGTGGATGTATAAAGCCATCGCCCACATCGAAATCAAACTCAATATCTTTGTTAGCTTCATTCAAATTATTAAATGTTCTTGTGTTAGCTTTAAAGCTTTGTAACTCGTAACTCTCAACACTATCCATTTATTATAAAGAAAATCTTGAAACAACGCTTTTATGGGATATACCCATAAAAGAATCATACATAATAACAATTAAATACTTATAATCCCCATCCTAACTTAACCTTAGCATTCATAGCAGTACCAACCCCAAAAGCAGCTAATCGTTCACCAATTGACGCATCACTACTAAATGCTCTTTTCCATGCTTTATTTTCTAATTCCTTATCTGCAATATGTCTTGACTCTGTATCTTTATTATCTCTGTAGTAAATATCGTGTTCTTTACAAGCCTCATCTAATGGGTTTATACCTTCATCACCTCTCTCTAACCTTTCTTGAAGCTTCGTAAAAGGCCCGCAAAATCTGAAGCCTGGTATATGTAACTCCGGTATTCCCTTCATGTTTAAAATCTTATTCATTAGTCCTTTTCCAAGCTTCTTATCATTCCAGAATCGTGGTGGTAATGTATTTAAGATCTTAATCAAATAACCTATACCTTTTGGATCATTAGGAATAAATTGTGAAAGCTTATTATTAATCATACTCACTATACCTACTTTCTCATTATAAAAGTTATTATTACCAGCCTTTTCTTCTCCATCTATAACTATTAACCGATCAATTAACTTTCTCACATCATCCATCCATATATATTCTTTAGGTATCTCTGTATATTGTTTAATTCCTTCACCAGTCCTTTTAGGAGTTGGAGGTAAAGATGGTTTAATATAATTATCCCAAATAGGCTTTTATAATATTAATGTACTTAGAACCTCTATTAGATGCTACTTTTTATCTCGATTATATTTTTGGAAGGCAGCATCTGATTCTATTATTATTTCCTTGTACTGTTCAAAATCATCATCATCATAATCTTCAATGGTTTTATTAGTATTCATCGTTAACAATTCCCATAGACCTTCTGTTCCTTTATAAGTTTTACCATTAATTATCAAATCATCACCATTCACTTTAACTTCAGAATTTCCTATCTTATTTATTATTTTTCCATCTTCTTCTACAGTTCTTATTCCAAACACACTATCATTTCTTTTACTATAATATTTCGTTGTAATCTTACCAAATGATTGTGTTGTTGTTAAAGGCTCTACTCCTTCAACTTTGTCTTTAATTTGTTTTCTCATTTGTTTTATTTCTCCTATTATAGGCGTATCACTACTACTTGGGGAACTATCATAAGTTATCTTTTTAGGTGTTTCTAGTAGACTGGGATCTATTGAAACCGTTTTATGTACAACTGGAACAAGTTCAGTTATTAGATTTTTATTTTGTTCTGCTACTTCTTTGATCTCACTTCCTAAGTTTTGAATAGCATCAATTACAGGTTGCTCTTGTGTCTTAAATTTATCATATATACCTGTTCTTTCTTTCTTCCAAGATTTGAAGCCCTTTATCAAGAACTCCTTTAACTTGATATTCTTATTAATATCTTTCTCATCCATTTATTATATAGAAAACGAACAAACGTCAATAAACGTCAAAGAACATAAATAAACGTGAAAAAACTCAAACGTTTAAGAAGTGTTTTATCTTGTTCCTATACTTACCATTGTTTACCTTCCTTGTCATATCAATTACTATAAAACCATAATCTTCTTGCCAACATTTTGAACATATCTCTTTAAATTTATCATAAGACATATCTCCTCCAACAAACTCATTATACACATGTTTAAGATTAGTATCATCTTGTCTGAATATGCATAGGAAGTTAACGTTATCTCTTATAAGCTGTTTAGGTACTTTTGAATATGTTTGTGCAATATAGAAACAGACTAAATGTCTATGCCTACCTCTTGTAAAGTAATTTCTAACAGTATCTTGATTTTCCAAAATGTAATCGTCAAACACTACTACAGAGTATTTTTCACATTCATCAATAGGTACAATAGAATCATTACCGCTTAAGAACGTTGCTATTTGTTTCTTAAACTTTAGTTCTGCCTTTTCAAATCGATCTTTTAACTGCTCATACTTTGGCTGATTCATGCTTTTAGAATATATATAGAAGTAATTATTGTTTAACCAACCTGGCTGTAATAAAAAATTAAATAACAAAAACGTCAACCACACCCAGATGAACCCACGATAAGGCATCGAATATCATCAGGTATAAGCTCTGCATTTCTTTTCTTAACTGTTGTTTCTTTTATCATCTCTTTTACATCCCAATTAATAGTTTTCTTACTCATTTATTATAGAGAAAATCGACTTTTTTATGATCTTATATCTTTAAGTTGTTCTCTGATCTTAAGCAACGTATCTTTTATATATTCGTTACCCATTTCACCATTTAATGTTATTATCATCTCTAACTGTTCTTTAAATGAGTTAATACAAGTGACAATGGTTTTATATTCGTCTTTTCTTTTGCTTATGTTTAACTTAGAAGACAAACCTGTTATTATAGCACTTCCAGTTGCAAGAGACGTTGTTAATATTGAGTAAATTGTTACAGGTATAAAAATATTAATAAATCCAGTTGTAGCAGAAAGTATGACTGATAACGTGATCAAAGTGTAGTATGCATATTTAACAATTCGTAGTTTTCTCTTTTTCTTCTTTAAACTGTATTCTAACTTTTGAATAACATCTTCTATTAACTTGATTACTTTCTCTCTTGGAATATCTCTAGGTAAATCAAACTCATTCATTTATTATATAATAAATGGCTAAGGTATTTAAGTTAACGAGTGATACTTCTGTTTTAAAGAAGAAACTCCATTACGAATTAGACAACAAGAGCAACTATTTAAGTATAGGACTAGTTGGGTTTTACAGTACATATCTAACTCCAAACATAACAACAGAAAAAAACAGTTTCTCATATGGTGATAGACAAGTTTTTATACCAGAAGGACAATACAGCTTAAACAGTCTTAATGAATATTTAAAATCTCAATCCATCAACATAACATTATCAGAAGATCATTTAAGAAATAGAGTTAAAATTGAAACTGATAGTAATGATGTTACAATTGGGAGTATAGGTACTGTCCTCGGGTTTAATGTTTTTGAAGTTTTAGAAAAGAACAAAACACATATTGGAAGTAAGTTGCCAAAGTTTCATCCGTTTGATACTATAAATGTTCACTGTAATATAGCAGATGGCATGTTTGTTAAAGATACAGAATATACACATAGAGAAACAGGAATTTTAGCATCATTTAAAACAGATGCTGAGTTCAAACATAGTATTATTTACGAGCCTACTTATCCATTATTTTTCCCTATATCCAAAGATAAGGTTGACAATTTTGAGATAAGGATAAAAGATGAGAATGATTCCTTAATTGATTTTGGTGGAGCAACAACAACTGTATTTTTACAAACTAAGATTTTCTCTTAAATAAATAGGAAGATGTGTTCTATTAAAGGTTGTATGTTTAGTGTTCCTTATAACGAACTAAAGGATTTAAATATTGATCATGTATTAACAAAGAAACAACTTAACGATAAAGCCAAGAAAATTAAAGAAGGTAGAGGAATGGATTTAACTTTAACTACTGCACAAATGAAAAAGATTAAGAAAGAGCATATGGGTGGTTTTATCTTTACAATTCCAGCCATTTTAGCAGCTTTAGGAGCAGTTGGCTCATTAGCAGGTGGTGCAGCAGCGATTACTAAAACTGTACTGGATGCTAAGAAGAATAAACAAGAACTTGAAGAACAAAAAAGACACAATATGGCTATGGAAGAAAAGCAGGGAGCAGGTAAACCAAAGAAATCAAAAAACTAAAACCATTGACCAACTTCGATATAGAGAGGTTGGTTAAAGAATTAAAGATAAAACAATTTAGAGGCGTATTTATGAGTGATGAACTTCCACAAAAACCCTATATAAATGAATGTGGTGTAGTTAACTTTGATAAATCAGAAAACATTGGTACTCATTGGATATGCTATTGGAAAGATAACAACATAAAGTACGTGTTCGATTCTTATGGTGGTGTTCCTCCTAAACAACTAGTACAATATCTTGGTACCGAAAACTTATTTTACAATGACGAACGAATACAAGACTTTAGTTCAGTTATATGTGGTCATCTCTGTGTTAAGGTTTTAAATCTTCTAAATCAAGGGTATTCTTTTAGTGATGTTATGTATATGATTAAAAATGATTAAATATTATTAAGTTTAAGTACTTTTATGGTTTATATTCATAAAAGTTTTGTTTTAAGATAAATATGGAAGCTATACACAATAGATTTTTAGATTATTTTGAGAAAAATGAGGATGAACTAGATGCACTAGTTAGATTTAATTTTAATTGGTATTTTCGGGATGTTAGTAAGATAGACCTAAAAGATAAAAAAACGCATATACAGTTGTTCAGTTATGGAAAATGTTAATACCTAAATTTTTGTACACGGAAGAAGAGTTGGTAAAGTTATATCCAATAATTACCTTAAAGGAGTTGTTGAAAAATTATAGTTCTAAACCATTAAAATGCAGTAATTGTGGTAGTAAGTCATTAACAAAAAGTAGGAGTACATACATTTGTGATAATTGTTCTGTAATGAATGGTTTTGTTTACAGTACTTGTGAAGGAATGAGAGCTTGCGTAAGAAAACCATGGTATGATACTATAAAAAGATTTAAGTTACAGTTATCTCGTTTACAAGCTTTACAGTATAGAATTATTCCTGAAGAGGTGTTCAAGGTGTTAAATGATGAATTTAGAAATATATCAAAACATTTAATATCAACAAAAGATGTTCTAGAAGTATTAAAGAAAAACAAATACACAAAATATTATGATGATGTTTATTTAATACACTATCACCTTACCGATCAAAAACCATTAAACTTACGACATATGGAAGAAATACTTATAGACGACTTCGAAAACTTATACAAAACCTTTAAAGAACTGTATCCGAAAAGAGTATTGTTTATTAACTTAAAATGTGTATTATACTATGTGTTGAAAAAGCATGATGTTCATGTTGATATTGATTTTAAACATTCATCTAAACAAATAGAGATGTTAAAGAAATGTTTTGAAAAATTAGGATGGACATTTTCTGTATAATAAATGAGTATGGATATATTTGGTAATGTTAAAGATAGAAAAGATAATGTTGATATTAGTGAAGAAAAATTAAAATTGTTGGAGAATTTAAATGATGTTGTTAGCGTAAGTCAACTTAGATCAATAGAAACCCAATTAGAGAACGATAGAAAACGATTTGAAGATGCATTAGAAACGTTACAAGACACATACATAAAGAAAGATCTTCAAAAGGTTAGGATGGATACTACTAAATTGATTATGCAGAAAGAAACTGTACCTCTACTATATCGATTAAGAGCTAAAAACGTTAAGGAGCCAATCTTTAGAATATTTAATCTCTCTAACGGTTACAAATTTCTCTATAATGGGAAAATAATGCATATGGACTTAAGTTTGGATAAATACTTTTTAGACATATATTTAGGTGATACTTTGATTGAAAATATACCTTTTGGTTTTAAGAAGAATGATATAATAACGATTAAACCAACTAAAAATTCGGCTATGGAAGGACAATTATTGTTTGTTGTGATGTACATAGAAAGAGAGCTTTCCTAAAGACGTTTGCTATATAATAAATATTGATATTTTTGGTAATGTATCTAATGCTATTGATAAACAAGATGTTGTAACATTAGAACAGCTTGAATCAGTGAAAAAAGAGTTTAATTTACTTACAAGAAAAGAAATTGTTTAAGTTCCATGTCGATTGACAGAAGATGATCTTGGGAAACCAGTCTTTTTTGTACATAATTTAGCTGCTGCCTACAAATTTCTTTATAGAGGTAGGTTAATGCATATAGAATCGAGTTTTAATAAACATCTTATAGACTTATTTTTAAATGACGTTTTAGTTGAGTTTTCCATTACACTTTAATATAAATGATCAGTTAGCAATTAGACCATCTAAAGATTCTGAATTGAAAGAAGGTAAGTTATTATTGATTATTATGTATGTAGAAATAGAAGATGAAAACGAATCAAGTGATGATGATGACAATGTTAAAAGTATAGTATTAGGTAATGATAAATTTTAAATTTTTTTGTTGATTTTCTATACAATAAATAATGATGTATTGTGTTAAGTGTAAGAAGTTAACAGATACGGAGAAAGATACCATTAGAATTGAACAAACAAAGAATGGAAGATATCTAAAGAAAGGTATTTGTTCTGTATGTGGTGTTACTAAAACTCAATTCGTTAAAAAGCCCGATTGACTATATGAAGGTGAAGGTGTTAGACAAGACATTATAGAAGAAATTCACAAACCATCTAGAAAAAACTTTGACAGATTAAGTGTAGTTATAAAAGGTATCGATGATCTTTGGCAAGCTGATCTTGTTGAAATGGATAGTGGTGTGTTAAAAGGTGTTTCAAAATTAAATAAAGGGTATAAGTATTTGCTAACGATTATAGATGTGTTTTCAAAATATGCATTTGCTGTTCCTGTTAAAGATAAGAGTGGTAAGAATGTTACAGAAGCATTTGAATCAGTGTTAAAAATTAGAAAACCTAATAATTTACAAACTGATCAAGGTAAAGAGTTTTATAATAAAGAATTTGAAGATTTGATGGAAAAAAATAAGATTAATCATTACTCAACCTATAGTGGTAAGAAAGCTTCTGTTGTTGAGAGATTTAATAGAACACTTAAACAAAACATGTGGAAATGGTTCACAACACAAGGAAATTATAAATGGGTAGAGATATTACCAACACTGGTTAGTGAGTATAATAATAGAGTACATAGAACAATTGGTTTAAAGCCTATAGAAGTTAATAAGAAGAATGAGCGAACAATATTGGAGAAAGTGTATCAAAAAGAATATAGGCGTGTTAAACCCAAATACAAATTAGGTGATCATGTTCGTATAAGTAAGTCGAAAGGGTTATTTGAGAAAGGATATACACCTAATTGGTCAACAGAAGTATTTGTTATTAGTGAAGTTATTCCATCTAATCCACCTACATATAGAATTAAAGATTTAAAAGAAGAGGATGTACAAGGTAGATTTTACGAACCAGAACTATTAAAGACGAAACATAAAGATGAATACTTGGTGGAGAAAGTGTTGAGAAAGAAAGGTGATAAAGTATATGTTAAATGGCTAGGTTTTGATGATTCACATAATAGTTAGATAGATAAAAGTAATGTTGTAGTGTAAATATAAATGTTTGTCTTTTATGGTTATTATTCCATAAAAGGTTGGTTTAAATGAGATAAGGGGGTAGCGAAACAATACCCTTCATAGCATACATTTCCAGCGCTGGTAAACCAGCTGTGGAAATTATCAAAAATTAACAACATAATGAGAAAAAAAGCAATGGAGCTGCTAACGAAAATGAAGTTAAAAATAAAAATTTTCTATATAATAAATATAAGTACTATGGATAATTCTCTTAGTTTAAATGATATTTGCTATGAACAGATCAAAGATAACTATTGGTATGGTATCTTCGGTGATTTCAAGTTGATTATAGATAAGAGTACAGGATACTTCAATGCTACTAAGTTGTGTCAGAGTGGTGGTAAGAGGTTTGACAACTGGCTGAAAAAAAAGATTCTAAAGAATTATTGGAATACTACAATGAAAAATTAGCTTCCTATAATTGTAGGAGACTAAATTTAACGTATTATATAGAACCAAAAGGTACAAACGAGAAAGATTTATTAATTTCTGGCACATATGTATACAAAAGAATTTTCCTAGCTATTGCTTTTTGGACATCACATGACTTTTACGAAAAATGTTCTGTAATCATCGAAGACTATTTCGTTTCTAATTTTAAACAGATTCAAGAAGACCAAGAACAGTTACAATCAAGAGTAGAAGAGATAGAACAACAAATGGAGCAATTACGATTGTACAATCAAGAACTAGAAAGCAAAGTTGATTATCTTAAAACAGTTGCAGCACCATATACAAGCAATAATTTAAAAGATAATTGTCTAATCATATATAAGAAAAACAAACCTAATGATCCTTTCCCTTATTATGCTATCAGATGTCAAAAGAGAAGTCTATATAAACCTCTTAATGAAGCAGAAGAAAAATATCCGAATCATGTAATAATATATGAAAAGTTTAGAGATCCTAACAGTATTAAGCTATCCAACCTAATGCAACAAGAACTAGATATTCGTAAAGGTAAGGGTAATGAGTTTTGGACGCCACTATCAGAAGAAGAATTGATTAAAGAAATTGATTGTTTATATGATAGGTTATTATCTGATAATTAAGGTTAATATTAAATAATTAAAGTTACAACTTTTATGATATAATAATCATAAAAGATAATTAAGGTTAATATCTAATAATTAAGGTTACGACTTTTATGATATAATAGTCATAAAAGGTAATTAGTTAAACATTAAACAAACCATCTGCTGTAACATCGAATGCTAAATTCAATATACCACCTAAATCAGGATTATTACGGTATTTTCTTATTATAACTCTCCAATCTACATAATGTCTAAATAAATATATAAACTCTACAGAGAGGTGTTGAAAATTTGAAATGTTATGCCAATGAACTCTGTCTTTGAACTCTGCAATAAATCCTTCTGTTAAATTTTGAAATATTAAAATTATTTCCCAATCTACTTTGTCAGCATAATCTCTTATAAGGCTTTCTGATAAATGTTGAGTTCCAGATAAGCGTCCCCAAGAAACTTTATCTGCATGTTCTCGTATAAAGGCTTCAGAGAGTTTGCTTCCATAAGATATAGCATCAAAATCAACTTTATCTATAAACTCATTAATAAATTCTTCAGATAGCTTTTGGTTATACGATACTTCTTTCCAATCAACTCTATTTGCAAATTCTCTTATAAAGACTTCTGATAAGTCTTGGCTTCCTGAAATAATCTCCCAATCAACTTTATCAGCTAATTCTCTTATAAACTCTTCCGATAACTTTTTCCATAAACATATTTCGTTCAAATTAACTTTCTGCAGATATTTACGTATGAAGTCTTCTGTAATGTGATCATAGTTATATTCCCCCTCATAATCATCATAACCTATAGATAACCATTGTTCATTAGTCAGTGAATCTAATATCTCATCTGACAAATTCATAACATTTGCATAGAGAATGTTTTGTGTAAGAAATGAGTTGTTTTCTTTAGTGGCTTTCTTGAATAAATGATCTAACATACCTATGGAGATGCTAAAATTTATTTTGTCTTCATCATTATAACCACCAATATCTAAATATTTACATACACAATCAAATATAGGTTTGTAAGATAATATTTTCTTAGCACTAGTCATGTTTGTTTTTATTCTTAGATTTTAAATTTATTTCATTTTTGTTGGTTTTCTATATAACAAATATGGAGAAAGAATTTGATTTATTAC
This sequence comes from Thermobia domestica, assembly GCF_964235325.1. Lineage (NCBI taxonomy): Eukaryota > Metazoa > Arthropoda > Insecta > Zygentoma > Lepismatidae > Thermobia > Thermobia domestica. Next base: position 201,783,478 of record NC_137458.1, on the reverse strand, counting down.
ATGATAGACTTAAACTTATTCATCATGATCTTAAACTCTTAGCAGCACTAGTAGAGAAGCAAATACTGTTAAAGGAAAAAGAATTATTAATAACGCAACAAAAAACATCTGATTTGAATAGTGATGATGAATATAAATATGGCAGTGATGATTATGATGATGATGATGATGATGAGTAAGTTACAAAAATGATTTAATTTTAATATGTGTATATGTGACTTTGATGGGGTATTCTCATCAAAGTCGTGTTCTAATACAACGCGTAATATGTAGACAATGGCAGGAGTGTACAATGTTAAGCGTTGTATTAGGATATATGGAACTAAAAATAGTACAAAAATGAATAGAAATAATCCGGCGAAGATAAAAATTGAGTAGTAGGATTTTATATATAATAAATAAGATGAGTAATTATAATAGATTTACTGTAGTAGAGTTAAGACGACAATGTAAAGAAAAGGGAATCAAAAAATATTCCCGATTAAGAAAAGCAGAACTGATAGATCTTCTTAAACAATATGACGATGAACAAAGCAGAAGGCAGATTAGAGATATATTCCCCTTTAAACAAGAAGTAATTGAAGAACCGAAACCAGCACGTATACCTATAAAAGTAGAATTAGAAGAAACAGCATTCAAGAAGCGCCTACAAACCGTTAAAGTTGAAAACACAGGAGGATATAAAGACCCAATAAAGTTTTTAGATACAAGTGGAAGAGTTGCTATTAACAAAATCAAAGAGGAATTAAAATTTCATCCAGTTAAAGTAAACCTTGTTCTCATTTGTGATTATATAAAAGATAAAGAAATACAAGAACGCAATTTCAAAACATCAAACGAGAGAATATTAGAATCAACTGACTTAAGTGAATATATATCTTATGCCAAACAAAAACTTCGTAGAGAAATGGAAGAATTTCAAGGCCGAGGATCAGGATGGACGTTACATCAAATTAAACACCTAGAAATCAGATTAAATAAGTATGTACCATTAAGAGCTTCTTCCTATATTGAACTTCCAAAGCAAATTAAAGATAAGAAAGCAGTAATGAATATTCAAAATAAAGATAATAAATGTTTCTTATATTCTATTGCAAGTTATTTAAAACCTACTGATAGAACCGTTTCAAAAAATCCTCAAAGACCCTCTCATTATAAACAACTTGTTAATGAATTACAAAAGAAATATTGTGATGGTATTGAGTTTCCTGTACAGTTAAAAGATATAGTTAAGTTTGAAAAAAGAAGTAATATCTCCATCAATGTTTTCAGCTATGACAAGAACTATAATGTATATCCACTTCAAATCACAAAAAATAAGCAGGAAACTCATATCAATTTATTATATGTAAAAGATGAAAAAAACAGTCATTTTTGTTGGATAAAAGACTTATCACGATTAATAAGAAGTCAAGTGACAAAACATAGGAAAAACTATACTTTTGTGATAGATGTTTAACAAGGCACTTTCGAAATGAGAAGCAGTTGCAAAAACATGAATTAGATTGTAAAGAGCATGAGGCTGTTAGAATAGAACTTCCTAAACCATATGACAATCAAATAAAGTTTCAAAACTATAATCGATCATTAAGAGTTCCATTTACGATAATAGCTGACTTTGAATGTATCTTATGTAAGTTAAAAATAGAGCATAATTGTAGTAAAACAGTAAAATATCAAAAGCATAAACCAATGAGTTTTTGTTACTATGTCAAGTATTCAAATGGAGACTACAAAGCCCCTGTTAGTTATATAGGTCCAGATGCTGCAAAAGTATTTATTGAAATGTCACAAAAAGAAGCAATAGAAATTATGGAAATATATAACAGGGTAGTTGATATGACCCCGCTTAGTGAGGAGGAAATAGAAGTTTATAACAGTTCGGATACTTGTCATATATGTGAGAAAAACTTGAATGACCTACCACCAGCTGTTGAGAAAAAAATAAATATATTAAAGGGGAAAATACAGTTCTATAAGGATAGAGATGATATGAGTGAAAAAATAAAAGAATGGAAGCATGACTTAAAAAAGTGTTTGTATAAGATAAATAAAAATAAAGCAAAAGTAAGAGATCATGATCATTTAACTGGAAAGTTTAGAGGTGCAGCTCACAGTTATTGCAATTTAAACTATAAAAATCCTAACTTTGTTCCTGTATTTCTTCACAACTTAACTGGCTATGATACGCATTTGTTTATTAAGGAGTTAGCTTATGATACACAGAAAATTAAACTGATCGCTAATAATGAGGAAAGGTACATAACATATGAAAAATATGTAAAAGCAGGATCAGAAAAAGATGGAATAAATTTAAGATTTGTTGATTCATTTAGATTTATGTCAAAGAGTTTAGCAGAGCTAACAAAGAATTTAAAGCCGGAACAATTTCGAGAAACATTAAAGTTTTTCCCGATTGATAAACTTGATCTAGTTAATACTAAAGGTGATTATCCATTTGATTATGTTGATTCATTTGAAAAATTGAAAGAACCTGTTCCATTATCTCCAGACAAATTTACAAACAGATTAACAGGAGAAAAAATGAGTCCTGAACGTCATAAGCTTCATGTACGAGTTTGTAAAGAATTCAATCTAGAGTTATTAGAGGACTTAACTGAACATTATAACAAAACAGATGTCCTTCAATTAACAGATATATTTGAAAACTTTAGAGATGTGTGTTTAAAGGCATATGGATTAGATCCTGCTTGGTATTATACAGCACCAGGTCTATCGTGGGATGCAATGTTAAAGATGACTAAAATTAGAAATGTTGACTGATTATGATAAAATACTAATGTTAGAAAAGGGTATACGAGGAGGAATCTCACAATGCAGTAAAAGATATGTAAAAGCTAACAACAAATATATGCAAGATTATAATAAGGATGAGTGTTCAACATACCTAGCATATTTAGACGCAAACAACTTATATGGATGGGCTATGAGTCAATACATGCCTTATAAAGACTTTAAGTGGGTTAAACCTTACATAGATATAAAGAACATTCCAGATGACTCAGAAACTGGCTACATATTAGAAGTAGATTTAGAATATCCAAAGCATTTACATAACAAGCATTCTGATTTACCATTAGCTCCAGAGAACATGTGTCCACCCGGCTCAAAACAATCAAAACTACTAACGACGCTTTATAATAAGGAAAGATATGTAATTCACTATAGGAACTTAAAACTATATATGTCACTTGGAATGAGATTGAAGAAAGTGCATAGAGTATTAGAATTCAAAAAATCAGACTGGTTAAAGAAATACATCGATTTAAATACAGAGATGAGGACGCAAGCTAAAAACAAGTTTGAAGAAGATTTTTATAAGCTCATGAATAACTCAGTATTTGGGAAAACAATGGAAAATATTCGAAAAAGACAGCCCATACAATTAGAATGTGATCCTAAGAGGGTAGAAGCATTAATTGCTAAACCTAACTTTGATTACAGAACAATATTTACAGAGAATTTATGTGCTATACATATGAAAAAAGAGCGATTGACATTTAATAAACCAATATATGTTGGTATGAGTGTGTTAGAACTATCGAAGCTATTAATGTATGATTTTCACTATAACACGATGAAGCCGAAATATGGAAACAATATAGATTTATGTTATATGGATACCGATAGCTTTATATATGAGATTGAGACTGAAGACTTTTACAAAGATATAGCAGAAATAGTTGACCAGTTTGACACGAGTGAATACAAGGAAAATAACATATATGGACTACCACTAATAAACAAAAAAGTAATAGGTAAGATGAAAGATGAGAATAAAGGTAAGATAATGACAGAGTTTATTGGATTAAGATCAAAGATGTATGCTTATAGAGTAGAAAATAAAGAAGAGAAAAAAGCTAAAGGAGTAACTAAATGCGTAGTTGCCAAGGAGTTGCAGTTTGATGATTATAAAGAAAGCTTATTTAAAAATGTTAAAACGTATAAAGACATAAACCTTATTAGAAGTTATAAGCATGATATATATAGTATAACCGTTCATAAGCTAGCATTAGATTCCTCAGACGATAAAAGATATATACTACGAGATGGTGTAAATACGCTAGCTTGGGGGCATTATGGGATAGAGTAAAAGTGTAATTATAAGTAGTGTAGTTTAGTGTAATTTTAGATGTAAGTTTTTATGATTTTAAATGTCATAAAAGCATATTCAATCTCACTTTGGGGTATCCCTCTGTGTTAAAGTACAATGGTCAGTGGCGGCTTCATAATTTTTTTTGATAGGGGCTAGGGGGGAAAGTGGGGCAGAACCTACATATGTACTCTACTGTCTGTCTATACATTGCTTTGCAAATGTGAAGGACAATGCTCACAGTGATATCACTATGAGCACAGCAGCTGAACCTTTTTCTTAAATGTGAAAGTGTATATGAGTTATGTAGAGATGTAACATTGTAGCAAACGTATTAAAGTTGTAGAATGATAAACGTATTAGTTTGTACTTGATATACAACACCTCTACAGTAAAAACTCACAGTGAGGTCGGGTGACCGGGGAGGCCATTCATGCAGTTAATCCTTATGGGACCTTGCCTTTTTAGGTAAATTTTAGAGTTTCAGTCAAGCAGCTATTGCAACGAGACTATTTATTGTAGGATCATGGTTCATACCTCGTTTTTTTGTAATGAAGCTGCGTTTCAAACTGTACTAGTGAAATTTCCTTATTTTGAACCTAAGTGGGAAAAACGGAAATTACAAAAAAAAATGGCATCAGTATCTCCCCTCGAACATGCAAGTGGTACCAAAACAAACTTTGCTTTATAGTGAATAGAATAAGGTATGAAGAAAAGTCTCCCAAAATTAGTGTAGGTGCTCTAGCCGATTTACCAATTTCCCTCAATAATACATTGTCAGTCAATTGTTTTTCAATGAGCTTCAGCACAAATACTGTTCTTCGTAGGAACACGAATCGGAAAGTCTTTGTAATGAATCAACCTCTCGAGTGGTACCACTCTCATGTGGGTACCATGTGTCTCTGGACGGAAAATTACCTCCAAAGGGAAATTTTGTCAGATAAAATCACTCTCTTTCAAGTTTGGGTCCCTCTCCCCGCTGTGTTAACGCTTGGATCTCAAAATCGCCTAAAACATACTACATGGTGTATGTAATATCTGTGGAATATATCAATGTCATATCTTGAAAACTAAGGGCGGTAAAGAAAATTCCCCCACGTGGAGAGCATAACCCGTACTACTTTAAGGGAAAAACAAAAAAAATCCCTGACACGTCCCTATTTATCCGAGGATCATAATTCGCAAACGATTTCGTGTCAAATTAGAGTAGTTTTCAAATTGTACCACTTACATGTCCCTATCTTGTCCCTGAGGGGTGAAATCCCGAAAAAGGAATTTTTTCCTGAAAAACTCTCATTTCTTTCAATTTGGACGAGATTTTCTCATTTCTGATACACAATAGGGAAACTGTAATAGTATAGTTGGAAACAGTGCTTCATTACGAACACAACGAGGTACAAACCATGATCCTAGAATAAACAGAAAATGTCAAAAAAAATCCCCCAAAATAGCTCTAAAATTTACCCAATTTTTTCTTCTTCAATGTTAGTAACGTCACCACCCGTAGGCATCGCACGCATGACTGGAAAATGCCCATGAAACACGTCTTTGATGCTTTCATGCTTGAATAAATGCAAGAAACCCGGTGTAAAAAGCTTAACTAGAGACTTATAAGGCAAATTCCAAAGGTCGACGCTATGGTACAGATCTGTTCCATCGGTCCCCAAAGGGTTAAATGACTAGAATCGGAAGATTTTTGCTATTAACTGTTTCTTTTTCTGTTTGGCAGCAGACTGGAAAAGAAGACAAGTGTTTTCTAAAGCTTGCATGTAAATATTTAGATTAAGTTGCTAGAAGTTAGCCATTTTCCAAAATGGCGTCCAGTGTCGACCATAATGATCCTGCGAACTGTCTCCCGGTAATTTTCCAACCTTGATTGGACATGTAACAAAATGGCGAACTTTCATGCTGGTAACCGAAAATGCAGGATACTTACGCTAACATATCATACTAACTAGGACGATGTTCACGACACCGAATCTTGTAAGAAACTGTTTCGTGGTTGCAGCAGAACTTCTTGTACAAGTTCGAACTTGATGCGTGGAGTTATGAGAGGTTTTGCAATAATAAAAAATATTTTATTATTATTATTATTATTATTATTATTATTATTATTATTATTATTATTATTATTATTATTACAACTTACACAGACGTAGTTTTTATTCGACATTTTGGTTTTACTAATGATGGCAAACATCAAGTGAAATTCACACTTAATGTTGCAAACTATCAATAACGCACGAGATAAAGCCTTTTAATTAAATACATGTAATTTTTCGAAAACTGTGCTGACATGGAAAAAATTGTGCTTCATGTGATGTTTGCAATCATTAATGAATACCAAATATCACATAAAATCCACGTAGTGTAATTTGGAAACAAATAAAATTGTACCAAGATGGCAACCCTGCCAACCGAATTGCAACGCACGTAAAAATCATCATGTTGATACAAATCAACTTTCTGAACTTCATCATAACTTTAGCACATAGTTCTGATTTAACACGAAATTTATATTTTATTTTCCATTGTCGCGAGCCGATTTTGGGTCCCGAGTTGGAAACCCTATAATTCGAAAACGAAGCGGAATTCGACTCATGTTTATAGGAACTTTTCTACTGGATTTTATGTCAGGATTCATCTCTCAAAACTTTCATACTCCCTTTCAAATCGCCTTGTGTATAGAACCAAAGTGCCCATATTAAATATTTACATTTCAAGTACAAAAATCGAAATTTCAATAATTAATTGCGTATGTTAGGGGCTGCAGCCGCATGAACGGTTAACGGATATTAAATCCTTAGGTACTTCTCCAATACATGAAAAAAATTCAGATTTTTAAAAGGTGGTTTTTTTTTTTAGAAAATGGCGTCCAAACATGGCGTCTTAATGAAATTTTCAGCTTTTCATCATGCTATATCGTGGGATGTAATAATCAGAAACGTAAGTCCTTTACATCGTCAAGAGACCTTATGGAGTAGATTTCGATGCTAGAATCAGATGGTTGATATTGCTCGTGAGGACAGAGAAAAAAGTGTTTGAAGTTAGCAAAAATTTCACCACAGTTGGCAACATTGCGAGTGAATTGCGCGATTTCTATTGGACCAATAGACGAATTTTGGCCCTCCAACGAAACATACAACTTTATACTCTTCCTGCTATTGCGATTATGTTACTAAGTACATTCGTTTCTCTACAACAGAACTTTTAATTTGACATGTTTTTCAGTTTTTCGAGCAATCCGAGATTAGGTCGGCCATTTTGGAAGACTATATCGAAGAAAATTTTTTTTTCAGGAAAAAGAAAAAATATGGGTTTAATAATATTGTATGTAGATCCCATATTAAAAAAATAAATGAAATCTGAGACTATGATGGGGACCAATTGTGGCTTGCCTGGACGATTTGAAATGGAATCGGTCTCATAAGTCTTGTATATGGATATCTAAATGGATTATTACAATTCTTACGGTGTCAGTGCGATCTGAAAATATAGGTCCACCATTGGACGGAACTTTTTCAATAAATAACCAATCTAAAATTCGACAGAATTTTCAGGACCACCCTTCACCTCTCTTTTAGATATCTATGTCCTTCTGAAATCTAGTTTAATCCAGATTTTACCAAATTTTATTCGTTTCAAAGCCCCACCGCCAAAAATGCTTTGTTTTGATTGGAGGATTCACTCACGCTATGATGTTAGAGCGCGATTACTACGACTCATGCCTAGAATTTTGCCGAAGACAGAGGACCCAGATTTTCCCAGTTCTGGAAAGTAGAAATTAGCTAGAAAAGCTGCATTAAGAAGGTAAAACTAGTGTAATGATTGAATATATATCATCCAGGAAGCCACGGAGCCATAATTCATTAAATTTCATAGTAAAAAACCGGACTGTAGAGCTGAAATAGGAAGCGTAATTCAGTGACGCCATGTTTTTGCAGATATAATTAGTGGTGGACAGTTTCTACCAAGCGAAGTGCATCAGTTCGTTAGTTGTTCATAAAGATCTATAAACAGTTTCAGAAGAGCAGTGTTTCTCCCTTAAAATATTCTCATCCTGAAAAATTATTCCTTTAAGAGTTACGTAAGGCCTGCCCCACTGCCGTTTGTGTTCGTGTATGTAGTGGATGTGATTTCTTTTTGTACTTATTTAGTAGTAACATGGCGGTATTTAATTTCTTTGTAGTTAGGATAGTGATCATAATGCACGTGTAAAGTTTCAGGAGGGCTCCTGTCTACTCCCAACTTGGGGGTACGGCTTCCAGCAGGGATGGGTTGAAAGTATAGTTGTCATAAGGTTCTTTTCCTTCAGGAAAGGGGCATATATTTCTCAATAAATAGTTTGGGTATTAACTAAACAGTTTAAGAATGTGATTTAGTGAATACAAGGGCCAGTTGGCCCTGTTCCTTTCTTTCCCTTTCCTTTCGTAACCGATAGAGCCGATTTTAAAGAAAATGGTGAAATCTTAATGTTGTTTATGTGAGTAAGTAGTAATGATTAATATGTATTATAACATGTATTAATGTAGTGTGTAGTATGGATGTGGCATGTATGTGTTTGTAATGTAGTATTATTAGTAGTGATTGTAGTTAAGTGATGGAAGAGTGTGTGAAATAATGAAGTATGGACAGTGTATCATTCGTATTCGATCAATAGCTAAACGCAACATATTCGATCTATAGTAATATCAGAAAATGTGAGTGTCATAGTATCAAAATTTCCGTGTACAAGGTCACTTTCGGTGGTTCAAGGGTTGATCATATCGTCGCTAGCCCCCTAGTGTCAAAAGTCAGTACTAACCGTCATTCTTATGTCGATGCTCTTAGTGATTTAGTTTCCATGGAATTGACCTTTCTTTTCGAAATAAAACCTAGTAAATATAATTCCCAGCCCAAATGCATATACAGTTAGGTTAAGTGATCCAAAATTAATATTTTCCGAAAATTACAACATTCTACTTAGTCTAGAAATCGAAATATTTAAGTAAATAAACAATACGTAAATTCTTAACAGAAGTCGGGCGATATGATGCTAGTTTTTCGCTTTGAAATTATATTAAATGTTCATTTTTTTTCCTTCTGTGGCTGCAGAATAATTTCATTGTTGTCAGAATTTTATAAAATTAAATAATATCGTGGAGAACTCTACTTTCTGTGAACATACATATTTCTTTTTTTTTACTTGAAGCTACGAAGTATAACAGTATTGTTTGCGTGGTAAGGGAGTCTTGAGTTCGAGGGATGTTTTGTGTGGTAGCCGGAACATGAAATGTTGGAAATGATTTATAGATTTAGAAGTATATGACGAAGTGTGCATATAGTCTGGGTGTAGTTAAAGAAATAGGGTGTTTATGAAATACGACGTCGTAATAAAAGAATAAAATGATAGTATGAATATATTGTGAAACGAAATGAATGAGAGGACACCCATATACATAGATATATATAGATATATATAAGCCCAGTTTATGATTAGTCACGTTTCGGTAAAAAGAATAGATATATATATATTTTTAAGGATTATGTGTAGCTATCCACATCTCGGGTTCTGGCCCCTACACCGGAGCATCCTGCGAACATGTGGGTGAGATATTGCTGGACTATGTTAGTGCTTAATAGCTTAATTTGTTATTGCAGTCGTGTTCGTTCATAATAATCTCGTTGAATAATATTTGTAGCATCATATAATCGCTGACTGGACATATTTAATAATCAATTATGTAAACACAATAGTTGTTACACATCGGGGCTGTAGTGAATTATATTTTTCGGTCGGTTTTAAAATAGAATATCCTGCTCCGTGAGATTTTTTTTTCTTCACGTTACCTACTCGGGCTAGCTTACAATATTCATGGAGGCGACAGCTCTGACAGGGTTACAGAATCAAAACAATTAGTTATTGAAATTTATTTACCGTACCCGGGCATCGACCCCTCCCCCCTTGAATATTTTCGTTTTCTTTTCTCAGTTTTCAAACTAGATAGTGATGGAAATTAATCGATGCCTCAGAATTTAGCGCATTCTGCGAAGGGGAGCTATCGGTGAAGTTTGGCAATAGAAATCACCGATCCAAAATCCAGTTTATTTAATTTTTTTTATTATTTTGGCAAATCCATAATTAGGGTTTCTCTTATTTCATTGCCTTCGGTCTAATTTTCGTACTTTCCTCTAGATCCTGTCTCAATTTTCGGAGAGGTCGGATATTTTTTTTTTATTGTTTTAGAAATTTCAAAATTTAGGGCAATGACATCTTGCCCTCCCCCCTTTCTCTCTTTCGCCTGTTGGTTTGGGCCGGATACGGTTACTAAATAATAATTTTACAAGCAATAACTTGTGAAGTTATTATTTATAAGACACAGACTTGCTTCTTGGCACCAGGTGTATCCCCTTGAGTCTACGTATTTGAGTAGACCACCCTTTTGGCATATTAAGACTATTTTGGCTATGGATTTGTTGAGAGCGAAATTCGACTTCTATCTTTGTAGCGTTAGTTATTTCTCACTTAAGTCTTTGGCGCCCCTATTCTTCGTCTTCCTTCTTCTCTATCTCTCTCTCTGTCTTCATTTCTTCAAGTTTTTTTTTAAATTTCAACCTTCCCCCCCCCCCCCGATTTTGAACTTGTCGCTTACAATTTATTTAACGTACAACTCTGATCTGAAATTACCAGCTGAGATGTTGCAAGACACAATTCATGGATAGAGTAGATAATGATTGGGTCCTCCATCACATTTTGACCTATTGCCAAAATGAATAACGACTTCATAGTTGACGACACTTCAATTACGTTCTTTCACCGTCGTCCCTCTAAGTTTTTTTTAATCCATCGGTCACTTTCCTTTCTGTTTTGGTTTTCGTTTATCTTGTAGTTAACCTGGGCCCAGAAATTGTATTTTGGTTTATCTATTTATATCTTTAGGAATGTTCTCTGTTACGTGCCTGCCTCACAAAGTTTTTTTTTTACGATTCATGCACGAATTGACTATATGAAAGTTAAAATTTATAGACGCGCGGTATCAGATAAAGAAATCAATTCTTTTTTCATATGTAATGTCGGAAGTCATTTGTTTTTCTTGTACAATGTTTGCAACCTTTTCTGAAATTATTGTTGGGGTTATTACTTTAAATGTGTGCACATTTATTAAATATATATATATATATATAGAGAGATAAATGAATACGTCGAAATGTACATGTGCTTAGTATGTGAATATGATGTTAAAGTAAAGTATGATATTAAATGTATTATATGGATATATGTAAGAGCGCTCATGTCTGTCCCCCCAAACGTGTATTGGTTGCTATAGTTTACAAGTAAGTTTCCGACGAATATAATAATATAGATTTTTGTCAAGAATACCGCCGTGCACTCAAATAATTTTCCTTTCTTCTGGATAGATGTAAATCATAACTTATGTAATCATTATTTAATGGCATGTATTAAGAAGCAACGGCAGGTCTAAATGTAACCCACATCATAATGAATATTATCCCTGAACTACCAATCTAAAACCATTGTGGAAAGTGTACTTTTAATCCCTCTCACCTGCATATGTATCCTGTGACTTGACCAGTGTTTTTTTTTATCCTCAATGTAAATCATCATACTCCTTACACCTGTGGAAGATCGTCTTAAATTCGAACCATATATACATATATACAAAAGTGATCCTAAGGAAAGGTTTCATGACGTGTCCCAGTGTTAAACAAATAACTTGAAATTATCCAATTAATAAATTTGGAAATGGACTGACTAAGAGGAGAAACATCCTCTGGCGGAAAGTGATTTCAAAATCCCTAGATGGGTATAAATGTTACAGTATGCGAGTGCAGCTATAAACTGCTAATAGTCACAAACTAAATATAGTTGATGAATGGTTTTATAAACCAATAGTTATATATATATATATATATATATATATATATATATATATATATATATATATATATATATATATATATAAACACAAACTAAGTTAAATGGAGCGAAATATTTTGGACGCTACCAGTAGTGCGCGATCTGTGATTTGAACGCTCGGAATTATTAATATTTTATTGCTCAATGTGAAGTAGAGACTCGTGAGTTCTATTACACCTAAAAGTTTATTCTTTTCCTTCTTTTTGTCCATTTTTTTAAGTAAAATAAGTGTCTTCTTTGTGTATGTCGCAAATCATAATTTCGCTTTAGCATGCCTAAGATATAATATATGTAATTATTTTTTTTCCTTTTCATTTGTCAATATGATCAAATGTATAAAGACTTACTAAAGTATAACCCTATGTATTCTATTGATATATAACCAAGAACTTGTGCTTTTAATATTTTCTTTATAATTATTTTTTCACTATGAATGTAATAAACTATTTGTACCTTTGTAGTTAGTTAGTTTCCTTTAAACATATATACACTGTCCTGAGTGAGTGAGCGTGTGAATGCATGATAGATTTAATTTAAGTAATTTCAGTGATATCATTTGTCGTATTAACATCTATAATATGTGTCATGTTTTAATGTATGTGTTAAGGTAAATAACCTAGGTCATGAAGGACCGCTACTAACGGTTTAAATCGGCTCTAGGAGTGAAACGAAAATAGCAGGATGAGCCTAAATACGACATCTTTCTTCCAGGAAGTTGAAACCCTCATTGATACGATACATAAATTTATATTGAGTTTATAACTTTGATTTTTTTCTTGGCTAATTCATATGTGTGGTCGATCCTAGAGATACTGGATGGTTATCAATCATCGTGTGGAATAACTTTACAAAGAATAATTTCGATTTTCTCTTTTCCTGGTCTAGGTCTGGGCAACCCCACGAACGTGGTGCCTGGAGCTATTTCGGGGTGGTATGAAGGAACATGTGTTTATTTCGAAGCTTTCTAAAATTGAGTAATCGTTAATAACACTTAAAATGATTCATCTTTCAACAACTTTCTCGACTTCTTACTATATTCCCGGAATTATCCAGTAATCTATTTCTTATTAAAATACTCTATTTGTTTTCTTTCTTTTCCTCCCTTTTCCTACCTCCTCCTTTTACCCTTCTACTTTCTTCTCTTTCTTTTCTATTTCTGAATGAAAGAAAACGGAGTCGTGACTGAGAGTAGTCGCTATTGGCACGGTCAATAAGTTGTTTCGACGAGTTTCTTCGGAAGTCCGATATGGGATAATTAACCATGAGGAAAATAATCATGATTTCAGTTAGTAGGCGATGTTTCGTAATCGCCCTCGTTAAAAAGAAAATTAATTTTAGCGACTCCTCTACACTACATGCAGGCCTTCTTCGTTTACTATTTTTTTACCGTTTTCTTTCACACCGTCTCCTTTAGTCTAACCGGCATAACCGTGGGACGTAAAACTAAAGATATCATTTCACTCGAAGTACTGAAATTTTTGAAAAAGTAAAGCATCATACCCTACGAGTTATATATTCCAACATCACATAGTTGTATATAGAGGTTGTATATCTGCCAGGCGTTTGTTTCATGGCCAAATGATAATGAAAACGAAGGATAACCATTTCTCCAGTCTAAGATTAATCTTCATTGTTTGGAGAGGTTTTTTTTTCAAATAAACACCGTTTATCACTGACATAATTAATTGTTTGTGTAATTTATTTACTTATTAAATAATGCATGCAAATTCATGCATACACGATATGGGCATTCAGTAAATGGATACTTGAAAATTTGTATTCAATTATCTATACAAGCCGGCTACGAGTCTTTTGTTTTGGCCACGAAGCCTTTCCTCCTACCAATTTTACAATTAGAATTGAGCTTCTTACCAGATGTGTAGCCTACCGAAGGACCACACAGATGTTATCGAAACTATTGTGCTATTGTTTCTTTGTATGCTTTGTCAGAAACTTCTGTAGATATCAAAGCCCGGCAGTGAAGCCATATCTAGCATCTTGGTGCTAGATCTAGCATAATTCACTCCTGTTTAGCATCTAGCATCTTGACTTTAGCATCTTGGCAAAATCTCATTCTTTCCTCTGGGGAACAGAAAAAGAACGAAAATTTAGATGGCTCACTGACCGTTGGGAATTATTCCTTAGTTGAAGCGATGGTTGGGGTAATAAAACCAGATAGTATTTCCGCTGTTGTATTGTTCAATTCACAGAAATGTTCAAAAATAAGCAAAACGTGACTCTGCACAAGATGTTTACTTACCCATAGTTTTGTTATTGTCAACTGAACCCTGAGTGTCTGGGATGATTCAGTTCCTTCTCACTTTACAACTTGAGAGGAGAGGGGGTATGATCGTCAGAAATGCTTCCGTGCTGCGTCGGAAGCGGCATGTTTTGTATATATTTCTTAAAATGTTATCCATTCACAAAGTATAAATTCCCCCTTCCTCCCCTGATTCTCTTTCTAGTACAGAGAACCGACTCTTTAAATGAAGAAAGACCCTTGAACCCTCCCGAAAATGCTAAAATGAATGATGCATACATAACTAGTGTTGTAAATAGAAAAAAAACCGTTCGTATTTTTTCAGAAATGTACGTTTTTTTAGAAAAAAACATTGCCTCTCGTTTTTTTCTAAATTACGTTTTTTTTTCAAATAGTCATTTGTAATGCATCTTACGTCTATTTAAGTATGAAATATTTTTATGTAGGTGTAATCAATGTAAAATGCAATATAAATTAAACGCTAGATACTAATACGCTACAAATAATTTACAATTTACATGAATACTATACTTATTAACAATTCGGGTTTCAGCAGTTTTCATAAATATCACCTAAGAAATATAAGTAGAAATGAAATTTTGTTTTTTCGTGAAAGCAGGCCTTTAATATGTACGAATATAATGTCACGAACAGTATAAAATTTAAATAACTTTCCTGAAGGTAAAAACTAATACTAATTTGCCTAATAGTATTTTTCAAAATATCATATATAAATAATTTGTCGACTAGATATATATATGATATGCAGAGCCGGCTCTACCATACCTGTAACACGTGCATTTGCATGGAGCGGCAAGTTTGGAGGGTCCGGCAAAATTTGTTATAAGTAGAGACCGGATGTTTAGGCATTAAAAACTTGGAAAATAGGTAGGCAAATAGGCACTTAAATTTTTTTAAAAAAATACGCACTGAAATGTATCTCGAAATAATGAAGATAAATACTCAATACAAGTTAAAAAATAGATTCGTCATAAATAGTGCTCAAAGAATATATCAACATGCCTGTTTGTTAATGTCTTCTTTCATTCTATATGTAAGGAACGAAACTTGATATGTATTTCATATTTTATATATATATATATATATATATATATATATATATATATAAAAGAGAACGTACAAAATCCTTTGTCCGCTCATCACGCTAATACGGCTGAACCAATTTCTTTCATTTTTGGGGGGTTGTTAGGATTTGGACCCTAGATGGTTTTTATCATATCACTTTAATTTTCAATTACCAGTGTCTTGAGATAATTGACCATTCAGGTGTCCATACGTACAAATCCTTTGTTATTAGTTCATCATAGGTAAAAATAAACGTATTTATATGCAACCCGCATGACCGTGTGACTCGGCGGGTTAACATAAATGACAGGCGCTATAATGTTAACATTTACTGCAATTTGAAAGCGAAAAAGTAAAAATTATCTAAGTAACAAAGTTTATTGCGTTCCGGGGTGACCGCAGCGAAGCGGGGCGGGTTAACATAAATGACAGGCGATATAATGTTAACATTTACTGCAATCTACTATGGTTTTTATCATATCACTTGAAAGCGAAAAAGTAAAAATTATCTAAGTAACAAAGTTTATTGCGTTCCGGGGTGACCGCAGCGAAGCGGGGTGAACGCTGCTAGTATATATATATATATATATATATATATATATATATATATATATATATATATATATATATATATATATATATATATACATATACATATACATATATATATATATATATATATATATATATATATATATATAGAGAGAGAGAGAGAGAGAGAGAGAGATTGTAATGTACCATGTGCTTGTGTTATTTACAGTATATAAATTATATATATTTCCCAATTAAATCTTGTTTCAAAGAAAATGCATAGAATACGCAACATTAGGCACTATAGCAATTATTTAGGCAGTGAGGGGCGAAATAGGCAACATAAAGTTGGCTTAAATCAAAACTATAATCCCCGATATAAACTTTGTTATTTTTTATCACATCTTTAGCATTAAAGAATAGACATTTTGCCTAACATCTGGTCTCTAGTTATAAGTATATTATTTAAATTAAATATTTCTTGTTGGAAACAGACTTCATGATGATAGTAGTTACATTTACTAAGCTGACCTATTTGAGTACTATTAATACATTCATAAATTATCTTTAGGTTGTATTAGTTTAAGGTTACATGGACAATGCTAAAGCAAATGGTCATATAAATCCGAGCACAAATTGCTTGATTGTTTTCAAATGCAAGAATTCAATTCTCGAATAGTAGTGAATATTTGTTCCATTTAGT
This sequence comes from Thermobia domestica, assembly GCF_964235325.1. Classification (NCBI taxonomy): domain Eukaryota; kingdom Metazoa; phylum Arthropoda; class Insecta; order Zygentoma; family Lepismatidae; genus Thermobia; species Thermobia domestica. Next base: position 201,766,866 of record NC_137458.1, on the reverse strand, counting down.
AAGTTATCACAGTTTTGACATGACAACTAGTCTTGTTTTTGTCAGAAACAAGTTTCTTATCATTGAAGATAGAAACAAGTTTTTTTTTAAATGTTAACATCTGTAGAAGAAAAATCAAGAAATAAAGATAAAAGAACTAGTTGCACTGGAATTGAAAACCGATACATTGAGATGGAAGCTCGATATTGAATTCTATAAAAAAAGATTACCATCTTTCTTCTGCAGGTGTGTTTGCTTTATGTTTCACTAACATAATAGATTAATATTTAAAGGAAAAAAAACAGACACAACGCAATTGCATTTTTAGTAAGTATTTAAGCCTTTCTGAGTGCGACTACACTTACGCTCCTCTTCGTTGTTCATGCTGGAGTAGCATACTTAAAATCATGACTTTTAAGATTTGTTCTTTCTGGAGAAAGGGGGAGGCGGCAAATTATGCCATTGCACGGGGCGACAAATTGCCTAGGGCCGGTCGTGTGTACGATGATGAAAGTTAGTAGTTGATAATAATGGCACTTCTTGTATATGTATATACAAGACATGAATATAGGATGACTCAATTTGAAGTAATGCAGGGTGTTTCAAAATTAATATTAGGGTTTAGAAACTTTGTAGCAACTCAAACAGTTTTGTACGCACGCATGTGCAAAGACTTAAAACCCAGATATTCATTTTGAAACACCCTGCATTCCTCACCAACAGTGTTGGAACTAAGATGTAAAAAGGAGAGAAAATTTTCCTTATAAAGTTATTGTTTACAACAACGATATTATTATAAGTCGAGACTATAAGTAAAATACAACAACAACACGGGTTAGTAGTAAAAACAAAATGTAATCAAATGTACACTAGGTGGCCAAAGTGGCACACACGGTTGTGTCACTTTTTAAATCTGCTCCTGTGTGGACACTAATTAAGATATCTGCATATTATTCTTGCCACATATGGTTGACCATAGTTTATCATATTAATTTCTTTTTCTTCTGGTGTCGAATTTCCTTCTCAAAGTTCACTAGTCAAAAATTCGAGAATTTTCTAATTTCGAATTTCCTTTACTTCTTTTTTCCCTGTAGCTTCCTTCGTTGTAGAAAGACCTCCTTAAGACTTGCCAGATAGATACCTCGGATGGATACCTAACTGTTGACATCAATTGGACGGGCCTGCGCATAGTGTTGCCAATTAGAGAAATTAAAACTTCCCTAAATTTGGACAAAAAATTCGAGATTTTTGTTTATAAATCCGTACCTATACGTCCAAGTGCAAGTCAACTTACGCCAATCGAACATTTGTCCTTACTTAACAAACGCAAGTACAGATCGTTACAATGGGCTAATTAGGAGGCGCACGAAAAATTCGTATTTAAGTTCTAACCCTTGATTTTTCTAGTTTTTTCCTTTTATGTTTACCGTAATATATTTTTGGTAATTAGAAGCTTTGTTCCTTAAATACCGCCATAATACTTGTAGGATATATTAGTGGTGTACCAATGTTTAATTTAAGATAGTTTGTGTCTGTCTGGTAGCAGTGTTGCCACCTACAGAAAATTTTAATTACAGATTTTAGGGGGAAATTTTGGGAAAATTATCTGTTTTTTGTCTATTATTTCCCACTTGTTGGTTACATCGGAACAAACGTACCAGTATCTGGAAGTATCGTCTTTGTCCTACACAATGCAGTATAGAAAGTTTCACTAGGATAATTAGGGGAAGTACAGTTGAGGTTTGCATAAGACCTTGTTCTCTAATTGGAAAGATAATTGTGATTTTTTTAAGGTAGAATGAGATATTTTTTATTGACATGCTTACTATATTAGATATTGTCACAATACTTGTAGGATATATTATAGGGATACCAAAGCTTATTTTAAGATAATTTGTGTGTGTCTGATAGCAGTGTTGCCAGCTACAGAATATTTTAATTCCAAGTTTTAGGGGCAAATTTTGAAAAAAATCCCTTTTTATTTCTATTATTTCCCTCTTGTTGGCTACACTCGAACAAACGTACCAGTGCCTAAAAGCTTCGTCCTTAGCCTACACAGCGTACCATAAAGAGTTTAACTAGAATAATTAGAAAAAGTACAGTTGAGGTTTATAATAAACCATGTTCTGGAAATGGTAAGAAAATGGTGAATTTCTGAGGTAGAATGAGATTTTGTTTTTAAATTTCGTGCTTACTTTGTTAGATATCGTCATGATACTTGTAGGATATATTCTTGGAGTACTAAGGTTTATTTTCAGATAGTTTTAGTCTGTTTGATGGCAGTGTTCCCAGCCAAAACAATTAATTCCCGATTTTAGGTGAGAAATTCGGAAAATTTCCCTTTTCCCCTCAATTATTAACCTCTTACTGGCTACATTGAAACAAACGTACCATTACCTGAAAGCCTTCGCTTTGCTCTACACAACGCACCATAAAAAGTTTCAATAGGATAATTAGAGAAGCTGTAGCCCCGGCATATCTGTTGATTTTAGCTTCTGAGGCGTAAAAAGTGTCAAAATTTCATGTGTATGATGACAGAGATATTTTTCTTTCCCTGTTTGAATGGAAGCCAGCAACTTCAGGATTTCACTGTACTTTTTCAACACACCATAGAATTTTTTTAGGGGACTTGAACTCATATAGCACCAGTGGTGGTAGATACCAAAAAAAATGAATTTCGGTTACGGAATTTTTTGTAAATTTTCACCCCTACATTTACCTCAATAATTTCCCACCCTTTGGCATCAGTGCAATGTAATTTACACCAAACAATAGCCACGTCCATTTTCTAAAAAACAAGGCCTTAACCATATCAATCGAATGAATGGTTTTTGAGCAATAAGTCACTTACTGAAAATGTAGGAAAACGCCAAAAATGACCTGGGTCCGAAAGGAATAATCACAATTTTGCTCGTATAGGTACAAAGAAACAACGATTTGTAAGTTACGAAGGCTTCGACTCAAGTTCCGTTGATTATTTCAATAATCTGCAACATAAATCAATAAATAATAGTTGCCAGAAAAAAAAACAGACATTTGAAAAAAAACATGAAAAAGAACAAGGTTTTTTATTGAAAAAAACTTCACAGAAAAAAAAACGTTTTTTTTACAACACTACAAATAACAAATCTGTGGATGAATCAAATAATGCAGATACATGAGATGATGATGACGGAGATACCAGTGCTTGATGCAGCGCAGTCCACCACATGTAAATAGATTTGAAGTCTTCATATTTGTGTATGTGTACGTGTGTATGTGCTTGTTTCTGAGTATTTATATGCGCGTGTGTCTTGTAATTGTTATATTAATATCCACTGGATTAAGTGAAAGTACAAAATGGATTTGATGACTGCCAACTTGACGTCACCTTGGTAAGTCATTATTTTTTAATATTTAGTAATATTAAATTAGATTATAGTTTAGCGTCGTTTCCAGGAGCAAAGCTCTACAAGACGTGAACGTACAGTTTAACGTCGGATTTGAAACACATGTGCTCCTACCATGAATCAAACCTCGTTCCAGAAAAGCGCATACGCTAACCTCATACAGTAGGAACGGGGAGCTCAACGTTTAGTAATATGTATATTAAGTTGTAAAATTATATTCGTTTAATTTTCACTAATATAATCTTTACAATGTAAAGCATTCGCTGGGCACGTTATCTTGCTTAAAAACAAAAAGCCTAGCTCTTATGTTTCCGTCTCGGGGTTGGACTGCGGGATGATAGAAATCCGAAAGAGATGTTTTTATTATATTTTGTACAGTAGATGTGCTCCTTCATAATCTCCGTGTTTGATAAGAATGATCCTCCCTGGCTCACGAAAATGTATACGAAATATAACAAACCATACACATTAAATGCCAGACTAATATAGCAAACATTGAAGATGCCCCTTAGAAAATTTTCTTCGGCCGCCCATGTCTGGAGGTACACAATTTCGCAACTCAGTGGATACGATGTGGATGTATTCAAAGTCCACTGATTTACCAATCAAATTTAAATTTTATAAAAATATTCTCAGTGAATACTAACCTGAGGAGAACTATTTTTTTTAATTCGATCGCTAAAGGAGTTTTTTTCACCAGGTCTCGGTAATCGTCCGGCACGAAAACTGAAGTTTCTACAAGTATTTCCCCAGCAAATTTTTTGAGAAAGGGGTCCTCCAGAAGCGTTATTTAGGGGGTATTTCCTGCGTTTGTTATATTCATATATAGATATAGAAAGATATAAATATAGACATACTGTATATAAAGATAAGTAGGAGCGGGTCTTTAAAATTAGTTTGGAAAGATAATATGAAAATCTGGCATAATTTGCAAGAATCTATCTAGTCTATAAATAAAATAAATAGTTTGTTTGTGTGTTTGTCTGTCTGTTTGCGGCCTGGTGACCAGACGAGTGGACCGAGAGTTACCCAATTTTGGTCAGGGGTACCTTAGCCCAGGCCCCAGATCAAGACGAATCTTTTTTTTTTAATTCGAACCAGGGGTCTCAGGGGGTGCTTATAGGAACATGTAAAAGTGGTAGAAAATGGCCGATATTACTGTCGAATTCATAGTTTTCGCGGTCGCTGAAATCAATGGTGAAACTCTAACCACATTAACTTCCAAATTCACCCTATTCGGGCCGGGGGTCACCGAAGGAAGGGGGGCGGATACCGAGACAAGTAAAAGTAATCCAGAATGACCGATATTAGTGTCAATTCCATAGTTTACGAGGTCGCTGAGATCAATGGTGACACTTTCATTAGTGATGACTTGCAAATTCAGCTACAATTGTATGCGGGCCGGGAGTTAGCGGGGTCTCAGGGGGGCGGTATCCGCCCCCGGTGATTCCCGGCCCGAATAGGGTGAATTTGGAAGTTAATGCGATCAGAGTTTCACCATTGATTTCAACGACCGTGAAAACTATGAATTCGACAGTAATATCGGCCATTTCCTACCACTTTTACATGCCCCTGTAAACGCCCCCCTGAGACCCCCTGGTTGGATTCCGAGACATGTATAAGTAATGCAAAATGATCGATATTAGTGTCAGAATCATAGTTTTTGCGGTCGCAGAAATGAATGGTAATACTTCAACAGGCGTTGTCTTCCAAATACTGCCCCCATGCGAAGAATGGGTATATTCAGCTGTCTAATATAAATAAAATAAAAGAGTTTGTTTGTGTTTTTCTGTCTGTGTGCGGCCTGGGGACCAGACGAGTGGACCGAGAGTTACCAAATTTTGGTCATGGGTACCTTGGCCTAGGACCCAGATCAAGACGAAAAGTTGTTTTCAAATTTCAAAACAGGGAAGTCTCAGGGGGGGCGTTTACCGGAACCGGCTTGGGAACCAGACAAATTGACCGAAAGTTACCAAATTTTACTCACGAATACCTTGGTCCAGGCTCCAGACCAGAGTTAAACGATTTTTCAAATTTCGAACCAGGGGGGTCTCAGGGGTCGTTTACCGCGACATGTAAAAGTAGTAGAAAATAACCGATATTAGTGTTGAATTCATAGTTTTCGTGGTCGTTGAGATCAATAGTGACACTTCCATTAGCGATGATTTGCAAATTCAGCTACAATTGTATGTAGGCCGGGAGTCAGCGGGGGGGGGGGGGGATACCGAGACAAGTAAAAGTAATCGAAAATGACCGATATTAGTGTCAAATCCATAGTTTTCGCGGTGGCTGAGATGAATGGTGAAACTTTCATTAGTGATCACTTGCAAATTCAGCTACCATTGTATGCGGGCCGGGAATCAGCGGAGGGTGGGGATACCGAAACATGTAAAAGTAATCCAAAATTACCGATATTAGTGTCAAATCCATAATTTTTGCGTTCGCTGAGATGAATGGTGACACTTTTATTAGCGATGACTTGCAAATTCAGCTACCATTGTATGCGAGCCGGGAGTCAGCGGGGGGGGGGGGGATACCGAGACATGTAAAAGTAATCCAAAATGATCGATTTAATCTCAGATCCATAGTTTTTGCGGTCACCGAAATGTGGGTAATACACTACTTCCACAGGCCTTGACTTCCATGCGAAGAATGGGTATATTTAGCTAATATATACAGGGTGTTTCAAAAAGACACGGGAAAAATTCAGGGGCAGATTCCTTACGGGTTGACAAGTAAAAACGTTCATATGAACATATGTCCGGAAATGCGTCGTTACAGAGCTATAGCCACCTACAGCACCTGACGGTGTGAAATAGTCGCCTTCTGTCCGGAACTATTTCCCGACGTATTACCAGTGTGTCGTGTGTGAAAGAATATGCAACACAGGTTCGAACGAAATTAATTATGCCGATTGCGCGTTGAATGGTACAAGAATCAGAAAAAAACGCGCAAATAATGCATAATAAGTGGTACTTTTAATGTCCGTATTGGAAAGTGCAACACTAATACAAATGGCAGTGAGAAAAGCAAAACGACACAGGTATAGTCATAAAGTCCAAAGAACCATCATCAAACAAGAGTTACAATCACAAACAATAAATTGTGTGCATCACCAGCGCCACAAAATCGATGCTGTAGTACCTTACAGTAAGTGCTGAAAATGTCCTCCTTCTGCCCGAATGCAAGCTGCAACCCGTTGCCGCATGGATGAACGAACGCGTGCCCAAGTACCAGGGTGTTCCGTAGTCGCTGGCAAGCTGCTTCGATACGAATACGAAGCGTCTCCTCAGTATCCACAGCAGATGCGCAGACCAACGACTTTAAATGTGCCCACAGGTAATAGTCCAATGGATTTAGATCTGGTGAGCGTGGAGGCCAAGCAACTGGTCCTCCACGCCCTATCCATCTGCCAGGGAATACTGCATTTAGATACTGCCGGGCTGTAACACTGAAATGCGCGGGCGCACCGTCATGCATAAAATGTAACATTGGACGCAGAGCAAGAGGTACAGTATCCACTACATCTGGAATGTGGATTTCCAAGAAGTCTCGATAGTTGTTTCCGGTCAGTCTCGGTGGGAGTATGTATGGACCTAGGAAAGTGTCGCCGACAATACCACACCACACATTTAGAGCAAACTGTTGTTGATGTCTTCTTCGACTGATCGCATGAGGATTATCTGGTGACCAGACATGTGCATTATGGAAATTGAAGATGCTTTCACTTGTGAACTGCGTCTTATCTGTAAACACTATTGCAGATGCAAAGTTTGTATTGACGGCACACTGTTCGCGGTACCATTGGCAAAAGCGCACTCTCGGCTGATGATCGGTTGGCGACAAAGCCTGCACTCGCTGAAGGTGATACGGATACAGGTTCGCTCGCCGACAAACACGCCATATCTGTGCGTGAGGTACATGCAGTCTCATACCTACTCCTCGTCCTCCGGATTGTGTCGAAAAGCATCCACTATCTGCTCTTCTACCCCGGGGGCCATAGCTCTTGGTCTGCCACTGCTTCCAGCAGCATGGGGCGCAAAACTTCCATACTCACGCAGGCGGCGATGGAGGGATTCAAATGTTTTTCTGTCTGGAATGTGACGTCCGGGGTATCTCTCCTGGTACAGACGCCGTGCTTCGAGTGCATTTCCATCCGCCAATCCCTATGTGAAATGCATATCTGCTAATTCTGCATTCGTGTACATGTTTCACTTCCGTCCTAAACACCGCTGTCTATTGATACGTACATACACTTCCTCCACAAACACTTATTCCCGTCTTCCAAAGCACAAGTTGTAGTCACTTTTCCCGTTTCTGTTCCACACCACTAAGTGCAGTCAATTCTCACCACGTCATCTGTTCCACAGCACAATTTGCTTACTTTGAATGTACACGTCTGTTTCACAGCACTACTGTCACTTCAGCTCACATTGTACCCAGCTCCAATTACAGTAACTTTTCTGTCTTAAATACCTTCGAGATGTTAATGTTGCAATGGCCTCCTAGACCTGAGAGTGCGTCCAAAGCTTCATGCACCTTTCGGCAAATGCTATGTTTTAACTTGTAACTAATCTAATTAGAAATGCTGTCCATCAGCAATGATTCTTGTTGTCAGCCATGGTACTCCTCCACACTTACTCGCGAGACATCTTGCGTTCAACATTTCCCTCCTTCATTCCTTGGGTTGTAGCTCCTGCACGATGCTTTCGTTATGGAATTTATTATGCCCGATGAGCATGTGTACTTGCATTTTTGGGTGCGTTTTTCTCACTGCCATTTGTATTAGTGTGCACTTTCCAATACGGACATTAAAAGTACCACTTATTATGCACTATTTGCTAGTGTTTTTTTTCTGATTCTTGTACCATTCAACGCGCAATAGGCATAATTAATTTCGTTCGAACCTGTGTTACATATTCTTTCACAACGACACTCTGGTAATACGTCGGGAAATAGTTCCGGACAGAAGGCGACTATTTCACACCGTCAGGTGGTGTCAGTGGCTATAGCTCTGTAACGATGCATTTCCGGACATATGTTCATATGAACGTTTTTACTTGTCTACCCGTAAGGAATCTGCCCCTGAATTTTTGCCGTGTCTAAACAAATTAGGGAATCAGATGAAAACACATGTAGAACTTCTTACGAATAATGTGAGAACACTGTATCTTGTCCTGTTCAGATTAAAATCATGAAGGCCCAACGTGCAAACGAACCGTTTGGAACATCTGTGCACGTGATCAGTGACGTGGCGCTACCAGATATCATTTTGTAGTGTGGCGCTGCCAACACATTCCAGCTCCAGGATACCTTTGTTCTCATTGTGTTTAGTGCGTCACAAATCTATGTAATGAAATTGCGCAACAACGTGATTTGCCAGAATCGTTGGCATGGCGAACTATCGGCAGGTTGGAAGCTGGTCAGTCACAGCGGGAGGTGGCACATGCCATAGGAGTGGCACAAAGTGTGATTACCCGATTGTGGAATCGATTTCAAACAACTGGAAGTGTTCGAAGAAGACAAGGACAGGGCCGTCCACTAGCAAGCAAAGCCAGAGACGATCGCTACCTCTTGTTAACAGCCCGTCAAAACCGGCGTCAGAATACAACTCTGCTCCCGCGAGCCTTCCGAACAACAACAGGACGCACAATATCCACTCAAACGATCCGCAATCGCCTTCGAGAAGGTAGTCTATACGCACGTAGGCCTATGGTGTGTGTCCCATTAACTGCACGACACCGTGTTGATCGAAGAGCGTAGGCGGAGGAACATCGTGAGTGGAGACGCAATGAATGGGGCAATGTTTTGTTTTCTGACGAGTCTCGATTCATTGTGGAGCCTGATAATCGACGTGTTTTCATCTGGAGAGACCGTGGAACACAATTCCATGTTTGTGCGAGAAAGATCCCAGTATCATGGTGGTGGACTGATGGTGTGGGCAGGAATCAGCATTGGTGGGCGTACTGAGCTGCACATCATCCGAAATGCCTCTTTGACGGCTCTCAGATATAGGGATTAGATCCTGAAAACTCTTGTTCTTCCTTATGCTGGTGCCATTGGTGATTCGTTCCTTTCCATGGATGACAATGCTCGTCCTCACAGAGCTCAGTTAGTGGATGAGATGCTGGATGCTGAAGATATCGCTCGGATGAAGTGACCAGCATGCTCTCCGGATCTCTTTCCAATTGATCATGTCTGGGATATGCTTTACAGACGATTTGCCGCTAGGCCAGTAAATCCAACAACCATTCCAGAGCTGGAAGTCGCTCTTCTGGATAAGTGGCACAACATCCTCCAAGAATTCATCCATAATCTGATTGAATCCATGCCACGCAGGTGTGCGAGGCTCTGTTGGATATTCGAAGTGATCATATGACATATTAAGGAACAATCAGTGTTGTTGCCTTGCCTGTTTGTGAGCAGTTCGAGAGGTGCACACATAACCGTCTTGTGTCATGAGCCATGTGAACAAGGTTTTCCGTGCCCCGACACCAGTATGTGCCCCATTTTTCTAGTGTATCTTAAAGCATTCTTTCTTTTTTGATATATATAAGTCAAACACAAGCTTATTCATACACTATCTTAAGGTCTTGTATGATATTTCAGCTGAACCCCTAATTTTTTGAGCATTATATACAGTATATATATATATATATATATATATATATATATATATATATATATATATATATATATATATGGCGGATCCAGGATATGATCAAGGGAGAGGCTAAACCATAGTTTGCAGTTTTACCCCTAGTGTAAAGCAGGATTGAAGCCCATTTTATGCAGTGTATACTTGAGTGTGAAGGGGGGGCCTATAGCACACTTGGATCCGCCTCTGTGTATGTATATATATATATATATATATATATATATATATATATATATATATATATATATATATATATATATATATGATCGAAAATGGCCTCGAATCCATACTCGCTGAGAAGAACAGAAGATGCCGTTTAAATCCACAAATTCAGCTCCATCAGTACTGTAAGGGGGATGGTGACATGTAAAGATAATTGAAAATTATCGATATTAATATCAAATTCGTAGTTTTGGGGCTCCACAAGTTCATTGGTGACAGTTTTGGTGCCCTTTGTGTCCAAAATGAAAGTATTCTCCCCGTGCGAAGAACGGATATTCTGCTAGTCTGTAATAATAACTAACGGAAGTTTCAGTTAATATATTTCTCGCTGCTCAAATTTACTCACTTGTGTGGTATATGTGTGTAAAGTAGAATAAAAACCTGTTGCTTTAAGTATTTTTCCGTTAGCGAAATACATTGTATATACAGTAGGACGTCGATAATCCTAACGTCAAAAATCCGAACGCGGTCCCTAGAAGCTTTTTACATTTTGTCTTAACGCTAGCGATAAACAAACAATAGCGTGTCCATCGACGTTATGTGAAGTCAGTGTTTTTACAAAAGATCATTTATATGTAATTGTTTATCATGTATTTATATTTTTATATTTTCTTAGGCCTATAAGTTTTAAGTGTGACTTACAAGAACAGTGTTATTTAGAGTACAAGCAGGTTCTTCAGAAACATTAAAATGTAAGTAGCCTTACGTACGGTATTGTAATTACTGTATGTACTGAATAACCACTGTATCGATAGAGGAACATACCGTACAGTATATGTAAGCCTAAATGGCATCTTCTTGGCCATTTTCGAAAATCCTAACTACCTGTGGTCCCAATTAGTTCGGATTTTCGACTTCCCACTGTATGTGTTGCAGACATGTTACAGCAAGTAAGATTAATAGCATCAGGCCAACAAATAGTTTTTAAACTATATTTTTCTGTTTCTGCCAATATATCTGAACAATTTTTTTTTCTAATGATTTCAAAATTTCCGGAATTTTACATAGAACAAATAAAGATATCTCTCTGAAATATATGTTTGATTTAACATATTAACTAAAATGATTCTGTGATTAACTAAAATGATGATTCTGATAATACCCAAATTTTCCGTTTTTCCCCAGCTCGGGAAAACCGTAAAAAAAGTTTTTTACCCAAAATTTCCGTTTTTTTACAGGCCTTCACAACACTAGTCCGAACACACAGTACATCGAACACTCCTAACGATGGCGAATGTTAACACCACGACATCGGCAACTACAACTGAAATGAACACGTGACCATCGCCACTAGACCTTGGCACAATGGCAGAGCGTTGCATTGTCTGATGAATCCCGATATCTTCTTCATCATGACGATGTGAGGGTGCGAATACGTCGTGTTCCAAGGGAACAGCTCCTTGACATCTGCATCTGTACTGCGGGACGGAGACAAACTGGGTGGGGCTTAATTATTATCTGGGGAACATTCAGGTGAGCATTCATGTGTCTAGTGGAGCTCGAGCAAGGCACCATGACGGCCGAGGCGTCGCACGCTGCTTGCAGACTACGTACACACCTTCATGACGGCCATGTTTCCCATCGGTAGTGGCATTTTTCGACAAGATAATGCACCATGTCGCAAGGCCAGGAGTGTGATGGAGTGGTTCGAGTAACACAGGAGCGAGTTCCAAGTGATGTGCTGGCCCCCAAACTCTCCGGATCTAAACCCGATCGATCACATCTGGGATGTGATTGAACGTGGCATGAGGGTGCATCACCCTCTCCCCGGAATTTACGGGAATTTGATAACCTGTGTGTGTATATGTGGTGCCAACTCTCTCCAGCGACCCACCGAGCGAAATTGAGACCATGCCAAGACACGTTGCCGCTGTTATTCGTGCCAAAAGGTGGACATACTAACAATTAGGTAGGTAGTCATAATGGTCTGGCTGATGTGTGTGTATATTTTAACTCGTATATTTTGTCTCGACTCGAATTCGAGTCGAGTCGAGACAGCAACATATTTTCGAGTCGAGACAACATTTTCTCGAGACGAGTCGAGATAGGCTTAAATCTCGACTCGACTCGACTCGTGCGCATCCCTAACTGCAACAATAACTTTCAGAAAGTAAACAAATAATTTGAAGTAAGATAATTTATTCTAAAATGAGATAATAAAGATCACTAAAGAATTTTAACTAAGTAAAAATGTATCACATAAATCATCGTCTATTCAGCCGTCCAAAATATTTTCTTCGTCCTCGGATTGTTCATGGTTATTCACCCTCACTGCTATCTCCTTCTGTTCTCGTGTCTGACTCTTTCGGGAGCAATAGCAGAGCTTTTACCTCCTCCGGTAGAGCTGTACGCTTATTTCTTGTTGCTCTCCTAATGGTGGTTATTACTGGATCCGAATCCACGAGTAACCGATGAACTAAATCTATCTGGTATGCATGCATGAATCTTTTCGAATATGATGCATACGAAACTGTATTTTTTTACTGCAAGACTTCTGAGCTTCTTCCGATAACATACCTATCGGAAACATGGCGCTTTTAATAACTTCTGCTAAGTGCATTAAAATCTTGTGAACGCTAACAGGCATTCTGTACCACCCGTGTAGACTGACAAATCTACTTGCCGTTTCCTCTGTGTATTTAGCGAAGGTTTCTCTATTGATAACCTCTCCACTCGAAATTGCAATCATTATGTTTCTAAATCTTCGAATCAAGTCTTCATCGAATCCTGTTATATCTGAAGACTGCTCAGCATTATGAAAAAACCGTCGGGCAACGTTGTCAGCATTAGAAGTCCCGACTTTTCCTGCTAGCACCTTATCTATGTGTAGGCCTGTTTCATTCCGGAAACGGATCTGAATTTCTTTTTTGATCATCTTCATTTCCTGTCTCTGAGCTTCAGCAGCTCCTCTTATTGTCGGAGCTATTAAGTTGTTTTATACGAAACTTTTAACACTAAATCTAAAAATTTAATCCAACTGTGAAGAGGATATAAACCATACTCTTAGGTTTCAGGATTAATATTAAACTTTTTTAAATTTTGAAAATCATTAATCTCTTTCGGTGTTCATGTACAAATATAACATATTTGACTCCCAGTGTTTGTCAATGCATTTATAATTCTTCCGTCTATCATAGTGAAAAGGACCTTATATTCAACTAAAATAGGATTATTTTGGAATTCTACATACACTTGAAAAGGAACCAAATCATTTACTTCTGCTTTCATTTGATTCACTTGGTTTTTAATCACTTCGGCAGTTTCTTTAACATATATAAATTTTATATGACGGCACAACTTTGTTGACGATGCCCTATTATTGATCCAGATGACTTGTTTTTCTTCATTACTTAAAGTGCCCTCAAGTTTTAAAGGGACCATAGAAAATAAAAACAGATTTCCACTTTGCAGATTTGAAGTTTTAGAGTCACCTTCTTTATGTTCATCGTCGATATCCAGTGTTTCATCTTGGTCTTGGCTGCATCCGGAGTTTCTTCTGGTGCATGTGGTCGTTTTCTCCACCCTTTTCCTTTCTCCTTTTGTCCCATCGTGTTGGCTGCCAGAGGTTTGCCTTTATCCTCTCGCGGGAGTTCACTTTGCACATGTACATTTTGTGGAGGTACATACATGTATTCGCTGTGTCCTGAGCTACCGTCCCAGCCATGTTTTACAGTTAAAACCACTTTCTTTAATTCTAAATGTGGAAGCTGTGTAGAAATGTGGAAGCTCTTCCACTGTTGTCCAGTCTGCTATTTTCATAAGCCTTACGGCAGTCTGATCTAATAACTTTTGAAGAGGAATTCTGGCTCCTTCTAGACTCACTTCAATCCCTTCCGAATAGCAGCGCTTTTTTGCTTCCACTATTTTGTTGTACGGAGGGTAAAAGCTTTTCAAATTATGTTCTATGGCCCCTTTTCGTAATGTGATGTAGCTATGCTTTGACAACTTACCATCCATCACAGTAGTTAGGGGTGGTTACTTCTGGCGCATTTTCCTCCTCTCAATATTTTTAACTAGCGCAGAAGGACCCAAGAAACCGCCACTGTGCACTTTAACACAGAGGGATAACCCAAAGTGTGATTGAATATGCTTTTATGACATTTAAAATCATAAAAACTTACATCTAAAAACTTACATCTAAAACTTACAACTTATAGCGCCGTTTTTGATTGAAAAAATAGTTTTTGTTTGGTGTAAATTGGTTCAAAAATAACTGAATTATAAAACGTTAAAGCTTAGTATGTTGTATACTACAGATATATGTATATACACTCTCGCTCAATCGCAAACACACATTTACAATATCAGCTGTCGAGCACACATATACATATATAGCAAAGAGGAAGAAGGAGGAAGTAAAACTTGAACCCTTGCCAATTTTTTTTCTCTCTCTCTTTCCTTCCCATCAGCTCTGAATGACAGAGAGGTTTATGCAATAGAAACAGAGAGAGAATGATTAACGCCGCAGTATGTCTCGCTTCCCATATAGATAACATTGGATTTAACGGCTGTATATAGCTCGGGCGCTGTATTCTTCGCTAAACTTTTCTTTCGTAACGATCAGAATTCGAGCGAAATATGTTGCGCTGTTACACGGCGGACTTTGGCTGTGAGCATCCTTGTCGACAGAGCCACTATTTAGTTCCAAAACGTGCCACATGCGCGCGCTAGTGTTCCATATACAAAATGTATTTCTCACATCTTCTCTTTTTCTCCCCACACATTTTTAGAGTTGAAAGCATTCAATAGCTGAGTTGTATTTGTATATTCAAAGGCCTTAGTTTTATGGCATTACCATAAAAACACTTATACACTTAAAACATACTTAAAATTACAAGTTCGGATACTGATAATGGAATCTTCTGTTAACCTCGTTCTCTATAGGAAACAATGACTTCTTAAACTCTGTCCACTGATCGTAATTCAAGCTGAATAGACAGCCGTTAATATCAATAATCACTTGAACTTCGGTTTGCACATTTTTTACAATTACATTAAAGTTATTAGTAGGAATGAACTTTTTTTGAGGATCCATTTTTAATCACTCCATTTTTTGGTTCTGACAACATATTTTTGTTCATTTTCGTTCATTTTTTGGATTTACATACAGAACTCAACAGTTGGATAGTTTTCTTTTAGACCAGTGTATTTGATTTTTATTCCATCTTTAACGATCTCATCAATCATTTTATCTGTTAAGTGTTTTGTAAATCTAGGTGGAAGAAAAAACTTGATCTTCTCACACTCGACCAAAATGCTCTTTGCAAACAGTTTTAATCTTTTCAATTTTCACAATCTTATATTCTGTATTTAATTCTAATTCTCTTAATCCAACAACTTGTTTCTGCTCAAGACTTCCAAGCTTGTTTAAAAAATCAACGTGTTTTGCCATCGTATTTATTATATAGAAAATCAACGGTCACTCTTCAATTTTTATCTTCACCCAAAAATATTTAATCATTTTTGTCAATTTCGTTTTATGGAAAACCTTCCATAAAACAATCGTTAATGAAAACAGTTTGAGGATGCAAGGGTATCTTTTCGATACCCTTTAAAGTCGCCTATGACTAACTGATAAAGGGTCAGTAATACAGGACCTTAGATTCTTGAACCGTGGGGTGAGCAAAACGCTCACCCTTAAAATCTCTATATGTCCGTTGATATTTTGTTAACTATTTAAAACTCTTCTACTACTTTCTCATTCTTAGGATCATATGTAAAGTTCTTGCGCCCAATTAAAATTGCATAACATATAGTATTAGCAGCCACAGCTTCTGCAGTCTACTACAATCTTTATGTTTGTTCTCTCATTTACCGATACATTCTTTCTCTTACTACAATTAATCACATACATTGGCCTGTTATCTATAAACTCTTTAGGGTCATAGTACATTTCGGTGTTGCCACATGTTATTCTCTTAAATGCAGTATAATCTTCGTACATCTTAAAAAAATCCTTGTTAGCAATATCTAAGTTTCTTGATTCTTTTTGAAATACCTCATTCCTCCCATTCTTAAGATAGATATTCTTTACCTTACAATGATCAAACTTACTTGCATCTGCTGTTTGTTTACCACTTCTATCAGTTTGGAACATTACAACTACGAAATCAGGCATATCAAATTGTCTAGAATTAAATTGAGTAGTAACATCAAACTCCAAGAAAGAACCTACAACAGTCTTTTGAACACATTGATAAGTATGGAATGAAAACATGATTTTTGGTTCTTTAAGAATGTTCAACTTTAACTTGTTTTCATAATTAGATTCGTATTCAACAATAGGCATTCTTATCTCCATACTCTTTATTGTTATTTTTCCATCATGAGGAGCTGCTCCCGATCCAGTCCATTTGTACAAAACATCGTTATTGTTGTTAGCCTTTGTAAATGTTATTCTCAATCCACCTTTCCACATAACCTCTTTATAATCACTTAAGAAGCCTGGAATTAATCTTAATGGATACAAAACACTAAAGTCCTTTCTTAGGCCAAGTTTATCATCTATTTCAAATCCTGCTTGTTTTAAATATTCAACTTCTGGCTTGGAAATCTTTAATGTTCCTACAGCTGTAGATGTTATTCCAGGTAGCTCAATCTTATCTATAACAACTCCGTGCTTTCTAACCTCAATTTGAGAAAAGAAGAATGGGAAGAAGTTATCTACAAGTTTTATAGTATCGTTTGCGCCAAATGTTCCTCCAACTGATGCACCAACAACTTCAAAAGTCATATGACAATCTGCTTTGTGTGGATGTACGAACCCATCACCCACGTTGAAATCAAACTCAATATCTTTGTTAGCTTCATTCAAATTATTAAATGTTCTTGTGTTAGCTTTAAAACTCTGTAACTCGTAACTCTCAACACTATCCATTTATTATAAAGAAAATCTTGAAACAACGCTTTTATGGGGCGTATCCATAAAAGACTCATACATAATAACAATCAAAAACTTATAATCCCCATCCCAACTTAACCTTAGCATTCATAGCAGTACCAACCCCAAAAGCAGCTAATCGTTCACCTATTGGCGCATCACTACTAAATGCTCTTTTCCATGCTTTAGTTTCTAGTTCCTTATCTGCAATATGTCTCGACTCTGTATCTTTATTGTCTCTGTAGTATATATCGTGTTCTTTACAAGCCTCATCTAATGGGTTAATACCTTCATCACCTCTCTCTAACCTTTCTTCAAGCTTAGTCCCAATCCCGCAAAATCTAAAACCTGGAATATGTAATTCAAATGGGAGTTTATTAATCAAATCATTTACTAATCCTTTCCCAAGCTTCTCATCATTCCAGAATCGTGGTGGTAATGTATTTAAGATCTTAATGAAAAATACCCTATACCTTTTGGATCATTAGGAACGAATTGTGAAAGCTTATTATTAATCATACTCACTATACCTACTTTCTCATTGTAAAAGTTATGATTACCAGCCTTTTCTTCTCCATCTATAACTATTAGCCGATCAATTAACTTTCTCACATCATCCATCCATATATATTCTTTAGGTATCTCTGTATATTGTTTAATTCCTTCACCAGTCCTTTTAGGTGTCGTGTTCTTTTTAGGAGTTGGGGGTAAAGTTGGTTTAATATAATTATCCCAAATAGGCTTGATAATATTAATGTACTTTGAACCTCTACTAGATGCTACCTTTTTATCTCGATTATATTTTTGGAAGGCAGCATCTGAGTCTATTATTATTTCCTTGTACTGTTCAAAATCATCATCATCATAATCTTCAATGGTTTTACTAGTATTCATCGTTAACAATTCCCATAGACCTTCTGTTCCTTTATAAGTTTTACCATTAATTATCAAATCATCACCATTCACTTTAACTTCCAAATTTCCTATCTTGTTTATTATTTTTCCATCTACTTCTACGGTTCTTATTCCAAACACAGTATCATTTCTTTTACTATAATATTTCGTCGCAATCTTACCAAATGACTGTGCTGTTGTTAAAGGTTCTACTCCTTCCACTTTGTCTTTAATTTGTTTTCTCATTTGTTTTATTTCTCCCGTTATAGGCGTATCACTACTACTTGGAGAACTATCATAAGTTATCTTTTTAGGTGTTTCTAGTAGACTGGGATCTATTGAAGCCGTCTTATGTGCAACTGGAACAAGTTCAGTTATTAGATTTTTATTTTGTTCTGCTACTTCTTTGATCTCACTTCCCAAGTTTTGAATAGCATCAATTACAGGCTGTTCTTGTGTCTTAAATTTATCGTATATACCTGCTCTATCTTTCTTCCAAGATTTGAAGCCCTTTATCAAGAACTCCTTCAACTTAATATTCTTATCAATTTCTTTCTCATCCATTTATTGTATAGCAAACGAATAAACGTCAATGTACGTCAAAGAACGTCAATAAACGTGAAAAAACGTCAATAAACGTCAAAGAACGTCAAACGTTAAAACGTCAAACATCAAAAAACGTCAAACGTTTAAGAAGTGTTTTATCTTGTTCCTATACTTACCATTGTTTACCTTCCTTGTCATATCAATTACTATGAAACCATAATCTTCTTGCCAACATTTTGAACACATCTCTTTAAATTTATCATAAGACATATCTCCCCCAAACAAACTCATTATACACATGTTTAAGATTAGTATCATCTTGTCTGAATATGCATAGGAAGTTAACGTTATCCCTTATAAGCTGTTTAGGTACTTTTGAATATGTTTGTGCAAGATAGAAACAGTCTAAATGTCTATGCCTACCTCTTGTAAAGTAATTTCTAACAGTATCTTGATTCTACAAAATGTAATCGTCAAACACAACAACAGAGTATTCTTCGCATTCATCAATAGGTACAATAGAATCATTACCGCTTAAGAACGTTGCTATTTGTTTCTTAAACTTTAGTTCTGCCTTTTCAAATCGATCTTTTAACTGCTCATACTTTGGCTGATTCATGCTTTTAGAATATATGTAGAAGTAATTATTGTTTAACCAAGCTGGCTGTAATAAGAAGTTAAATAACAAAAACGTCTTACCAGACCCAGACGAACCCACTATAAGGCATCGAACATCATCAGGTATAAGTTCTCCATTTCTTTTCTTAGCTGTTGTTTCTTTTATCATCTCTTTTACATCCCAATTAATAGTTTTCTTACTCATTTATTATAGAGAAAATCGTCACCTTTTATGATTAGAGAGTACAGGCCCGGTTCGTTGATGAAGGTTGTGTGAGGTTGTTCATTTGGAAGGGTGTCCGTAATGCGGACGCCCTTTGTAGTCTCCAGGTCTTCAAATTTACTCTGAAACTTTGGTCTTACGTGATGCGAAGGAAACAGTTGAAACGTTTACAAGACTTTCAGGCCCTTCACATGTGAAGGGCCAAGGATTAGAGACTTGACTTGTATTTACATAGCCTATCTTATATCCTTAAGTTGTTCTCTGATCTTAAGCAACGTATCTTTTATATATTCGCTATCCATTTTACCATTTAATTTTATTATCATCTCTAACTCTTCTTTAAATGAGTTAATACAAGTGACAATGGTTTTATATTCGTCTTTTCTTTTGCTTATGTTTAACTTAGAAGACAAACCTGTTACTATAGCACTTTCAGTTGCAAGAGACGTTGTTAATATCGAGTAAATTGTTACAGGTATAAAAATATTAATAAATCCAGTTGTAGCAGAAAGTATAACCGACAACGCGATCGAAGTGTAGTATGCATATTTAACAATTCGTAGTTTTCTCTTTTTCTTCTTTAAACTGTATTCTAACTTCCGAATGACATCTTCTATTAACTTGATTACTTTCTCTCTCGGAATATCTCTAGGTAAATCAAACTCATTCATTTATTATATAATAAATGGCTAAGGTATTTAAGCTAACGACTGATACTTCTGTTTTAAAGAAGAAATTCCATTACGAATTAGACAACAAGAGCAACTATTTAAGTATAGGACTAGTTGGGTTTTACAGTACATATCTAACTCCAAACATAACAACAGAAAAAAACAGTTTCTCATATGGTGATAGACAAGTTTTTATACCAGAAGGACAATACAGCTTAAACAGTCTTAATGAATATTTAAAATCTCAATCCATCAACATAACATTATCAGAAGATCATTTAAGAAATAGAGTTAAAATTGAAACTGATAGTAATGATGTTACAATTGGGAGTATAGGCACTGTCCTCGGGTTTAATGTTTTTGAAGTTTTAGAAAAGAACAAAACACATATTGGAAGTAAGTTGCCAAAGTTTCATCCGTTTGATACTATAAATGTTCACTGTAATATAGCAGATGGCATGTTTGTTAAAGATACAGAATACACACATAGAGAAACAGGAATTATAGCATCATTCAAAACAGATGCTGAGTTCAAACATAGTATTATTTACGAGCCTACTTATCCATTATTTTTCCCTATATCCAAAGACAAGGTTGACAATTTTGAGATAAGGATAACAGATGAGAATGATTCCTTAATTGATTTTGGTGGAGCAACAACAACTGTACTTTTGCAAACCAAGATTTTCTCTTAAATAAATAGGAAGATGTGTTCTATTAAAGGTTGTATGTTTAGTGTTCCTTATAACGAACTAAAGGATTTAAATATTGATCATGTATTAACAAAGAAACAACTTAACGATAAATCTAAGAAAATTAAAGAAGGTAAAGGAATGGATTTAACTTTAACTACTGCACAAATGAAAAAGATTAAGAAAGAGCATATTGGCGGTTTTATCTTTACAATTCCAGCCATTCTAGCAGCTTTAGGAGCAGTTGGTTCATTAGCAGGTGGTGCAGCAGCGATTACTAAAACTGTACTGGATGCTAAGAAGAATAAACAAGAACTTGAAGAACAAAAAAGACACAATATGGCTATGGAAGAAAAGCAGGGGGCGGGTAAGCCAAAGAAGTCAAAAAACTAAAACCATTGACCAACTTCGATATAGAGAGGTTGGCTAGAGAATTAAAGATAAAACGATTTAGAGGTGTATTTATGAGTGATGAACTTCCACAAAAACCTTATGTAAATGAGTGTGGTATAGTTAACCTTGATAAATCAGAAAACATTGGTACTCATTGGATATGCTATTGGAAAGATAACAACATAAAGTACGTGTTCGATTCTTATGGTGATGTTCCTCCTAAACAGCTGGCACAATATCTTGGTGCCGAAAACTTATTCTACAATGACGAGCGAATACAAGACTTTAATTCGGTTATATGTGGTAATCTTTGTGTTAAGGTTTTAAATCTTCTAAATCAGGGGTATCCTTTTAGTGACGTTATGTATATGATTAAAAATGATTAAGCGCTTTTATGGTTTGTATCCATAAAAGTTTTTCTTTAAGATAAATATGGAAGCTATACACAATAGATTTTTAGATTATTTTGAGAAGCATGAGGATGAACTAGATGCACTAGATAGATATAATTTTTATCAGTATTTTCAGGATGTTAGCGAGATAGACTTAAAAGATAAAGACAACGTATATAATGTTATCGATTTATGGAAAAGGTTAATACCAAAAGTTTTGTACACGGAAGAAGAGTTGGAAAAGTTACGTCCAATAATTACCTTAAAGGACATGCTGTCAAATTATAGCTCTAGACCATTACAATGCAGTTATTGTGGTAGTAAGTCATTAACAAAAGGTATGAGTAGATACATTTGTGATGATTGTTCTGTAGAGAATGGTTGGGTTTACAGTACTTGTGAAGAAACGAAAGCTGCTTGTGCGAGAAAACCCTGGTACGATACTATAAAAAGATTTAAGTTACAGTTATCTCGTTTGCAAGCTTTACAGGATAGAATTGTCCCCGAAGAGGTGCTCAAGGTGTTAAATGATGAACTTAGAGATATACCAAGAGATTTAATATCAACAAAAGATGTTCTAGAAGTACTAAAGAAAAACAAATACACAAAATATTATGATGATGTCTATTTAATACACTATCACCTTACCGATCAAAACCCATTAAAATTACAACATATGGAGGAGACACTTATAGACGACTTCGAAAACTTACACGAGGTCTTTAGGGAGCTGTATCAAAAGAGTATTGTTTATTAACTTGAAATGTGTATTGTACCATCTGTTGAAAAAGCACGATGTTCATGTTGATATTGATTTTAAACACTCACCTAAACAAATAGAGATGTTAAAGAAATGTTTTGAAAAATTAGGATGGGCATTTTCTGTATAATAAATGAGTATGGATATATTTGGTAATGTTAAAGATAGAAAAGGTGATGTTGATATTAGTGAAGAAAAATTAAAATTGTTGGAGAATTTAAATGATGATGTTAGCGTAAGTCAACTTAGATCAATAGAAGCCCAATTAGAGAACGATAGAAAACGATTTGAAGATGCATTAGAAACGTTACAAGATACATACATAAAGAAAGAAGATCTTCAAAAGGTTAGGATGGATACTACTAAATTGATTATGGAAAAAGAAACTATGCCTCTACTATATCGATTAAGAGCTAAAAACGTTAAGGAGCCAATCTTTAGAATATTTAATCTCTCTAACGGTTACAAATTTCTCTATAATGGGAAAATAATGCACATGGACTTAAGTTTGGATAAATACTTTCTAGATATATATTTGGGTGATACTTTGATTAAAGAGATACCTTTTGACTTTAAGAAGAACGATATAATTACGATTAAACCAAATAAAAATTCTGCTATGGAAGAAGGACAATTATTGTTTGTTGTAATGTACATAGAAAGAGAGCTTTCCTAAAGACGTTTGCTATATAATAAATATGGATATCTTTGGTAATGTTAAAATGACATCAGAGTTAGATAGTACAGTTGTGAGAAAAGATATTGCTATGTTGAAAGAAGAGCTTAACTTCATCAAACGGAGTCATGTTATAGAGCTTCATAGTCGATTGATATAAGAAAATGTTGAAACTCCGTTCTTTTTAATACATAATCTATCTATCACATACAAATTTCTTTATAAAGGTAGGATAATGCATATAGAGTCATCTTACAATACGTATTATATAGATATATATTTAAATGATTCTCTAGTTGAAACTTTTCCATTGCACTTTAATACAAATGATAATTTAGCAGTTAGACCATCTAAAGATTCTGATCTGAAACATGGTAAATTACTATTGCTTCTTATGCATGTAGAAAGAGAAGACAAAGATAGTGATGATGATGGTGAGAATGTTGATAGCATAATATTAAACAGCGATAGTTATTGATTTTCTATATAATAAACAGGATGTATTGTGTTAAGTGTAAGAAATCGACAGATACGAAGAAAAATACTATTAGAATTGAACAGACAAAGAATGGAAGATATCTAAAGAAAGGTATTTGTTCTGTATGTGGTGTTACTAAAACTCAATTCGTTAAAAAGCCTGATTGACTAGAAGAAGGTAAAGGTGTTAGAGAAGACATTATAGAAGAAATTCACAAACCATCTAGAAAAAACTTTGACAGATTAAGTGTAGTTATAAAAGGTATCGATGATCTTTGGCAAGCTGATCTTGTAGAAATGGATAGCGGAGTATTAAAAGGTGTTTCCAAAATCAATAAAGGTTATAAATATTTGCTAACGATTATAGATGTGTTCTCGAAATATGCGTTTGCTGTTCCTGTTAAAGATAAGAGTGGTAAGAATGTTACAGAAGCATTCGAATCCATATTAAGAACGAGAAAACCTAGTAACTTACAAACTGATCAAGGTAAAGAGTTTTACAATAAAGAGTTTAAGAAGTTAATGGAGGAAAATCAGATTAATCATTACTCAACCTATAGTGGTAAGAAAGCTTCTGTTGTTGAGAGATTTAATCGAACACTTAAGCAGAACATGTGGAAAAGGTTCACGACACAAGGGAACTACAAATGGATAGAGATATTACCAACACTAGTTAAAGAGTATAATCATCAAATTCATAGAACAATTGGTTTAAAACCTATAGAAGTTAACAAGAAGAATGAGCAAACAATATTGGAGAAAGTGTATCAAAAAGAATATAAGCGTGTTAAGCCCAAATACAAGTTAGGTGATCATGTTCGTATAAGTAAGTCGAAAGGGTTATTTGAGAAAGGATATACACCTAATTGGTCAACAGAAGTATTTGTTATTAGCGAAGTTATTCCATCTAATCCGCCTACATATAGAATTAAACATTTAGAAGAAGAGGATGTGCAAGGTAGATTTTACGAACCAGAACTATTAAAGACGAAACGCAAAGATGAATACTTGGTGGAAAAGGTTTTGAGAAAGAAAGGTGATAAAGTATATGTCAAATGGCTAGGGTTTGATGATTCACATAATAGTTGGATAGATAAGAGTAATGTTGTAGTGTAAATATAAATGTTTGTCTTTTATGGTTATTATGCCATAAAGGGATAGTTTGAACGAGATAAGGGGGTAACGAAACGTTACCCCTCATAGCATATTTCCGGGGTCGGTATTTCGACTGTGGAAATTATCAAAAAAGGCGATGGGGACGATTCTACCAACCGCTCTATGTACACAATCAAAGGTGGAGAAAGGCTTGATAACTGGTTGAGAAATAAAGAATTACAAGAGTTGATAAGATACTACAATCAAAAAATAACAGACTCGAGGGGTCGCTCCAAAACAAAGTTACATACAAACAAATATGAGTCCTCGAAACGGGGACCCGCGTTAATCCACAACAACATACAATCTTCATCAATACGTTGAGTTTTGCTGGCTTGGATGTAAGCCAGCTAATTTTTGAATTGATAAGATACTACGATCAAAAAAGCGTAGGTCGACTTTCCAGCAGACGCTCTACTTATCAAATAACAGGAGGAGCAATGGAGCACTTTTGTTCTGTTGCTCTACATAAAAATTAAGTGGAGCAGATATGCTCCGGTAAAAATAAAGAGAAATCTAGCTTTCAAACTAAGAACTAATAGCATACATTTCCAGCGCTGGAATTCCAGCTGTAGAAATTATCAAAAAATAACCGACTCCCAGCGGGGGCCCGCGTTTAACAAAGAAACACAAACAAACTCCCGAACGGAAGATTTTCCGGTTGCAAAATACACCATCATGACACAAAACCACTTCAAAGAAGCGACGTATGCATGTTTGAAAGGGGTCCAGTACTGGTGGACCCCACGAAAATGAAGTTAAAATTAAAGATGTTCTATATAATAAATATGAGTACTATGGATTAATGCTTAGTCTTAATGACATTTGTTACGAACAGATCAAGGACAACTATTGGTATGGTCTGTTTGGTGATTTCAAGTTGATTATAGATAAGAGTACAGGATATTTCAATGCTACTAAGTTGTGTCAAGATGGTGGAAAAAGGCTTGATCACTGGTTAGAAAATAAGGGATCAAAAGAGCTCATAGCATACATTTCCAGAACCGGTATTCCGGGTCTAGAAATTATCAAAAAAGTAGCAGGAGGTAAAGGAGAAATATGGAATGAAATAAGAGGAACGTATGTTTGTAAAGAATTGATTCTAGATATATCACGATGGTTATCTCCAGAGTTTTATCTTAAATGCAATCAAATCATTATCAATTACTTCGTTAAAGACTTTCAACAGCTATACCTTACTAACAACGATCAGCTTCAAACAAGAGTAGAAGAGATAGAACAACAAATGGAGCAATTACGATTGCACAATCAAGAACTAGAAAGCAAAGTTGATTATTTTAAAACAGTTACAGCACCATATACAGAAGATCTAGGAAAAGTACACAAGTTAATCATCATTAAAAAGAACATCACGGCTGCTCAACTTCAAGACATAGTAGACAAGTACGACACAGACAAACATGGTCAGGTTCGGCGTTACGAGTCATACAAATATTGGGTTGGAAGGGTTCAGCAGCGTAATGTCAAGGCAAGACTGCAGTGTCTCGAAGAAAAGTACCCAAACATGTCAGTGTTATTAGAAATCAAAGATCCAAACTCGGTCAACCTCCTAAACAAAGTCAAAGAAAAATACAGCTGTGTTGTTTCGTATGGTTGTCACGTGGATATTGAAGAAGAAGACGACGAGTTTATTGTTGAATTGTTTTTGAGTATGAGATTCGTAAAGGTAAGGGGTATGAGTTTTGGACACCCCTATCAGAAGAAGAATTGATTAACAGTATAGATCGCTTGTATGATAGGTTATTATCTGATAATTAAGGTTACGACTTTTATGGTTTAATCCATCAAAGTACAATTTCAAGCGTTAAACAAACCATCTGTTGTAACATCGAATGCTAAATTCAATATACCACCTAAATCAGGATTATTATGATATTTTCTTATTATGGCTCTCCAATCTACGTAATGTCTAAATATATATATATATAAAATCTACAGAGAGGTCTTGATAAATTGAAATGTTATGCCAATGAACTCTGTCTTTGAACTCTGCAATAAATTCTTCTGTTAAATTTTGAGACATTGAAATCATTTCCCAATCTACTTTGTCAGCGTAATCTCTTATAAGGTTTTCTGATAATTGATGAGTTCCAGATAAGCACCACCAATGAACTCTATCTGCATGTTTTCGTATAAAGGCTTCAGAGAGTTTGTTTTTATAAGATATAGCATGAAAATCAACTTTATCTATAAACTCATTAATAAATTCTTCAGATAGCTTTTGGTTATACGATACTTCTTTCCAATCAACTCTATCTGCAAATTATCTTATGAAGTCTTCTGATAGGTCTTGGCTTCCTGAAATAATCCCCCAATCAACTTTATCAGCTAATTCTCTTATAAACTCTTCCGACAAATTTTTCCATAAACATATTTCGCTCAAATTAACTTTATGCAGATATTTGCGTATGAAGTCTTCTGTAATGTGATCATAGTTATATTCCTCCTCATAATCATCATAACCTATAGATAACCATTGTTCATCAGTCAGTGAATCTAATATCTCATCAGACAAGTCCATAACGTTTGCATAGAGAATGTTTTGTGTAAGAAATGAGTTGTTTTCTTTAGTGGCTTTCTTGAACAAATGATCTAACATACCTATGGACACGCTAAAATTTATTTTGTCTTCATCATTATAACCACCAATATCTAAATATTTACATACACAATCAAATACAGGTTTGTAGGATAATATTTCCTTAGCACTAGTCATGTTTGTTTTTTTATTCTTCGATTTTTAAATTTATTTCATTTTTGTTGGTATATTTTTGGTAGCACCGATCATAGCTCCCTATCTGTTAAATATTTTCTCGCATCTAAAGGGGGCGTTGAATCAATGCCCCCGCGTTAATCCACAACCACATTTTTTAAAAATTTATCTCATTTTTGTTGGTTTTCTATATAACAAATATGGAAGCACATTTTGATTTATTACATGATAGACTTAAACTAATTCATCATGATCTTAAACTCTTAGCAGCACTAGTAGAGAAGCAAATACTGTTAAAGGAAAAAGAATTAATAATAATGCAACAAAAAAACGTCTGATTTGAGTAGTGATGATGAATATAAATATGGTAGTGATGATGATGATGATGATGATGATGATGATGAGTAAGTTTACAAAAATGATTTAATTTTAATATGTGTATATGTGACTTTGATGGGTTAATCCCATAAAAGCCGTGTTCTAATACAACGCGTAATATGTAGACAATAGCAGGGGTGTACAATGTTAAGCGTTGTACTAGGACAAATGAAAATGAACTGAAATAACCCGGTGAAGAGTACTAACGAAGATTTTCTATATAATAAATAAGATGAGTAATTATAATAAATTTACCGTAGTAGAGTTAAGACGACAATGTAAAGAGAAGGGAATCAGAAGATATTCCCGATTAAGAAAAGCAGAACTGATAGACCTTCTTAAACAACATGACGATGAACAAAGCAGAAGGCAGATTAGAGATATATTCCCCTTTAAACAAGAAGTAATTGAAGAACCAAGAATCAAAGTTGAATCACAACCAATCGATGTAAAACGGCAGAACATTGCATTAAAATCAAGATTAGAAACATGGAGATTTACAACAGATTACAAACCACAAGATCCACTTGAACAATATATTACTGCAACATCTAAAGCTATATCAAACAGATTACAAATTAGCTTAAGTAAACATAGTTCATTGAAAGCTAATCTTTATATAAGTTGTACATATAAGAAAGGTGAAGAAACTCAAAACTTCTATTTTAACACTGAAAACCAAGAAATATATCGATCAAGTAATTTGAAAGAAGAAATAACTAAGATGAAACAAAGGTTAAGAACAAGAATGGATGAGCTCCAAGCTAGAGGTTCTGGCTGGGCTCTTATAAACATTAACTTTTTACAACTAGCAATCGTCAAATATACACCATATAGAGGATCAACATACATAGAATTACCTAAACAAATTCAAAACAAAAAAGCAGTAATTAATGTAAAGAACGAAGATGAAAAATGTTTCTTATATTCAATTTGTTCTGCACTCTACCCAGTTAATAAAGATCCACAACGACCTTCCAAGTACAAGTAAGCTGTTAAATACTTAGAAGAAAAATTAAAAAATATTCATTTTCCTGTAAAACTATGCGATATTCCAAGAGCTGAAAAATTATTTAATATTTCTATTAATGTTTATGCATTTGATAAAGACTATTCATTCTATATACTACATCACACACAAAACAAGCAAGAAAATCATGTCAATTTATTATATATAAAAGAACAAAATGAAGACCAAGTTAAAACACACTATTGTTGGATTAAGGATTTAAGCAGACTAGTATGTACACAATTAACTAAAAAGAGAGCTCGAAAATATTTATGTGACAGATGTTTGTTATACTTTTACTCTCAAAACGCTTTAAATAAACATGAGCAAGATTGTTCGTTAAATGAGGCAGTAAAAATAATAATGCCTGAAGAAGGTAAATGCGTTGAATTTAAAAACTACCAATACATAATGAAAATGCCATTTGTGATTTATGCTGATTTTGAATGTTTGCTACATAAAGTTATGGGTTGTAAAGAATGTTATCCAGATAACGAACCATATACGAAAAAATATCAACAACATACACCATCTGGATTTTGTTATTATGTAGTAAAGAGTGATGGAAGTAAAACCAATCCTGTTGTGTATAGAGGTAAAGATGCAGCTAAGAAGTTCATAAGAATGTTAAAGAAAGAAGCCAAACAAATATCAAACATATATAGTCAAAATAATGAACTACCATTAACACGTAAACAGATAAAAGAGTTCAACCAATCCGAATCCTGTTCTTACTGTAAAGTAAAATATACATCAGAAAACCACAAAGTTAAACATCACGATCATATAACAGGAGAGTTTGTAGCACCTCTATGTAATAACTGCAATTTAAAAGTTAAAGTACCAAAGTTTGTACCAGTGATCATACATAACTTGACAGGATATGACTCTCACTTGTTTATAAAAGAGCTTGGATGTAATAAAGAAGAAATAGATCTAATACCGAATAACGAGGAAAGATACATATCATTCAGTAAAAAGGTTGGAACTATTAAATTGAAATTTGTAGATTCATTTAGATTTATGGCTTGCAGTTTAGACAAATTGTCATCGAACTTGAAACCTGAGCAAATGATACATACCCAACACTTTTATCCTAATCAAGAACAGTTTCAACTTGTGATAAGAAAAGGTGTTTACCCATATGATTATGTTAACAATTGGGATAAGTTTAGAGAAAGAAAATTACCACCAAAGGAAGCATTCTACAACAAGCTTAACAACACACATATAAGCGATGAGGATTATAAGCATGCAAAGAAAGTGTGGGAAACATTTGACATTAAGAATCTCGGACAATACCATGATTTATATTTGAAAACAGATGTATTATTGTTAGCAGATGTGTTTGAGAACTTTAGAGAAACATGTCTTAAAGCTTATGATCTTGATCCAGCTTGGTATATGACAGCACCAGGTTTAGCTTGGGACGCAATGTTAAAGATGACAAATATAAAATTAGAATTGTTGTGGGATTATGATATGGTATTAATGGTAGAGAAAGGTATAAGAGGTGGGATTAGTCAATGTTCAAAAAGATATGTGAAAGCAAACAATAAGTATATGGAAGATTACGATAAGAATAAAGAAGATTCTTACTTAATGTATCTAGATGCCAATAACTTGTATGGGTGGGCAATGAGTCAATATCTGCCATATAAGGGATTCAGATGGTTAAGTGAGGATGAGATTGAAGAAATAGATTTTGCAAATATACCTGATGATTCTGATACTGGTTACATATTAGAAGTTGATCTTGAATATCCTAAAGAATTACATGACTATCACAAAGACTATCCATTAGCTCCTCAAAATATATGTCCCCCTGGTTCAAAACAATCAAAACTCTTAACAACCCTATATGACAAAGAAAAATATGTAATTCACTATCGAAACCTAAAACAATGTCTTTCACTTGGATTAAAACTTAACAAGATACACCGAGTTATAGAGTTTGAACAATCAGATTGGTTAAAGAAATATATTGATTTAAACACGCAGATGAGAACTAGAGCAACAAATGACTTTGAAAAAGACTTCTATAAGCTCATGAACAATTCAGTTTTTGGAAAGACTATGGAAAATATTAGAAAGAGAGTTAATATCAAACTTGTAAGTGATGAGAAAAAATACGAGAAGCTTGTAGCAAAACCGAATTATAAGAGTACCACAGTTTTTACGGAAAATTTAGTAGCAGTTCACATGAACAAGGTTAAAGTGCAATTTAACAAACCGATTTATGTTGGTATGTCAATTCTAGATTTATCAAAATATTTAATGTACGACTTCCATTATAATGTGATGAAGCCAAAATACCAAGACAAAATAGAAGTATGTTATACAGATACTGATAGATATATATACCATATTCAAACAGAAGATGTGTACGAGGACATGAAAAACTACATTGATTACTTCGATACGAGTGATTACCCTAAAGATAACAAATATAAGATGCCACAAATCAATAAGAAAATACTTGGTAAGATGAAGGATGAGATAAAAGGCACAATCATAGAAGAGTTTGTGGGTTTAAGAAGTAAGATGTACAGTATAAAAGCACCTCAAATAGATTTAACAGATAAAGACTTTAAAGGTAAGTTCGATAAAGAAAAGTGTTGTAAGAAGGCTAAAGGTGTTAAGAAGAGTGTCGTGTATAAAGAACTTTCATTTAATGAATATAAGAACTGTTTGATTAGCCAAAAAGAATATTATAAGAAGACGAACTTGATTAGAAGTTATAAGCACGATTTGTACAGTATAGAAGTAAATAAGCTAGCTTTAAGTTGTGTGGATGATAAGAGATGTGTTTTAAAGAATGGGATAGATACTCTACCATGGGGAGACTATAAGATAGAAGAGAAATAGTTTTAGATTGTAAGTTTTTAGATGTAAGTTTTTAGATGTAAGTTTTAGATGTAAGTTTTTATGATTTAAATGTCATAAAAGCATATTCAATCTCACTTTAACATTGTAGTTATGGGAATACTTTGCGCTCTGTAACTTTGTATAATTAGCTGGTTCCTTCTGCGCTGGTCAAAAATATTAGGAGGGGGGAAATGCGCCAGAAGTAACCATCCCTAACTACTCATCACCAATGCCAGGGCTTGGTCACCTGTGTATTGAGTCACATCGGTTGACCAATCCATGCTTTGTTTGTATGCTCTTCTGATTTTTATAGGTCTCGTAGGCGAACCTTGCAACACATCTTTTAACAAATCAGCGGCTGCTCGCTTTCCCTCGTCTCGTAGATAAGACATTGACAAGGTAGTCGCCTCTTTCACTGACACATCACATTTCATTTTTTGGATTTTTCGCCTTATCGAGCGCTCACTACTTTCGTCGAAACTCTTTGAAGGTCTTCCATGACACGTTGCAACGTTCGGTTTTATCTCGAATTTTGTTTCTAGCCACTCCGAATGTTTCACTAAAAATTTGTTTCTACTGTGATCTGCTGATTTCCAATATTTGTGTAGTGTTGCACAAAAGTTAGCTACCTTTGAAGTTAAAAGTTCTTCGTCGATTACACCTGTGTTCAAATTTTGTATATAGGCGACAAGATAATCCCTTGTGGCTCTTGTAGCAGGCCCCTGTGGGTTAGTTTGGTTCCTCCACTGCTCAAAAAGAGTCTTAAAAGTAATACCTTTTTCCATAATGAAATAAAAAAAAAAGAGATTTATGTAACACAGTTTTAAACAATAATCATACAAAGTCGATTACATATTATTTTCCTCAACGGTTTTCACCTATAGACTGCATTACGTCCACTTATCTGACACCGGCGGTGCACGGCGGCAACGAAACCCACTTCACTGCACTTAATATTGACAAAAAAATTTGAAAAGGTCGAAACCTTTTGGCAGTAATAGGCACTTTTTCTTCTCAGTCTAATAATTACGAAATGTAAACTAAGCACTATATGTTTACATCACTCTGCTACCCTTTAAATCAACTTGACAAAAAAGCAAACTGATTACACAAATTATAAGCTTTAGGAACTTATTAACTAAAGAAAATCGCAAAAGGCTTACATTCGGCTCGTAAACGACAAGGCACAGTCACAACAATGAAAATCATGACTAAGAGCACACGTCATCCGTTGCTCTTTCTTTCAGCGACAGTGGCGCCATCCAGCGAAGATAAGAAAACTTTAAAATGTACAGAATTATTCATTTATATAATTAAGAAATACTTCTAGCACAAATTGCGCCTAAGAATCGTATTTCTATTTTTCGTTTTTGGCCACCTAGAATTTGATTCTGGACCAGTGTGCATTGCTTGATATAAAAAATAGCTTCTTTCGGTATGTCGCTGCTAAAGATACTTACCGTGAAACTTTTGTGATTTTTACGAGGGGCAGCCCCATATCAGTCACTGACACATGCAAGGAGCGTCGGAGCGTTAACTCTCTGACTTTTGTGATTAATCTAACCTCACTGGCATTTCCACAACAGCATTTAGAATGTTTGTAAGGATCCACCATCTTATGCTACGCCCCCTGTGCCTCCCTAAGGCAGTGTATTATTAAACTAACATTCCAGATTTCAGAACGCATACCTTTTTACTACAATTACATCAAATTTCACATTAATTGATCAAAAAATGTATTTCCGTATGTCCCTGCTAAGAACATTTATGGTCATTTTTTATGTGGTTTCTGGAAAAGGCTACAGCCTCAGATAAATCACTGGCACACGCAAGGAGCGTCGGTAATTAATTCTGCAAAATTTGTGATTAATCTGACGCTCACTGGCATTTCCACAACAAAATTTGGATTTTTTAAAATAAAGATCCAGTATCTTATGCTACGCCCTATATGCCACCCCCCTCAGGTGGTGCGTTACCAAAATAACATTCCAGATTTCAAAATCTTACCTTTCTACTACAGTAACATTAAATTTCACATTAATTGACAAAAACAAAGTATTTTTTCCCGCATGTCCGTGCAAAAAATAACTACGCTGAATTTTTAATGTGACTTTTGGATGGGGGCTGTAGCCAGATATAAGTTACTAGCACATGCAAGGAGCATCAGAATATTAGTTCTGTGGCATTTGTGATGAATCATACGATTACTGGCGTTCCTAAAATAAAAATTGGGACTTTAGTAACACTCCACCTACCACTTTTTTATGCCCCTTGACCCCCAAAGGGAGAGCCTTACCCAAAATAAAGTTTGAGACGACTCCACTAGCATTTAGGATGAGTGTCATCGCATTTTGTGTCAAATAACATTCATTTATAGCAAAATCCTTAGCAATAGTTATTGGAGAAAACTGCCTCCAAAATTTAACATTGAATCTCCCATAAGAAAAATGAACTTTTGTGTTTACGCCCCCAAAAGAGGGGTTAAACAGTGATTTTCTTTTATTTATTTTTGAAATTTGAAAAATTCAGACATTTTCCAATAAGAATGCCAAATTTCACGTTAATAGTATGAAAACTTCATATTCTGCCAGTGCTCTAGAAAATTACACGAATTATGGAACAGTCTGTATATATATATATATATATATATATATATATATATATATATATATATATATATCGGGTGATTCCGTTAGTCCGTACCAGGCCTTTAAATCGAAAACGGTCCGAGATATGTACAAACTGAAAAACATGTATCCTATTAGTTGCAAAGGACTACAGAGCGAAGTAAAAAGTTCCGTCCCAGGGTCCCCCGCAGGGTCCCAAGCGGGTCCAACTCAAAATTGTCAAATGGAAAGAGGGGTCAAGTGGTATATCGCTTGAAAGCTCTTGTAAAAAGAAAGAAGCTACAAGTCCTGATTCGTTACGATCACCCTATGCAACATGGCGGTGGGTCAAAATGTCATCAAAAGTTGCATTGAAATAAATGTAAAAAAAACACATATTCCAGTGGAATTGGCGGTAAAATTGCTGGACAGTGCCCGGTAGCCCTGAAGAGTTGTGATGTTCATTATAAAAACACATCAGCGAGTGGTGCGCACAGCCGAAATATTGAGTCAATGACACTAGTCGGTCGGGAGAAAACAACTGTTTTCACTGTGCTTGCACAGAAGTCTTCCGAGATGTGGAACGAAGCAAGCATGCTCTACCAATGTTTCCTGCATATTTTGTAAGAGGTCTGGGGCTCTTCCCAGATCTTGACCTTGGTGTCGCACAGGATGTGTGTTTGAAAGCCCTCTGTCGGTAGTTGTGATGTTGCTTCTTAGGGTGGTCTCTCCCCTCCCAGACCTCCGACACTATGAGATCAAGGAAATTGAACACTGTATCCTCCCGACTGGCCAGTGCAACGGACGAAATATTTCGGCTGTGTGCACTACGCGATGATTTGTTTCCATGATGCACACCATAACTCTCCAGGGTACAACAATTATACGGAACATTCCCCTGGGACATGTTGTTTTGCATCATTTGCCCGCGTTCAGCCCAGAACCCAAAACGGCGGTATAAATAGATCTGTATTCTGGACTTGCCGTTTGCTATCCAATGACGTATAAATCTTGCCAATCCCCGAGTGTCATGTTGCGACATTCTCCGCGTTATTGTGTTATTTCCGTTCGAGAGTGCATTTTCCCTCCAATTCCCGACCTAGGTTTGAATGATGTCACACCCTGGTTCGTCTGTATACCTATCTTAAGCTCAGTGTTCCTCAGTAACAACAGGCGAATAATGGGATTGACGCAAGGTTCCAGCCCTTTCCTTACCTGCCCTTTTCTCTCCTATGTGTCGTGTAAAAGTGAAATTCATGAGACATTAATGTCGTGAAACGTATAACTTCAAATGAAATACCGAAATGAATAAACGTACACGTCTTTGATAACGATTACTGCAACTGGATTGTGCTGTTTGCTGGTTTATGTTTGTTGTACAAAACATACGCCTTTCGAGAGAAACAGTCGCAGACAACCTTGAATTGAAAGGCACTAAAGTGAGGTACGCTGGAACATAGTTTGTTCCACAATAAGTTGAACAGGCTTTGCTGAAGGGTCGTTAGTACGAATTGTAGTGAAGTACTTGTGCTGTGCAAAAGTAATACACGCTACGAATTGAGTTGTGTGTGTGTCAGAAGGCTTCCATTTCATTGTAGAAGGTGGCACGTACTACCCTAATATCGTGTGTTAGTGCAGTGTCGGCTAAAGATAGCACTGTATTGGAACAATGCCATATACGAACGGGGAGGCATTTGACATGTTAATAGTGTTAGGGGAATGTAGGCAAAACTATAGAGCTGCAGCCCGAATTTATAACGCAAGGTTCCCACAGCGACAATCAATTTCCCATAATGTACTTCGACGGTTAGCAAATCGTCTGAAACAAACAGGGCGCATACCTCCTCAATATGGGGGTCACAAACATGCTCCAATTGTAGATGACAATGATGTCGTTATTGATGTTTTGGCAGCTGTCGACGTACGTCCTAATGCATCCTCAAGAGATATTGCCCGGGATCGCGGAATTAGTCAAACAAGTATACTGCGTATACTGTGGAAGCATAAACGCCACCCGTATCATATTTCCTTGTGCCAGGTGCTAACAGATGCCGACCGTAATAAGCGCCTCCAGTTTTGTAATTGGGCCCGTCAGAAATTGAGGACAAACCCAACGTTTTTCAGTATGTACGTGCTGTGGACAGACGAAGCAATATTTACAAGTGATGGTCATGTCAACCTACACAATGCACATTATTGGGCTTGCGGAGAATCCGCACTGGACACTACAGACCGACCGACAAAGACGCTGGAACATCGATGTGTGGGGTGGTATCATTGGAACACATGTAATTGGGCCCTGGTTTATTGATGGAAATTTAACGTCAGCTCTGTTCCATCAATTCTTGACAGAACATCTACCGCAACTGCTGGAAAATATCCCACTTCATGAGCGGCGTAATATGTGGATGCAATTGGATGGTTGTCCAGCACATGCTTCTCGTATATGCAGAAGTTACCGTTGGTTAGGAAGAGGGTCCAATACACCTTTCCCTCCTCGCTCTCCAGACCTTACGTGCATGGACTATTATTTCTGGGGTCAACTCAAGGAGCTTGTTTACACGAATAGACCAACTACACCAGAAGATATGAGGCAACGTATAATGACCGCATTTCGAAGCATAGGAGAGGCAGAGCTTGAAGCTGTGGGCTATAATTATTATCGCCGTCTGGATCGTTGTCTTGCTGTACATGGACGACAATTTCGGTAAAACGTGATGTAAAACGTGCTGTGTGAAGTGCACATCTATTACATAACGGACAGCAGCTGTCTTCAAGGTAAATATGATATATCC
Organism: Thermobia domestica; assembly: GCF_964235325.1. Classification (NCBI taxonomy): domain Eukaryota; kingdom Metazoa; phylum Arthropoda; class Insecta; order Zygentoma; family Lepismatidae; genus Thermobia; species Thermobia domestica. The sequence continues at coordinate 201,729,851 of NC_137458.1, read as the reverse complement.
TTTGTACGTTATGCGATGGTAAATTAATTCTTTAGAACAACGTTAGACGTTTCAATATAATATGCTTACCTGTCCACCATAACGCTTCCATTTCCATACTGTGTATGTTACCAGTGTTGACTACGAGACGAGACAAGACAACACTTTTCAGTAGTGTCCCGAAAGAGGACTGAACGGTCTGTGTAGTATTGTACCCGGAAAACTTATGTTACCAAGGAAATATAGCTGTTCAAAATGTTCTGGGTCTTCCCTCCAGCACAATCAAACAACTACTAATTTGGAGGTGGATATCTCGAAATGGTTACCGTGATATGTTGTACCTTTGAAATAATGAGACACTTGTTTTTCAGTTTTTCCGTCTGGCTGCCCGTTTCAGATTTATATGGGTGGCCATATTGTTTTCAATGCAACTTGATGACATTTTGACCCGCCGCCTGTTTCATAGGGTGATCGTGAGAATCGGGACTTGTTGTAGCTTCTTTCTTTTTACAAGGGCTTTCAAGCGATATACCACTTGACCCCTCTTTCCATTTGACAATTTTGAGTTGGACCCGTCGGGGACCCTGCGGGGGACCCTGGGACGAAACTTTTTACTTCGCTCTGTTGTCCTTTGCAACTAATGGGATACGTGTTTTTCAGTTTGTACATATCTCGGACCGTTTTCGATTTAAAGGCCTGGTACGGACTAACGGAATCACCCGATATATTATATTATATATATATAACTAGGGGCTGCTGAAAAACTAGTAGTCCAACCGAGAAGGAGGGTAGGTAGAATGATTAAATTGTACAGTTTTGAGGAACATATCTCTGTATATACAAATACAAATTTTCATATTAAAAATGAAATTCTTATTTTGTTTTTCAGGCCTCTGCATTGATTATGTGTGCCCAACCAGCGAACTTTAAGAACATCGAGATCACAGCTGTCATAAAGAGTAAATCAGTGAAACACTATGGAACTCTCCTCCGTTATGGACAGTGGTGAAGAAGTTAGTGGCACAGGATTTAAAAGTGGCGATTTCTCAACAGATGATGCTTTACATCCAGGATGACCGAAGCTGTGACCAGTTCTGAGAGTGCCCCCCCGGAGGAGACCAAAATAATACGTCTATAATATAATAATGAATAGTACCAGTAGTGCCCCCTCGAAATGCTAAGTGTGCGCCCCAGAACACTTTTTCTGAAAGAACGACTGGCTGTGACTGTTCCCGAAATCATGGATGCAATTCGTGACATTATTCTTGAAAATTGGAGAATTTCAGCACAATCTTTAGATTGTGTGTCAAAGATTGTGGGTATTTTTGTGGAACATGTCGGTAGCATAATTCATAATGACTTGGGCATCACAAGTTCTCGGCATAATGGGTTCCCAAAAATCTGTCAGGAGATTAAACGAGAGAAAGAGTGACGGCATCAAAGGAAGTCTCTTCCCATTTTGACCATAATGCCGATCAACTTCTGTCAGTAACCATGGACGAAATATGGTTATTCTAGGATAAAAGTGGAACTGAAAAGGTAGGGGGACGCATAACTTCACGCCATCAACCTTTCTATCATTGCCAATTGTACTTCTTTTTGAAAGTGGGGGGACACCACATATATTTTCTGGAAGTGAGGGAACGAAGTCCCCCGCGTTCTCCTCACTTTTTCCCCTGGTTGTACTGCTACGATTCTGAAACAAAACAACAGTCAATGGAGTGGTAGCACTCATTTTTCCCTCGCCCGAAGAAGTTCAAGAGACAGAAGTAGGCTGAGAAAATGTTTATAACATTATTCTGGGATAAGGATGGAGTCGTACGCATAGACTACCTGCCCAAGGGTCAGATATTTAATGCAGAATCTCTGCATTACTCACAAAACAAAGAAAAATTGAAAATACAACGCCGCGGAAAATGAAAAGAAAGGAATTTTGTTTCTTCAGGGGAATACACCTTTTCATCAGACAGTGCAAGCACAATTGACATTGCATAATCTAGGATTTCAACGTCAAGATCATCTCCCTATTCCCTGGTTTTAGCTCTGTCTAACTATTACTGATTTCGCAAGCTCAAGTAACACTTGAAAGGATGCAATTTTAGATTTCATAAGGATGATGCTACGAACAATGGTGCGAGGAAGTCTCCAGATTTTTTGAACTGGTCTGCAAAAACTGGAGCACTGCACAAGGAAGTGTACTGAACCTCGGCGAAAGTATATAGAATAACTAAAATTTTACCATTCCACGTACGAATTTTCCAACAGTTCCTCGTACATTTTTACTCAATAGGTAGATATCACGTCAGTGCTTTGAAGCAAGGTAACTAAGGGAGAACTAATTACTAACTAAAGATCAACACTCTAACAATACGTTTTATTGAAACTAATCAATTTAATTCCATATGTTTATTATTATTTGCAGTAAGGAAAATCACAACTCTTTTTATCTTCATAAATTAACTTCTGATACTCGCAAATTAAGCTGTTATAAGCCCATTCTATGAATATTTAATGCCGAAAATAATGTTTCAGAAAAAAAGTACAAAACCTTTAAATAAAACAAAATGTGTAACTGAAAACTTCAAACCTGGATCAATGCACACGAGTTATTTAATGTATTTAATATAATTAACGGTTTTACCTTCCTTCTGTTTCTAACAGTTCATCTAATGCGTAGAAAACAAGTCGACCAACTCTATTAGTTATTTGCTAGGCATAATGAAAAGTTGTTTTCAGTTGAATCGGACATACCTGTTCTCACTGTTGGAAACTAAAAATCATAAGAAAGAACTATAACTACAATTTACCGGGAAAGACGCTAAATTAGAGAACAGAAACATACATCCATACCCAGACGTTCAAACAAGAAAGTCTGAACACTAATCTGCCACGTAGTAAATGTAGCCTATAGATAATATAATTTGACAATGAGATTGGTTATGATACTGACGTATAAAATACTATGTAGAATGTTTTAAGATCATATAAGTCTGGGGGACAGTCCGGAGGCAGCAGTAACCACTAGGGGGCGCTCGACCCCTTGACCCCCTCTGGCGTCGTCACTGCCAACCAGTGAAGCCATATCTAGCATCTTGGTGCTAGATTTAGCATAATCCACAAGCATTTAGCATCTAGCATCTTGACTTTAGCATCCTGGCCAAATCTAGCATAACACTTTCATTTTACACTTTGTTAAAAAGAAAAATAACGAAAATTTAGACGGTTTAAAGAGCGTCGGGAATTATTCTTTTTAGTTGAAGCGATGGTTGGAGCAATGAAACCAGTCAGTATTTCTGCGGTTGTTATTTTTTGTTGAATTCAGAGCAAACGCAAATGTTCAAAAATAGCAAACGTGACTGCAAAACATATTTACTTACCCATAGTTTTATTACTGCCAACTGACACGTGAATGTGTGATTATCTGGGATGTTTCTGTTCCTTTCAATTTACAACTTGAGAGGGGAGGGATTTAAGCGTCAGGGAACAACTAGTAATACACTAAAAGAAATGCTTCAGGGCGGTGTCGGAAGCGGCATGTTGTATATATATTTCTTAAAATGTTATCCATTCATAAAATATAAATTCGACCATCCTCCCCTATAACGTGCCATTTATCATCATTCCTAACTGCTTCATATTAAATTTGTACATGAATACAGTTAATACACTTCATTAAAATAATGAAGATAAGTAGGGGTGTGTCTTTAAAATTAGTTAGGAAAGATAATTTGAAAATCTGGCATAATTTACAAAAATCTAGCATAATTCAGACCCGTGTTTGGCATCATCGCGAGTCTCGAGTGTGGCAACCCTGCTGCCAACGAGACACTAACTTGATTATTCAAATGATCTTGAAATAAGACAAGCACTGTGTCATGAGTTCCATCCATTCCAGAAAATGTAGCTTCTTCTCTGTCGAAATTATCCATAATACCACCTTGAACAGGAATGTCGGATTTTATTGATGATGGTACGGGAACACGGTCTCCTTCAGCCCTCATACTAGTCCTGTTTACCAGCATTTGATCTTGACGTAGTACATCAAACAACTGCAGCATACTCCATGACGGTTGAATATGGCGATGAGAGTTCTGGATCTACTTAAATGGTCTATTGCTCGAGCATTAACGATAGGTAACGGTATTAAAAAAAAAATGTGAATTAAGAAATAAGATATTTGAAATAAGGTATCACATCTACTTTGAGTACTTGATGATGCCTCGTAATCAAGCCTTATAATCAAAGATAAGCACTTTGAGATATAAACCGTTTAATCTATTTAAAAATATCTTTTGTAAATTTTGAAAACTATTCGGTCAATATGTTATATTCAATGGATTTAGATTAACAACCAGTATTTTATAAGGAAGAAAATTCTATATCACTTATCTTTAAATCATTAATCTTCGCTTTACTGACGGCTTCGACGTTACTCTCGACTTTTGGCATAGTCAAGACTCCAACAGTGCTGCCAACCTACGCAACAAGAAATTTCCTCTTGTACTTACTAGGCTAAAGGGGAAAATGGAAACTGTTAAACGTATTTTCTAAATTTTTCATTCCTTCCCATATGCACTACTAAAAGCCTATATTATTAAAAAATAGATCGAGATATTATTTGCATCACAGCGGCAGTCTGAGCTGGAGGTCTTTCTATGTAGCAAAAGTACTTCCATTAAATTCAAAGATTGTTAAAGTGACCAAAATCATAAAATACAAAATGCATTATTACTCTTCTGCTAGTGAATCAATCAAGACAAAACTTTCATCGTTTGAAACAGCCAAAAGTCGCTATGAGCCAGGTCACGTGAGAAGAGAGCATAAGAAAAACTTCGAAGTGTCACGAAGAAACGGCTGCGTCACTGCGCCCTATGCGCTGGTGCGTTGTCTTGGTGAAAGAACATATGTGCAGCCATTTCTGGCAGTTTTTCACGCAAAACTGGAAGAAGTTACTTCTTCATTCAGGTCTTTATTCAGGATTGTGTGCACAGATCCCATGGAGAACCAACTTCGGAGGCGATATGTTCCACACTCATTCTCTGATACTCTGAAACAACTTTCTCCACTCGTTCAATTGCGTCGTCTAACCGGTTGGAGGTCGAGACTGTTTTGGTTTGTTGTCACACGACGTTCTGCCTTCTTCGAACTGAATCATCCACGAACGCACATTAGACATATCCATGACACCATAATCAAGTATCTCACTCAAATGGTGATGAATATCAAGCGGTGTCACACCACGCAAATGGAGAAAAGAATGATTACACGCTGTTCATGTAATGAAAACTTCGCCATTTTACAAGTACCCTAAGTATAAAAAACAGTTATCACTTTCACCACTGTCGCTACGGTGTGTGCAGTACGGAGTTCTGTGTGCTGTACGGTGTTGCCATCTCTGTCACGTATTGACAGCGAGTGCTTGCGTATTTTAAAACAAATAGCACGTTATTATCTGTTACCAGTCATGAGAAAAAATTTGAGGTTTTATAACTTGAATGCACCTCGTAATCTTACAATGTAAAATACAATGTTAACTTTTTCCATGTTGTTAAACGTACCTTACATACTTGTTTCTTTTCTCTTACAACTTTGGTAATTGAGTTTCATTCGCTTCTGCTCTGAACGCTCCAAATTCCAACTGACTTCTAATCGTGATGACATTGCAGGCCTCCACTACTTATGGAATGCACATTATTTTTGAATGGTTATATCAAATGAATCTGAAATCGTCCTTGAATACCAACTAGCATCATAAAAATACTGGTGTCACATACGTATTATTAAAGCGTATTTACTACATGAAGCGTTATGGAGGAGTCGGGCAACGCTAGAATTATTAGCTGTATCTAATTCTTTACACAGGATCAGATATAGACTATTGAATGATAGATTCAACCAAGAAATGTCTTTCAAACCATGCTCATGTGGATTTGCTTTTAAGTTTGGTGCAGAAGGGGATGACCACATAGACAGTATTAGTTCATATTTACAGAATTTTGGTAAAGTATTCAATTCTCTATTTAGTAGGCCAAATAACAATTCTTTCTTTCAGGCCATATTTAGGACGAGAATGAAATTTTAGAAGGGGTAAACATGCTAATTCTAATGCTTACGCATTTATATGCACTGGGGGTATAAATATGTACTAACTTTCCAAATATGTGTTCTATATACTAAGACAATACACGGGCATCACATTAGGGAAAAATCCGAAATCTACTTTATAAAACTATAAAATCAAGTAAGATGTTTGTCTTAAAACAGGTTTCACGTCCAATTCCATTCAAAATTCAGAGCTGTGGTCAGAACGTGCTACGAAGACAAATTGTCAAAACGTAGTCCGTGAGAAGAAAAAAATAAAATGGCCACACAAAATCTGGGGAGAACAACACTACGAATAAAACACGAAACCTATTGCCAAAAAAATGTCAAAGTAAACTGGAAGAGGATAAAATTTCAATGTGGGCTGCCAAACTTTGGGGGAGTACAAGAGACACTCCTAGGCGAAAATTAAATATTCTATCAAAAATTAGGCGAAATATGAAGGGGTCAAGTCACGCACCACTGAAAAAATTAGAAGGGGTCAAGTGGGCTAAAATGAAGTAGTGTCAAATTTTAATTTTTGCTAACATCAACCATCTACAATGTGTCGATTTTATTTGAGATTGTTATATGTTGATTACTCTAAAGAACCATATTGTGAATAGTAATATTAATCTCTAGATTTGACATCAGTGGTAGTATAGTGGTAATATCTTGTCATATTTAATTCGAATCAAGATTAATTTGTTAAAGAATTTAATTCAAATTGATATACATTCATTGGATCAAAAAATCATCCTTGACAAAACAAAAGCTTACAATTGCAGCAGACTTATTCTAAATGAATATGAATTAAGTGCACTCTTTAACTCTGTTATTTCAATATTATTAAATTGACTAACTGAAAATTACTTTATAGAAGAACAAATATTTGGGTGTACTGACTACAGGTAGACCTGTCGAGAGACCTCCGTGAGAAGTATTGAAAATACATTATCTTACACAAGACAAATTCAATTATAATAAAAGGTTAACTTACATGAAAAGTTTAAATCAGCGAAAATTCTCATTTCTCGAAGAATCAGTAATCTGTCTCTTCTGCGTTGTTGTCTTGTTCCGTTCTGTCCCAATCACTACTGCCATTTTTGGAAAGTATTTATACAAGTTCTAAACACTTTCCCTGGCATACAATTTAAAAACAACTAGCACGTCATATGGAGTATTTTGAGGTTGATTCCTATTTCCTTTTAAAATAAATCCTGTTTATAGATCTTGAAATTCATACAAGCATGTACAAAAGTTTTGTATGTTTCTAAACTGGAATAAATTTTTTTAATATTTCAAAGAATTGTAAAACGATGTTAACGTTAGTTAACACAATAATGCTACCTTCTATTCTGAGATCAGAGAAATTAAGCCAAAGAAGCACGGTGGCTCAGAGGAACAACGTTTACCTCTCGTATCCCTGGTTCGATTCCCGGCCAAGTATGTTTGTGGTGGACAACATCGTGCCCGTGGGTTTTTCTCGGATCAGACATCCTTATTCTGGGGAGAACAACACGGTCTTCTGGAAAGACTCTTTGATTATTATTAATTTGCCTTATCATCCGTCTCCCTTAGCCTAAAGGGATGAACGTGGAACGTTAAAATGAAAGATTTCATTTCTGTTAACCATTTTAAGCCACCTCTTATCTTTCGTATTATAAAACCATATTGAAAAGTAGTATTAATATTGATATAAAACTTTTATCTACTAACGACATTTTAAAATATGGTCACTAATTTATATTTTATTGAGCATACCGTATTAATTTGGTATCTAATAATTTTTACTAAACATAACATAAAATAATGCTCAGGAGTGATGATATATTTATTACGTTAATAAAACAATATTTCCTACATAAAACATTACAGATTGTAAGTTTTTCTAACTAGAACTAATTAAAGTCACCATAGATAATATAATATAGATTGATAATGGTTCGGAAAAGAGAACATATCACAGAAGGCAACATTAAAAGGTGTAATTTATTAAGACCGCCATACGTTCTTAATAAGAAAAAATAACTCCTTTGGTCCCTTTGAGTATTTCAGCTTAATAATGAATATCAACCATAATTCTCACTTTTGTAAATTTAAGCTTAATTATATGTTTAACATTAACAAAAGTATAAACAAAATATGAAAGCACTGATGACATCTAATGCAGTATCACAAACTTCGCTTACTGTAACTGTTTGCAGTAATGCAATAATTCGGTTATTCGATTTGAAATGTTCATAGTATATTTACACAGTTCTGTTCAGATCAATACATTTTTCTTCTATAAAACTTTCGACAGGGTGATCCATCCAATTTATTGATAGAATGTAATGTGCATGACTGTCTTCCAAAGATTAAATCACCAGCTAGGCGAAACTCTCTTTGCATCTCCATCTATTTAAAAAATCAATATATAGGGTCAATTGAACATAAGCACTATTGCAATACGTAAGCACTATTGTTAAAACAGCTTTTATTTATCTAAATTTAATATACTAATTGATAATATACGTAAACAATGTAACAAAGCTTATTAGTAGACACCTATTGTTCGTCTAGCGCCATAAATAACAGGAAACGTAGAAGTAAAAAATAAAGCTATTATAATATCGTGATTCATATTTCAATGATTTAAACTGCATACATTGTAAAACTGGTTTATAAAAGAAAAGCACAGAATATCAAATGTTATTTCAGTATAAAAACAATCTAATACAACACACTGCAAAAACAATAAGTTGTATAGTCTCGGCATATTAAATATTAACAGTATTACTAATAACATATAGCGGGTGCTGAAATAATGGCGACATCGGAGATAGCAATCATATAAGGGATTTTAAAAAAAACGCAAAACATGTCTAGTCTAGTAAGCATTGCGCTGAAAATGCATCGACTGAGACTATAAGCTAGTGAATACGATGAAAAATAAATTTTAACGCTAATAGGCAGAAAACTGTGGGACCTATTGCAATTAGTTCAGGGAATTACTTAGGGACTACTGTGCGCTCTATCTAAATATCCATGTTTTAGAATCCTCCGATCCTAACGCAATGGACTGTACGAAGAACGCTCGAGTATAGAAATAGAATTCTAGGTGTTAAGTACAAACGACAATTTTCAAGTAAGAATAATTTGAAAACTAAATCATTTGTCTGTTAATGATTCAAAATGACGAACATCACTTTTCCCTTTCATGTAACAGCAAATATTATTTTCAAGATTTATGTAACCACACACAACACAGCTTATCTTCAAAGAAAAGTTTTTGATAATAAAGTGGTATCAAATTGCGATATTTACTTTGTTCACGTACTATAGTCATAACTTGCTCCGCTAAAGAATAAAGTTTACGAACAGACGTTATATCATAAAGAGTTCGATATTCATTCCTATTTTGAAACATTCAGCAATTCCAATCCATTAATAACAACGTATGATTTAAACACAAACAAACTATTTGCTGAGCAAAACAATATATTCACATAAAAAAACTACATACGTGTTACAGTTTCGCCAACTAACACGTATGTAGTTTTTTATGTGAATATATTGTTTTGCTCAGCAAATAGTTTGTTTGTGTTTAAGTATATACAAAGCAAAGCTTCTACTTATGGAAAATATTAACGTATGATTGTAATGTAGTTGGTCGTTAGATGGTGGCCAAAACTTAAGAACGGAGGAAATATTACGGCTTTTTCTACAATGGAGATTTTATTAGTGTTATTTAAGCACAAACATACATTATGGCAATACAGGTTGAATTATAATTATAATTTGCGATTCTATTTAAGTCATTTACCTAATTTAAAAACCCAAACCACATCTTTCGTTGATGAGAACCATATACACATATATGAAATACACTATGCAGAATGTAACTTTTCATTTATACATTACTGTGTGGCCGATATTATTTCTCCAGTTTCATGGCTCTCCTCTGGTCCTAAAGAATTGTTCGAAATTCTGGAGACTGTATTGTTGTTAGTGGCCGGTCCCAAGCCCGTGCTGAGAAAGGGACCCTCGTGTTCTTTATCCGTTCTCGCATCTGGTTCCGGGAGCGGAAGTTGCACGGGGGAGATAGGGTGACACTGCTGCCTAGCTGGAGCTCCTCGGTGGCTAAGCGGTTAGCGTACGCGCCTTTGGCGTGGAAGACCCGGGTTCGATTCCCGGCGGGAGCTCATGTGGTTCGGATTCCACGTTAATCAGTAGGTCCACGTCTCATATAGCCTCGCTGCTGAACGGGACGTAAAACTCAAAATCAATCAATCAATCAACTGCTGCCTAGCTCGCTGCCGTTTCTTTAACTGCCATATGGCAGCGTGTGCATTGCAGTGTCAACAACCTACCGGCGGAGGTGAGCCTGGGGGGGGGGAATCCTCTGAAATGCGCGACTAACTCGTGCCATTGGATCTGGGAGAGTACGTGTGACCCCATCAGGTTCTCAGTGGGGTAGGTAGTTTAGGCTGCCGTACCTACCGGCGGGGATGAGCCTTCGGGTATCCCCCGAAATGGGCAACTAAGCCGTGCCCTTGAGTCCGGGAGATAAGGCTGCGTGGTACCCCAACACGCTAAAAAAGAGTGGTAGCTGGTGTTTCCAAGGGTGTGGGCGGATCCAGTGCCCTTGAGTCCGGGAGATAAGGCTGCGTGGTACCCCAACACGCTAAAAAAGAGTGGGTAGCTGGTGTTTCCAAGGGTGTGGGCGGATCCAGCGCCCTACCGGGAGGATGACGTAGGTATTGCCCTCAAAGAGAGTGTAATGCGTTCTCTTGGATCCGGGATGGGATACTTAGTATCCTAACCCATACTCGTACCTCAGGAGCGCTAAGGAAGTGGGTCACTCCTTCGTCCCAGTAGTGTGAGCTGGGTGCAGGAGCCACGACCCTACCAGGGGAGCCGCCGCTCCCAAATGGCCATTGTCTTTAAAGGTAGACAGTCTACATCAGCCATTGGGTCTGGTAATGTACGGTGTACCTCTACCGTAAACAGAGGTAGTTCCGTATTGATTGAACGGCCCTACCGAGGAAGGGTTTGGGTGTTCCTTTTAATGGTGTTTTACACGTACCATTGGGTTTCGGACAAGTAGCTTAGCTACAACGTGTACGTGGTACCAAATTTCTCAAAAGTAAATCCCCACGTTGAGCGGGTTTGCATATCCAGGCTCCTAACTATGAAAACATTTACGATCACTCCAACCCCAATCATTTCACAGATTCAACCTGTTGTATATAAGTTATTAGGACGTAAAATTGAATATAATTTATAAGAAAAAGACTTTTATGCATTGCAAGACCTGTAACTGCCAAATATTCACCACAAACTTATAGTCGTATCGACATAAACAAAAAGAAGTGTGGAGCAGGAAACTACTTTACTCAAAAGTCAAAAGAGACTCACTGAAGACATACGAACTGGTCGAGCGGTTTGGGTCACTAGTCTATCAATTAGAAGTTTATGTGTTCAAACCCTGAAGGGAGTATTCATTTTTTTGTTGTTTTTTTTAAAGTGTGTTCCTATTTTCATCAGAGGACTGAGAACATTTCTTTAAATAAATCTTTGGCAACTACTTTTCTCTCGAATTCCATTAGAAGGGAACATTATATGAATTGCAAATCTAAAATCCACACCTGAGAACAAAATATTATGTTCAATATTTCATTATTATCCTTTGATTCGTAATGAAAAACTAATTATAAGCATTGACGATTTCAGAAGATTCCCCCCGGTAATGGTCAATATATGAATGAGAGAAAACTGATAAAACATTATTAGTCCACTTTGAGCATGATCGAAGATAACTTATGGCCACGAAGGGGGAAATTTATGTCGACAGAGTCTCAAATTCTCCCACAGGTCATGCCCTGAAATCAGCAGTTTGAAAGGTTTCCTTAACTAATAGAATATTACATTTATTTCTCGTTCTACGTTTTGAAATGGAAAAATCATAATTTTAAAGTGAATTATCTATATATATAAAAGAGAACGCACAAATCCTTTGTTCCCTCATCACGCTAATACGGCTGAACCAATTTCTTTCATTTTTGGGGGGTTATTAGGATTTGGACCCTAGATGGTTTTTATCATATCACTTTAATTTTTAATTACCAGTGTCTTGAGATAATTGACCATTCAAGTGTCCATAACGTACAAATCCTTTGTTAGTTCATCATAGGTAAAAATAAACGTATTTATATGCAACCCGCATGACCGTGTCACTCGGCGGGTTAACATAAATGACAGGCGATATAATGTTAACATTTACTGCAATCTACTATGGTTTTTATCATATCACTTGAAAGCGAAAAAGTAAAAATTATCTAAGTAACAAAGTTTATTGCGTTCCGGGGTGACCGCAGCGAAGCGGGGCGGGTTAACATAAATGACAGGCGATATAATGTTAACATTTACTGCAATCTTCTATGGTTTTTATCATATCACTTGAAAGCGAAAAAGTAAAAATTATCTAAGTAACAAAGTTTATTGCGTTCCGGGGTGACCGCAGCGAAGCGGGGTGAACGCTGCTAGTAATACGATAAGCATAAAGATTTATAGAACTAATGAAGTAAATATTCTTGTGTAAGTTATCGATTTCTAATCAGATTAAAACTCGAATATTCGTTTGCATCGCACTTTAAAGTAAATCCTCTCTATATATAATTTTTACTGGAAAGTATGTTTAACTCCAATTACTTAATCAATATTTTTAATAATATATTTTTATTGTAATACTTTTACTATTCAATGTTGTATACACTACATTTCCCAAAGCAAAACCTCGCAAATGTAAAGTGAACTAGTGAATATTATCAAATAAATTATCATTTTGTTTACGTAAATACTCCATCGCCTCATTTGAAACTTCGTACTTTAAATAATAATAATAATAATAATAATAATAATAAAATCATAGCCATACCTCTATCAGAATTTAAGGCTTAGTCAATAAATGAATTCAACGTGGTCTCTATTCGAAGTTCTATTTAATCGAATCCGATAGAAATACAAAGAGAAACTTCGAGAACAAGATAAACGAAAAATGTTACTTTGGTGGGATTGGAAGTAACTTTTAGGACTTCTTTACAATTTACAAACAAATGCCTTAGACATTTTTTCTTTTCTTTAAGTTAACTTATTCACCGAGCGTATCTGAGTAACTTGTCTCTATTTTCTACTCGGTTATATACGTTTTACAATCATTTCCGTTAATCTTGAACGACAGGAACACGAATACCAAAACATCTAAGAGAATTAAAATTCCAAACTCCCCCACCGGGAATCGAACCCGGGACCCCATACACCTTATGCACACGTGCTAGCCACTTGACCAGCGGGGAAAGCAAGTGAAATTAATTTTGTAGTATCTGAAGTTTACGCCTATTTCATCCTGCTGTAATAATGTTTACCGTATTTGTTACTTTGAGGAATGATATATGTTATTCATATAGGTTCTATTACATATTCGTTCATAAATATTATATAAATTATCATAATTATTCATGATCTTCCATGGAAATTCACTGGCGCATGCACAGTATACAGACAGTGTAATTGAAAGGTGAGTTCAACAGATATTATATATTTCGCCGACATTATTTAATAGCTATGTAGAAGAGATAGCAAAAATGAGTTTTAATAATGAAGATGGAATTTCGGTAGGAGATAGAATGATGAGGTGTATACGGTTTGGGGTTGATATGATTGTTGTTGCAGAATCTAAAAAGAAAATTAATAAGATGTAGAAAACTTGAGAAAGGCTTCTGAAGAATATGGGATGAAAATAAATGTTAGAAAGACCAAATCCATGGTGATTGAAACGAAGCAATCGGTGTCAAATATAGAATTAGGAGCGGGAAAAAAACAGGTGACTAGTTTTTGATGTCTGAGTAGTATTATTAGTGATATGACATGCGAACGTGAAATGAAAGCAAGGATAGAAATGGCGAAAGAAGCCTTTAGGATGAAGAAAATACTATTTTGTGGGGCCTTAGAGTTGAAAAAAAAAATACTCATAAAATGCTTAGTGTACTGTATTGTACTGTATTTATAGGACAGAAACAAGGGCATTTCGCAGAAATGATGAGAAACAATTGGAGGCTTTCGAAATATGTGCGTGGAGAAGAATGGAGAGAAATAGCTGGGTCGAGAGGAAAACGAATGAGAGGGTTGGAAATGGAAGGAGAAAAATATTATTAAGAAGAAGAAGAGAAACTGGTTGGAATATTGGTTAAGAAGGAACTGTATCATGAGGGATGTGATAGAGGGTATGGTGGTAGGAAAGAGAGGGAGGGGACGAATTAGACTATATAGAAACATAACTAGGCTATTGGCGATATCAAAACAGAAAAATCGTATATGAAGATGGAGAGGTTAACAGAAGATTGTGGAGCATGGCAGCTTCTCAGCTACGGTAAGTGACCTGCTGGTAATGGCGGAATACTTCTGATATAATAATGCTGATGATGCACAGTAGAAACAGAAAGATCCACTTTACTCTCATTGCTAATACGAATCACAATGCAAATTTCTACAAGTTGTCAAAATGCCTAGCTCTAAAGGCTGTAGAGAAGTATCTGTTAGTCTGCGAGGAGAAATTATAGTCGAGTAAAAGTGGAACAAACTCTCATTCAGATCGCTTGGGTTTTAGGCTGTGACGAGAAAGCAGTGAAGAAATTGATTTAGCGGTATGACAAATAATAATAATAATAATAATAATAATAATAATAATAATAATAATAATAATAATAATAATAATAATAATAATAATAATAATAATAATAATAATTTATTTCACAATTCATTTCTGCCAGTAGCTTTCGCCCCCTTACTCCCACTTCGTGCTTACTCAGGAGGAAGCTGCGCGTCCCCAGGTTGGGAACCACTACTTTCCATTAAGGAATTCTGAGAGCCTGTTAGAAATTTGCATTCTGACTAATATCAGTAAACTGCATTCTTCTGTTTCTACTGCGCATGCACCAGTGAATTTCCATGGAAGATCATGAATAATTATGATAATTTATATAATATTTATGAACGAATATGTAATAGAACCTATATGAATAACATATATCATTCCTCAAAGTAACAAATACGGTAAACATTATTACAGCAGGATGAAATAGGCGTAAACTTCAGATACTACAAAATTAATTTCACTTGCTTTCCCCGCTGGTCAAGTGGCTAGCACGTGTGCATAAGGTATATGGGGTCCCCGGTTCGATTCCCGGTGGGGGAGTTTGGAATTTTAATTCTCTTAGATGTTTCTGTATTTGTGTTCCTGTCGTTCAAAATTAACGGAAATGATTGTAAAACGTATATAACCGAGTAGAAAATAGAGACAAGTTACTCAGATACGTTCGGTGAATAAGTTAACTTAAAGAAAAGAAAAAATGTCTAAGGCATTTGTTTGTAAATTGTAAAGAAGTCCTAAAAGTTACTTCCAATCCCACCAAAGTAACATTTTTCGTTTATCTTGTTCTCGAAATTTCTCTTTGTATTTCTATCGGATTCGATTAAATAGAACTTCGAATAGAGACCACGTTGAATTCATTTATTGACTAAGCCTTAAATTCTGATAGAGGTATGGCTATGATTTTATTATTATTATTATTATTATTATTATTATTTAAAGTACGAAGTTTCAAATGAGGCGATGGAGTATTTACGTAAACAAAATGATAATTTATTTGATAATATTCACTAGTCCACTATACATTTGCGAGGTTTTGCTTTGGGAAATGTAGTGTATACAACATTGAATAGTAAAAGTATTACAATAAAAATATATTATTAAAAATATTGATTAAGTAATTGGAGTTAAACATACTTTCCAGTAAAAATTATATATAGAGAGGATTTACTTTAAAGTGCGATGCAAACGAATATTCGAGTTTTAATCTGATTAGAAATCGATAACTTACACAAGAATATTTACTTCATTAGTTCTATAAATCTTTATGCTTATCGTATTATAATTCACTTTAAAATTATGATTTTTCCATTTCAAAACGTAGAACGAGAAATAAATGTAATATTCTATTAGTTAAGGAAACCTTTCAAACTGCTGATTTCAGGGCATGACCTGTGGGGAATTTGAGACTCTGTCGACATAAATTTCCCCCTTCGTGGTCATAAGTTATCTTCGATCATGCTCAAAGTGGACTAATAATGTTTTACCAGTTTTCTCTCATTCATATATTGACCATTACCGGGGGAGAATCTTCTGAAAACGTCAATGCTTATAATTAGTTTTTCATTACGAATCAAAGGATAATAATGAAATATTGAACATAATATTTTGTTCTCAGCTGTGGATTTTAGATTTGCAATTCATATAATGTTCCCTTCTAATGGAATTCGAGAGAAAAGTAGTTGCCAAAGATTTATTTAAAGAAATGTTCTCAGTCCTCTGATGAAAATAGGAACACACTTTAAAAAAAAAAACAAAAAAAGATGAATACTCCCTTCAGGGTTTGAACACATAAACTTTTAATTGATAGACTAGTGACCCAAACCTCTCGACCAGTTCGTATGTCTTCAGTGAGTCTCTTTTGACTTTTGAGTAAAGTAGTTTCCTGCTCCACACTTCTTTTTGTTTATGTCGATACGACTATAAGTTTGTGGTGAATATTTGGCAGTTACAGGTCTTGCAATGCATAAAAGTCTTTTTCTTATAAATTATATTCAATTTTACGTCCTAATAACTTATATACAACAGATTGAATCTGTGAAATGATTGGGGTTGGAGTGATCGTAAATGTTTTCATAGTTAGGAGCCTGGATATGCAAACCCGCTCAACGTGGGGATTTACTTTTGAGAAATTTGGTACCTAAACACGTTAAAGATAGGTAGCCCCGTATTGTTTGGGCGGGCCTACCAGGGGAGACACGGCTCCCAAATGACAAAGTCTGCCTTTGAGCAAACGGTGTACATCAGTCATTGGCTCTGGTAATGTACGGTGTACCTCTACCGTAATTAGAGGAAGTCCCGTATTGTTTGGACGACCCTACCGTATTGTTTGGGAGTGTCGGATTCCACCCTGGGAGGACCAAACGGAGGTGGGGGACGAGCCAATCCCAGGAATCTGAGTAACGGTTCTGATCCTGCTAAAGGGAGGAAACTCCGTGGGACATGGGCCGGCACCAAATTCAAATGGTGACTTAACACGTACCATTGGGTCCGGGATGAGATACGGGAGTATCTCGACGTGTGCGTGGTACCTCGACAAGGCGGTTGCCAGTTGAACGATAGATGTAGGCAGGGCCGGGATTGAACAAGCCCCCTCGGGCGTAGCCTGTGGGCCCCGTATTGGGTTGGGCTCTGCCGTTCTGTGGTCATACCGTGGGATTCGGTAACTTGCGGGAGCCAATCCCAGGAATCTGGGCAACGGTGAACACGGGCGGGAGGTGAGCTTGCCTTATAACGCTCGGGCGCCATGCCTGCAGAGCATGGTAGGACTGACTCGCTAGCAGTCTGCCTCAACCAGTAGGTCTACTGGTAGGCACTCAGGACTTCGGTCTGGCCGCGCAGTGGGCGTATCCCACTCCCTCAGAGAATGGGGGTTACATCGCTTCGACGAGTCAGAATTAGGGGACAAATCCTGACGGTGCACTTGTGCACGGGCAATCAATATCGTATTGAGGAACTACGGACGGGGTGCATTACATTCTTGCGGAACCTGTCCATTAAATAGACCGAACGGTCGCTGCCATGCTCCCTATGCATGCAACTAAGCGTGGAACAGTAGACCACTAGCATCAACGTGTGCATACCCCTTCTAATTTCACTTAACTTTTTAAAACTATTATTACACTGTTATTTCACTCCTCTTCAACAATAACACACTAACATTAAAATTACACTTCCTTCTAATGGCGATAGATCGCATACATTCTTCTCTGTAATATCCCGATATTTTATTACAAAGTAGTTCTCATATTATGTATAGATGTTCAATCCGTAAAATGTCTATTATATTTCTATTTACTAGAATTGATGCTATATTTACTGCGATGTTTCTAGTTTTTACGCATTCAAACTGCATACTCACAGTTTCCAAGTCCATAGAAATTCTTGTTGGCCTTTAAACTATTCTATAGTTTGGGATCTTTTTATCTGTGTCGAAAACAACGAGAAAAAAAGGTTCAAAGAAGTTCTTAAAACATGCTGCTTATAAACTCCATGGTATCCAAATACAATGTGTTTCTCAGCACGTGCTTTTGAAAATATTTAATTTGTTGTCACTTGAAAATAGGAGCTTTATACATCAAGTACAGTAGAGCGTCGATTAACCGAACGTCGGTCAACCGAACTGTGTACTCGCTCGCACCTGTTACTCTCCCACTCTACCGTCCATCATCCCCCTCACTCCCAAACCAAGTTTCCCACAGTAGTCGCCGCACTGAACCACCGCTGGCGGAACATTGCTTCTAATGGGGCCTTCATAAGGCGCTGCTGACCGGCCAAGCCGCCAGTCGCTGTGTTTCAACAATCAGCACACTTCTTTTTATGAATAAATTTACTGTACAGTACTTCTTTTTGGCAAATAAACATGTACAGTTCGATTATCCGAACAAACCAGTTTTCCGAACACCCATGTCCCCCAATTACTTCGGATAATCGACGGTCTACTGTACTATATCTGAAAAAGAAAAATTTGACAACAAAGAAGTTGCAACATTTATTAAGCATATTACCTTTTCATTACCCTCGACAAAATCTGAGAGCTAAACATGCTTTTTTGGATGTATGATAATAGAAAAAGGGTAAATAAAAAATCTCCGTTAGGAAATGAATCATGCCTTTTTTGTTTCGTTTTTTTCGTTTTTCGTCCTAAGTGTAGCTTCTATTGGATATTTGAAAAAGTTGACGAATTCTTTCAGTTCTCTAATTGTCCCATTTGTTCTACCTTTCTTACTATCTCCCATTTCATTAGCTGGAAGGTATTTATTCTATTAGCTAGTATAAATTTTACTTTTTAAAAGATATTTATAATCAACAAATTAAGGCTCTTTTTATTACTGATAAATATAATGGACATAAAGTTACACAAGCGAATCTTGCAGTTCTTGAGTAAGCGCCTGTACACCTTTCGATGCTATGTATTGTTGAGGCATCTTGAATTCGCATCATGCAGTGTTCTCATATACTCGATTCATAACATATGATTCCTTCTGGAATTGAGATATGTTATTGTGGTATTATGGCAAGGGGTACTTGAAAGTGATGAAGTTCTCAGTTCCTGTGTTGATGAAATGGTAATCCCCAATCCAGTTTAATTTCTAAGTATTTTCATAACTTATCTTCTTTTACATTTTTCTCATTAATTTTGAAGGTATATTCCTTTGCAGCTCTCCTTTAAGGAACATATAAATATTTTGTTGATAAATTTACTTTAGTTTTCTTACACCTATAATAAATATGTTTCTGTTGTTAGCGTGGAATTGAATTCAACTTCTGCATCTATTATCTTCAATAAAAACTAACTCACTCACTCCATGGAATACGGAACCAAGAGGTTGTAACAATAAATTTACACGTGAAACTAGTATAAATTGTATTGAATTTATTATACTATAGTAAATAAATATTTGGACAAAGATCAGCAGTAAATCAATTAATACTCCTTATATATCAAGGTTGGGGATTAAGTCATGGCAACTCAGTAAATATTTCAACAATGGAAATATGTATTAAAATGTGTTATATACAACTGTAAAAGTATAAATAATGATATTTTGTTGGTACGAATCGTGAAAGAAAACCCAAGCAACTCTATATTATAAACTATATTATATACCCAAGCAACATATTATAATATCTCGTATCATTATGACAAAGCATAAAAATAATGTTTCACACGCTGCCATCGACGTTACAAAACCTTGTCTAATTATGATAAACGCTCAAAATAATCTTCCGAATTGTCCACAGCACGCCGCCATCAATGTGAAAGACGTCGAATACAATCGGCAGCTCGATCCTCTGCACCATGCTTAAAGCGGTTGATCTGTTATCGAATAACATTTTAAATGTTCATGTGGGTTGCATATCGTCTACCACGCAGTGATTTTTTCACTTTGGAGATGAGGTCAAAATCAAATAATGACAAATCCGGTGAATACGCTAGGTGCTCCAACTCTTCCCATCTCCACCGGGGCAGTAGGTCCCATACACAAGTTACCTTAAGTAACACTGCATTATTGTGCAGTATGATTGCATTATGCAGTAGATCTGGACGCTTCTTCACGGCATGTCGTAGATGTCGCTGCAGGAATTCTTTGTAATACATTGATGTGATTGTGGTGCCATGAGGAACGAAGTGACAAACAAGTAAACAAATACTCTCTTTGCGTTGCCCGGGTTCAATTCCCGGTGGGAGCTTATGTGGTTCGGATTCCACGTTAATCAGTAGGTCTGCGTGTCATATAGCCTGCATACTAAACGGGACGTTAAACTCAGAATCAAACTCAACTTCCTTTGTGTCATATGTCACAATCACCACCAATCGTGTGGGCGAGGGATTCTGCCGAAACTTCTGCCTACGTGGTAATCCTGGATGCCTTCCTCTGAGGACTGCGATTTCAACGTCAGGTTCATACTCAGAATTCATCCATGGCGACGACCTTGGTAAGAAATTGGTAGCCTCCATTATCATAGCTCTGTAGGCGATCAAAACAAACTTAAATCTGCACTTCTGAATTTTCGTGAGGGCATTTGGAACTTATTTCAATGCAATCCATAGATTAAGATCTTGTGTCAAAATTTTATGAATGGTGTATATCTCAATCTCAGTCTCCGTCTCTAATTCACTCCCTCGTTTCTCGTTCTCCGACACGGCACGTGACACATCAGTCAGCACACTCACAGGCCGTCCTGACCGTCCCAGTCGTTGGTTCCTTGCGTCCTCACTGAAAAGCTGCTACCCACCTTGAGACAGTTTTATATGGCAAAGCATGAATCTCTAAGGCTTCTGTCAGTTCTTTGTGAAACTCACTCGCATTTCCCTCCCGGAGAACGGCCATTTTGATTTGCGATCGTTGTTCCTTTTTGCACAACGACTGACACAACTATTTTGCCAGCGCCCAGTGCTCATCCAGTACAGTAGAGACATCTATAGACCAGAGGACAAAGTAGTGGTGTCAGGCCTATTTTCTCAGTCTACATTTTCCATCTACATCTCCATATTGTTAAAAATTACTATGTTGTCATGACGTATTTTGAGGGTTTATCATAATGAAACGAGTTTTTGTAACTGTGAATTGATATAGGTGTATGTCACAGCGTTGCTTGCGTTTTCTTTCATGATTTCTACCTACATCTGCCTTATCTATACTCTTTCATTTGTATTTAACACATTTTAAATACAGCCTTGGATTGTGGAAATATTACTTAGTTGTCACGAATTACTTCCTCTATTATACATATATATTTTATTATTACGTATATTTTAATGTTCATAAGGATGGCAATAAGCTAGCCTGTAATTTCCTTCCATGCTTCATTCCAGTACATGCAAAAGAATGCATGAAAGAATCAGAGCATCTCGCTCCGTCAATCAGCTTCATTACTTTTTTTTTACTTCACAAATTTCTACCAATGATTCAATTGTCAGTTGCCTCCTAGCTTTCTGCTTCGAAAGCTTTTTAAAAGCGGAGCGCAGAGAGCTAAGAGCAGGATATCCTTGTACAAGGGCACCGATCCTGGGGAGGGGCAAAGCTCATGTGGGACCCCTATTGTATTTATGAATATACAATATTTGGCATAAATTGAATGCAATTTGTCTTAAAATCCTCATTTATATACCTTCTGCATCTGAATGGGCCCCCCCAAATTTACAGAGAAATCGGAGCCCTTGTCCTTGTATGACCACAAGGAATTCGCTTCTTAGGTTTTCGACTAAAACATATCAACGGGTTTCAATACGAGCTCCAAAGATAGTCTTTCCACAGGGAAACAATTTACTAAGTGGTGCCTCTTGTTGTTTTTTTTTTTTTTTTTTTTTTTTCACTAGACAGGTACAGCCAGAATGGTGGATGGGCTTGCAGCCAAACCTCACAGATAGCTAATATCCAATGCAGTTAATTAGTCTAACTGAGGATTTGAGTAGCAGTAAGACTTAGCTAGTTAAAATACTAGTATCTTAATGAGAGTATGACACCTTTTAATGAAAGTTTGATTCAAATGAGAATCAGAGATACTTCTTAGAGACGGTTCTAATGACACTGGACCTCAAATGAAAGCATACAAATAGGGACAGCTTCTACTGAGCGTTGAACTATACAAAAGCATGGAATCCTTTTCCGAAATTTTGGTTAGTGATTCTCTTAATGAGGAGAAAGAAATCGAAATGAGGATTTAGTTACCCTTATTTTATTTATGGAAAAAGATATTTGAAATTCTTAGCTACCTAGGGCTTCCATCAAATAATACACTGTATGCTTTCAATACATCTTAACTCTTCGCTCGTTTAGACGCTACGCCGCAAAGTCGTCGAAATAGCAAAAAAACCTGAACAAAATCCTAAAAATGAACTCTATCACTGGAACAAACGTTTATAGTCTTTTAGTAGGGGAATCCTCACTATATCTACAGGGTATCCAATATATAATGCAACCCGGAGTTTGGGATAGTAGAACTTTTGAACCTGAAGTGATACACAAATAATGGTTATACCAAAATAAAGCCTTGTTCATGCATATATTTTTAAACTAGGAAGCAACGATTGAAGTACAATAGGAACCACACAGTGTTGCCAGATGTAACCGAAGTTTTTTCTTTTTTTTTCTTTTTCTTTTTTTTTTTTTTTTTTGCAAAACGTATAAATTGAAAAATGAAATGAAATCTTTAAGTTTTACGTCCCACGGTTATGCCAGTTAGGCTAAAGGAGACGGTGATGATGAGAGATGAGTGAAATGGTGGAATGAAGAAAGTGGGAGGAAACGGGAGAACCCCGAGAAAACCCACGAGCACGGTGTTTGTCCACCACAAAGTCCACACGGCGCGAGCTGGGATCGAACCAGGGACCCCAAGCACCGGAGGTGAACGCTCTACCACTGAGCCACCGCGCCCCCCAACGTATAAATTGACTCATAACTCATACGTATGGCTGTTCTGTCGTTAATTTTCAGTTTGTTTAGTTGGAGTAGCTTGGAAACTACGGAGCAGAAAAAAATAATTTTTCATTTCCACCGATAACTAATCGGATGAAGCCTCTGTAAGGGGGAACTAGAGAAATGGTAGTTTTCATAAATTAACACTCTGAATTTTTAACCCTGCTGATGTTTCAGTGCATCAAAAGGTGTGTTAAGTATCTGTCTACATTATGCAATTCCTGAAAATAATGAGAAACTAACTTTGAAATTATCATGATAAATTTTTTACTTACATGCACCCAGCAACTCTGCTATTCATTTATATGGGACTATTTAAAGCAAGAGGTATATAAGAACAATTCTCGAGCTATTCAAGACCTGGAAACAAACATTCGCAGTGCCATTGAGAACATTAACACTTCTAATCTTCGTAAAGTTGCTGCCAACCTGATGAAACGGGTGAACCAGTGTTTGAATCAAAACAGAGGACACTTTCTGATAGTAGCAGTGTTGCCGGGTGCATGTAAGTAAACGATTTATCATGATAATTTCAAAGTTTGTTTTTCATTGTTTTCAGGAATTGCATAATGTAGACAGATACTTAACACACCTTTTGATGCACTGAAACATCAGCAAAGTTGCCAATTCAGAGTGTTAATTTATGAAAACTATGATTTCCCTAGTTCCCCCTTACAGAGGCCTCATCCGATTAGTTATCGGTGCAAATGAAAAATTCTTTCTTCTGCTCCATAGTTTCCAAGCCCACTAAACAAACTGAAAATTAACGACAGAACATCCATACGTATGAGTTATGAATGAATTTACATGTTTTGCAAAATATTGATTTACACTTTCGGTTACATCTGGCAACACTGTGTGGTTCGTAATGTACTTCAATCGTTGCTTGCTAGTTTAAAAATGTATGCATGAACAAGGCTTCATTTTGGTATAACCATTATTCGTGTATCACTTCAGGTTCAAAAGTTCTACTATCCCAAACTCCGGGTTGCATTGTATATTGGACTCCCTGTAGAACAGATTTGTTTTTCATTTTGGCATCAATCGAAGAAACACCTGTCGAAAGTGGATAATTGGCCGTCCTTGTAAAAATGCTTTTCGTGTGTGGCAGTATGACGTAACTGTTGCTCTTAAGTATGTTGATAGTTATGAGATGTTAGATATTGGTATTGTTGATCAGAACAACAGCAATTATTTAAGACCAATGGCATGCCTCTGAGGCACTTCTTGTGCGCAGTGGAGGCATTTTTACAACACTACTCAAAGTTAATGCTTTGTTTGTAGACTTTTAAAATATTCCTAGCAAGTCCAAGGTTTCATTTTCATTTCAATATTTTCTGTGGTCTCTCAATTAATGATTTTTGTTAGAATTAGCTGCTACTACCTGCTACCTGGCAAACGAAGCGAGCTTCAATGAGTCTGGGGGCTCGCTCAGTGCTCACAGACTGATTGCTAGCCCCGTGGTGTCGTGTCATCTTGCTACCTAGACAAGTCTTCGCGCACATGGTAAATCGCTACAAGATTTACTATATCCGTAGCTCCTTTCCCAATTGAGATGCTAAGTGAGGAAGCTCAGAAGTCTTGAAACAGACTTCACCAAGTATCGCGAGAAATGGTGCCGGGAAAACTCTAGGAAAGATACAAATCTAGACTTGCTACACATTTTTTGTTATCGTCTGACCCAATAATTTCATCGCTCAGACTCAAGATGCCCCAAATTAAAACAATAAGCCGAGTGAAGAGTTACAACTTTTAAATACTCATCGCCAATTTCATGTTTGGGCACCAGAGACTTTTGAAAGCGATTAATTTCAAAATCGAATTTTGTGATTTTTATTGCACTTGATTGAACAACTTCCACTGTTTTGTTTTCAAATATGCGTGTTGCGAGATAGTTTCGTTTCTGTAAAGATTTCTTGCACGGACTGACTTTTGGTTAACTTCATTGTTCACATGTTGGAACCGAGACGAAGTCTTTGTTGGTATTATAGAGAAGACACAATTTTTCCCTTAGTATCATTAGCTTTCTTATGACCAAATGGCAGCATGTTTTGTCTTCTGAGTCAGATCTAGATTTTGCTTTGAACGCACATCTTGATAGTTGTATTGTTGTTTCTTCAAAATTCTGCTTTTCAACAATCTCTCCGTGCTTCATATCTGAGGGCATAATCAAAGTTTTCTTTTTGTTATTCTACTCTTAATATTGTTTATAACTTTTGTTTTTTTGTTTTTTATCTTCTCCATGTCCTCTATTGTCCCTGCTTCAATTATACGTGCTGCTATAATGGTTTAAATTGGAGATATCCTTATTTTTTCTTTAGCAGGGTTCACTGCCTTCGTAAAATGTTCCTGAACATCCTTTACAGTTTCTCTTTTAATTTGGTTCTAGAAATAAAACAGGTTTTAGTTTCTGTGCTGACATTTATATTACTTTTGTTATCTCTGCTTGACTGATCCAGCTTTTGCCGCAGAAGATGTAATTCCTGGAAAAGGTGTAATGGAGAAGGTTTGTATGTTCTCTGTTCTTTCGAAATTCTATAGCTCTTCTTTATAGCTGTATGAGGTCATATTTTACCTTTTGGTACTCACCTTTGAGTTTATTTTCTTCTTCTATATATTACATTTTCCCTACAAATCTTCACTGTTTAACCAGCCAGTCAGTTTGTCATTTTGCCCCTGTTATGTTCTTTCCGAATCCTATCTTGATAGGTGTTATTATTCTATCTACAAACTTTACAGCTTCTTTATAAGTATTCTCAAGAGTTTGAGTGTCTTCATACTCTTCATCTTTGGTTGATTATTCCTCTTGTTGTAGGGAATTAGAAAGATATGTGGCGGAAAGCGCGAAAGAATTTTGAACATGCTTCAGAAAGAAAGAAGTTAGTGTTTGTTAGTAATGTAATGTACTGAATTGAATATCGAATAGTTGTTGATGTGGATACCATAGTATTGAAGTTTAAAGCCCAATTGAAGAGTTGTTAATTATATTAATTGTGTACTGGACGTAGTAAGAGGGCTAGAGATTAATGTGTGTAAATGGTGGCATTTAGTGGTAGATTATTACGGTATATGTGGTCATATGAGGTAATGATAATAAAGATAGGTGTGAAACGGAAACTATTCTAGTTGGACTTATTTGTTTACGGATTAAGAGTGAGTCAAGTTGGTGTTGTTCTATGAACCGTAATACCGCCCAATTAATGAATTGAACCCACGTAGAGTACAGTAAAGGTTCTGTATTCGTCAACACGGAATTTAGTTATAATAACAATTACTTACAATTGGCGACGAGCTGGTTTTTGCATAGAAGATGGCGGAGTCTAAACATATACAATTTTTTTAACCTTTGAATCCAGAAGAGACAGATGTTGAAACATACATCGAAAGATTTGAACAGTATTGTCTTGCTAATGATGTACCAGAAGCCAAGAAAGTGTGTATTATTATATCCGTTATGGGAAATGCAGTTTATAAAACATTAAAAGAACTAGCAGCACCCAAACGAGTACCGGAGCTTGATTTTCAGCAAATAAAGGATCTATTGATGAAACAGTATCACACGGCAACTAATTACATAGTTGAAAGATACAAATTTCATTCTATGAAGCAAGAAATAGGCCAAACTGCACAGGATTACATTTTCAATTTAAAAAAGCAGTCCAACCGCTGCAATTTTGGCGTATTTCGAGAAGATGCTATGAGAGATCAGATAGTCTCCGGTGTTCTTAGTGAATCTGCGCGAAAGAAGCTGTTGTCTACAACTGACTTGACCATGTCTATGGCTATTGATATAATCAACCAATTCGAGTTATTGGAGAAAGAAGCTTCTGTATTTTACACACAAGAAAATCGGTTAGATCACCTGCATAACAACGGAACATCGTATAATAGTTATAAAAGGAATCATGGATGGCAGTTTCCTACATGTAAATCGTGTGGACGATGTCATAAGTGGCATCAGTGTCCAGCCAAAGGAGTAAAGTGCCGGAATTGTGGGCGATTTAACCATTTTGCTGTATGTTGTGATAATAAATTCCCATCCCACACTGACGTTGCAAAACGAGTAGATGAATTCCCACAAATTGATCACATTTCACAGAACGAACAACAAGCATCAACATCCAAGGATTATGAGCATGCTTTAGATAATTTGTTTACTCTCTCTGGGCGTGATGATTATGTATTGAACCCAGTAGAAGAATTTCATCTAAATGGCTTCACAATAGAAACGGGACAAAAAGAAGAGCCAGTGCTTTTTTCAGATCCGATTAACGAACACACAGTTAATCAGACAAATAAAGAAGATAACAGGGAGCAATTGGATGTATTAAACTGTAATGGAGTAAATTTAACCTTTACAACAGAGACGGAACTGCAATATTCTGTGATATCAATTTTAACATATGCACAATTACTTAATACAATAAAATTACAATCAATTCCAGTGGAAACGGTGCAATGGGGTAAACGTAATCTTACCTTATTTGCAAAATTAGAGACACCAGTGATAGCAGATGGAATCAACTACCATGGTGAATTCAAAGTATGCCAAGAATTTTTGGATCACAGTATTATAGGATGTGACTGGTTGTATACTTTCAATAATGGGAAGTCCATGGGAAATCAAAGTACTTCATGTGATCTTACTGTTTCGACAGAAGACAGCTTTCGTTCTGCTTCACGAAAATGAATGAAGAGTTCCAAACAAAGTAGACAATTGATTCCAGTAGTACAGGAGGAAGGAAAGAAGAAATGTAAATGGAGAAATAACAAGAAGACTACTAACCAAGTTGTTGTAAAGGGGGAACGGATGAGAAATGACTTACTTTTGGAATACAGGAGAGAACACTTTTCTTTAGAGGATGAAGGAGATTTAGTTACGGTAACGAAAGATTAATTATTGAGATTGAACACTAATAAATAGCATGACCTAGGAAATGGAGATTTGGTTGGTATTTGAATAGACACAAGCAAAAGATAACAAGTAAGGATGGTAAAGGATAGCTACTTTCGGAAACACACTAAAAGACTACAAGAAGGTGTAGAAACATTATTGGGAATTAAGTGCTGATTATAACAAAAAGAAGAAGAAGGGGGAATGTTGTAGGGAATTAGAAAGATATATGGCGGAAAGCGCGAAAGAATTTTGAACATGCTTCAGAAAGAAAGAAGTTAGTGTTTGTTAGTAATGTAATGTACTGAATTGAATATCGAATAGTTGTTGATGTGGATACCATAGTATTGAAGTTTAAAGCCCAATTGAAGAGTTGTTAATTATATTAATTGTGTACTGGACGTAGTAAGAGGGCTAGAGATTAATGTGTGTAAATGGTGGCATTTAGTGGTAGATTATTACGGTATATGTGGTCATATGAGGTAATGATAATAAAGATAGGTGTGAAACGGAAACTATTCTAGTTGGACTTATTTGTTTACGGATTAAGAGTGAGTCAAGTTGGTGTTGTTCTATGAACCGTAATACCGCCCAATTAACAAATTGAGCCCACGTAGAGTACAGTAAAGGTTCTGTATTCGTCAACACGGAATTTAGTTATAATAACAATTACTTACACTTGTCTGTTATTCTTCTTTTCCTTCCTTCCTGGTATGGTCTTGGAGGTTAATTCGGTGGTATCCGTTTTAATGTTTCCCTGGAAATATTAATACTCAGTGGCGTATTTAGGGGGCTTCCGGGCTTAAGCCCCCCATAATCTTACTTACTATAGTAAAATATATGAAATATCTTGTAGAATTTTCACATTTTCAGGCAAAGCCTCCCCCCGAAAGTTAGGAAAGCCGCCCCGAAACAAAATCGTAAATACGCCACTGGCGATACTAAAAGACATATTTGTTTTGAGGGACTAACCCTCTTTCACTAAAGCTGTACATCGTAAAGAACCTTATTTTTTAGTGAAAATTTATTTGTTTTATTGTTAATGTTTGATTAAATATTTTTCTCTAAGATATCATCCTCCTTGTAGTGGATATCACTGAAAGGTATGTCATATAAACATGCCTTAACGATTAGTCCACCCAGACAACTCGGACGTTTTGTGGGTTGCCTATGTATCTGTAGTACTTGATTGAACCCTGTTTAGAGTACGTTTGTTTTATCTTGGCACACTGTCGCCAGTGCACTTAATTGGCTTTTAAAGTATTTTCATCTAGCACTCGCGTAAACGTTCTAACACGTTCGCTGTGGCAGTGTAAAACCGAGTTTGGATTTAAGTGCTATACGAGTCACCGCATGTCTCGTTGGAGGTTTGTCCATGGATGTTAGTAATGTTAAAAATTTGTGCAAACGAAAATACCAGAAACGCACAGAGGTAATATAATGCATACAATGGTACCGCACAGAAATGAAATATCGCACGAACCACCGATGACTCGTAACGCAGCGAACGTGCTAATTCAATGGATGTCTTATTGGCTTCGTCGTGTAGGTGACGTTAGTTGTCAGCCAGCCCATCAAATGAGGTCACTGTTATGTGGCAGGCATTAGAAGTGCTTAGTTGCCACACACGAACAAGTGTTTTACAGTGATTTGTGTGTGATGTGACGTTTTGCTGTGTTTCCTAGCGTATTGTAACTTGCAGTTTAACCGTGGCGTGGCAAGAACGCATTGTAGATAGATCCATTCTCTAGGCTGGAAGCATGCCAAGAAAGAACAAACGTACTCTAATGTATGTTAATATATTCTCGTTATGCTTATTTATGATAAACAGTAATATACTCTTGCCCAGCTCGATTGTCTTTTTTCGTTTCAAGGTTACTTACTAAACCGGAAATAGAAAAGTCACTTCAGTGTTTGTTTTCATACAGAAGATACACACCTACATTTATACGTCACAAACTTTTGATTTGCAGTTTTCATCCTTACGTGCAAGTTTACTTAGCTATTAAGACAAACACACAGGCCTACCACACTTGTTACATATACAAAAATAATATTTTGTAATTTTCCTTACCACTCGATAAATTTTATTCAAGTTTAGTGCGATTTTCACTGTTCTTCTCAGCAAGTTTGTTAGTTTTACAGGTACGCGATGTACGAATTCTGCTCTATCACACATGCTATCGGCATTTTTTTCTCTTTGCAACTAATGTACGCGTCTACTTCGTATACATGCGTTTCTCAAATAATACAGATGGGTCAAAAGTCTTTCGACTCCTGTTTATTTTGAAACCTGATAGTTAAATGTGAAATCTGTTAATGAAAGATGATAATATGGGGGGACGGCAACTTGTAGAGTACACAGCGACCATATTCCTTTTAAATGCAAGTTCGAAACTTCAAACTGGAAGTAGAGTATGTTGCACATCAACTGACACAGGCGTGAGTTCAGAAATTCAAAAGTTTAATTCTTTCTTTATAAGAAACCCCGTAATATAAGGCTACTATGGGACGCATTTGAACACGAGTGTAACCACATTTCATCACATGTGTGTGGAGTCGAATTGGATACGGCAACCAGAGCCCTGCACGGGCCGGGCTCCGCGCCCGTTTGGCCCGGCGGATTACCCGGTCCGGCCCGTTTCAAATAATATCAAACTGGACCGGGCCGAGCCGAGTCGGCCCGGACACTCTGAAAGACTAATGTTGTCAGACTATATTAATCGTAATGTGTTTGGGAAACTGACTCTTTATTCAAGACTGCGAAGTACTGTAATACTACTACTATTACTACTTCTACTACTACTTCTTCTACTATTACTACTACGACCACTGCTAATATTACTACAACTGCTACGACTTAGCGTCAGAGTTGACAGGTCTGGTGGTACAGAATTTACCTTCTAAGTATAGAAAAACGGAGAAATGCTAGTTATTATTTCCGGTCTGCGTAGAATGTGAACCGATGCTTGATCTACGAGGGATAACGGTGACTCAGTAGGTAAAGCACTCACATCTGGTGCTAGAGGTCGTGCTCGTGCTATGTGAGCTTTGTGGTGGACAAACACCGTGTTTTCGGGGGTTTTCGAGGGTGGTCCCGTTTCCTCCCACTGTCTTCATTCCACCAATTCACCCCATCATCATCCATACGGTCTGAGCCATAGTTACCTAAAGAACGTATGATTAAGTCAAGTACTTGACCTACTAAGTAAATTTGGTACGCTACCAGTAGACCACAAAGGCCGAAATCGTGAACTGGCGTGCTCATAAGATCAGTGTAATTTGTAGTAATGTTCAATTAGCAAGGCAAATACCAAATGGTCTTACATGTTCCTGTATTGTTTATAGTATTATATAAACACTATGTACTAGTGCAATGTATTGTATTAGTCAATTCGGTGGATGTTTCTTTCTTAAGGAAACCAATCCGATGTTGCCTTTCGGTATCTTTGTTTCCTTCTACATTCCGCAGAACTTGTAGAAGCCACCTTCCATTTGTATTGTATCACATTTCGAGAATGACAAGGAAAAACAGTCATTAGCCTAAATACTACTCGCAAAAATATTACCCTACTTACATACAAATATGCCTTTCAAACCAGATCGGGCAAAAACGCGCAACAATCGGTTCTTCTCTCTAATAGATAACTTCCTCTACTATCACATCCAGCTCAAAATAGAGCTGGACTCGGCTGGACTCAAAATGAAATCTACATGAAATTCAATATCAAGTATACCAATTTTGGTTTTCCATCTAATTTTATTTATTCACATGTTGACTGGTACATGCAAGTATATTAGAGTTCTATGTATGTGTCGTGAACGATGAATGTGTAACAATGTTCTGCACAATTATTATTGACGCCTAACAACGTAACATTATTTTGTTTTCACATTATGAACTTTGCGTCTGCTACAGGTGTGGATGCGTGGCCTTCTTCCACCGACTTCAATCTTTCACATTGGTACTAACTGTAGGGCCAACCCTTAGGAATTCACGAAAATTTACCTATTTCTGAAAACCTTATATCTTTCCTTATTAAATGTGTAAGGTCTTTCATATTTGTGATAATTTCGAATTTTGAGGTTTTGGCCAGGTTTGAAGGTAGTCTGGACCACTGTGCAAGGGTATGTTTCCTATTAAGTTATGAAATAAAAGTATGTCCAAAGGTTTTTGACTCACGTTGTATTTTTACAGTCACTGACCAGCTAGTACTATAACAGAATTACACAAAATTTAAATATGGAAGGCAGGTTCATCCGCCAGCGAAACTTATATCCTAGATAAGGAAGAAATATGCACGATGCTGATCGTAGGAATAAATCAGTACGGAATATGCCCTTCTTTTCTTTAGAGTCTTCCAACAGATTTGCACGAATGACATCAAAGAGCAAGAGCAAGATACTGGAAACAATGCCATCAAGCAATTATTGACGCAAAGCTTCTCACTCCTCTTTGACGGTCACAGAAAGAGTTTTTGGTGGGAATCTTCTCTCTGCGACACTTTTTCCAATGCATCCCACGCATATTCTATCGAATCGAAATCTGAAGATTACGTACATAAGCTCTTTGTGATGAACACCCGTTTTGAAGGTGCCTCGCCATAACCGCTGTCCCATGTGAACGAATATTATCATACCTAGAAATGAAGTTCGAACCCGACTACAGCTCCAGAGAAAAAGCGAATGTGACAAGGATGCACTTGCCAGACTCTCATTTTAATAGCTGCAACTTGCTACGCCCATTCATCATCATGCCTACCCAGCCATAATGCCGCCAAACGTATTGTTAATTCTCACGGTTATGCAGAGTACCAGGTTAAGGCCAAATATACGTACCAATGTTGCCACAGTCCTGGCTCTGGAGTGGGCTGAAAAATAGTACCAAATTGAAACAAAAAGGGCTGAATTCATTATTTTATACCAGTGTAATACATGGATCTATAACATGAAACTAAAATAGAGTAAGTTCTAAAACATCCCCCCCGCCCGTCTTCTGAGTCCAAATCAAGAAAGTGCTCTTTTAAAAATTACTTTTTAAAAACATCCAAATAGGAGGAACCCGAACAACCGTGGAAGTGGATGAAACTTTTCTCGCACGAAGGGAGTATAACAGAGGCCGCAAATTAAAATGGAAAACGGTTATCATCATCGGTATGTATTGTAAGGAAACCAAACGCCCCTCTATTTCAAACTGGCCAATAAACCAAAACACTATTATGGCCATATACGAGTGTGACAAAATATATAAAACGAGGAGCAATCTGAGTTCAATATGTAAACAAAACGTTACAATAAAATATTAAAATTTAAATTATTGCATTTTATTCTCGCTTATTTCACGACCGAAGGAGGATGATAACTGTACGAAGAATATTGTGCTGCTTTTTGTTTTCAAGATTTCAAGCTAAAATTTCCACCACACTGCTTCTTCGTCGTCTCCTTCATGTGCGGCGCGGATACGCGTAATTTGTATCTTGACATAGTTCGAATTACGAATTATCAACACAAAGTTCGTAGCGTTATGCAGTATAATGCCACAGAGTGAATGTTCAACAGCGTTTCCTGAGAGTCCAACACAGAGTATGAGTAACGTGAGATGTAAGAAAAGCCTTACTGACACTTTTAAAAGTATTTATTAAATGGGGCTGAATTGGGTAGAATTGTACCAACTTTTTCACAAAAGGGGCTGGAAATTGTACCAACGGCCCGATCAATGACGAAAAGGTCTGAATTCGGTACAATTGTACCAAGTGTGGCAACACTGATACGTACACTAGATGCTACACTAAATCTGTATTCATTTGTAAACATCAACCTATTCCATTCCTCATTCGACGAGATAATGTGGTCACGGTAACATCACAGCAAGAGGGGGCTTTACATATAGCGCACCGGGCAACAAGCCGGGTCACCACGCATGGAAAGACTCCGCGCTTCAGAATAGTACTCTTCACTTAGTAACATTTATGGATAAATTGCGAAGAGTCAAACCAATTACATTTATAGAAGTAGCCCATCTGCAGAACACCAATACATGCACCATAAATAAAAATATTCCCATTATTTGCGACATAAAACCATGCAGTGTATTTGTGAGTACCGTTGTTCTTCAATTTATCGTATAGTATAGATGTATAGGATCGTAAACTTCAAATATTATTTACTAATAAACCTTGAGGAAGCGGTCTCCTTCTGCAATAATATAGCACTTCGGAACTAAAACAGAAAGTTTATTTTCCAATATTAGTTAAGGTTACTTTGATGTATGAAAAAAATTCGTTCGAAGGAATGAAAGTTTCTTGGAAATTATTTTATCGTAATCTATTAAAATCCGTTCAGTAACTTGCAACAAAGAGAAAGAATAGTTTCTTTAAACGATTTGCTAACGAACATTTTCGAAGCAATCCTCCCCGTTTCTAGATGTAATGGCTATACATATATACGGTAGCCTTCTCTACGAATTTTGGAAAAATGTCAAATAAACCTCTGAATGCTGGGAAACACAATTCGTGCGCAAAGTGTAAAGTTCTAAAGTAACGTTAACTGTTTAGTCTGTGAAAGTGCAGCGAAGGTATTTATAGAAGTAGTATTGTGGAATCGGTTACCCATTGCTGTTTAGTCAAGTGTCTTAGTTAAAGAAATACATAATAACAACCTAAGAGTGAGGCAGTACTCCATCGTTTTGCTATGTGAATTGAACATTTTGTAACGAGCGTTGTTTTCAAGTTCTGGAATTATAACTATCTACAACATCTAAAGGTACGTGTCACTGGTACAAATACCTTCAAAATCGAATGATCCTATGACACGACCTCTACAAATACTATCCTAAACAGTGTCATCAGGGACGTTTAACTTTTCTGTCATAATTTCGTATGGATTGGTATTACTCCAATAAGCTCAATTGTGTGCGATTACGCAATAGTTGATTTTGAATGAGGCCTAATATGTTAAAAAAATGTATTCAGAAGTCTCTGTCAGCTTCGTTCCGAATAAGAAATCACTCACGGAACTCAACATGCGGGTCCAGATCACACTTGTGCAACGAGTGCAAAAGCTTGGCCGGTAAGGTTCCATGTTCAAATCCTATAATATGGTCCTTAAAGAGGTATGTGCCTCCACAGGTCACGTGCGCGCCTTCTGATAGACTTCTTCAGGCTAGATACACAACTCAGTGCAAGTTTAGTGTTTCCTTCATTTCGTACACTTCACGGTAGATCATCCACAGAACTTGCAGCCAGTACCAGTTTTAGTACAAAAAAAAATCCCTTCTTTTTTCTTTCTTTACTTGTTTCCGGAAAAGCTACTTTGTGTCAACCCATTATATATATATATATATATATATATATATATAGGGGTTAGGCAAAAAATCTAAAACGTTTGCAAAAGTGTGAAAAATTATACCTAGTATGGTCTGGGGCCTCCTTTTGAGTCCAAAACAGCTTGGATCCGACGTGGAATGGACGTATACAGCTCCTGAATCGTGGTGTGTGGAATTTTGTACCATTGTTATTCCAAAACATGCTCCAGTTCCTTAAGGGGTGCTGGTGGAGGGTAATGAGACCGAACACGCCTTTCTAACTCATACCACAATGGCTCAATGATGTTCAGATCTGGTGGTTGTGGGACCCAGGGGAGGTGTGATAGCTCCTGGTCATGCTCCTCAAACCATGATTTCACCGTTTTTGCAGCGTGACAGCGTGCCAAATCATCTTGGTAGATGCCATCACCATCAGGGAACAATATTTGGGACATGGGTAGAACCTGGTCCCCGAAAATGGCCTCATACGCCTTAGCATTCATCATTCCATGCAGGGCTATGATGGAACATGCAGAAAACAACGATATCACTGCCCATACTGTAAAAGAACTACCCCCATGCTTTACAGTTGGGAGCAGACAGTCTGTATCATAGGCCTCCGACGGTGTTCTACATACGTAAGCACGACCGGTTGTTGGAAACAAGGTGAAGGTCGATTCATCGGACCACATTACGTGTTTCCACTGCTTATGAGTCCACACCTTGTGGTCCTCGCACCACTGGATACGCCTCTTCGCATTTACTGCTGTGACCAGGGGTTTGGCGATAGCGGCCCTGCCATGAATTTTCATTTTATGAAGTTTCCGTCGTACTGTTTTTGATGAAACCGGGTTCTGTAGGTCGGGATTGAGTTCAGACGTAATTTTCATTGCAGTGGTCTTCTTTTTAACTGCTACAATCCGTTTTAATGCCCTCCGGTCCCTATCTGACAGGATTGTCTTTCGACCACTGTTGTGCTTTGAGACATCGTTTGCCCATGAATTGTGTATGCCCTCGTGACATTGGATACAGTACCTTTCGATACCCTCACAATGTTCGCCACTGTTGTCACTGAAGCTCCAACCGGACGGGCACCAACAATCATGCCTCTTTGGAAGTCTGTCAGATCGCCCATTTTACCGCACCACTTACACACCACGACACTTACAGGTGAACTGGTTACTGCTGACGGAAGAGGAAGGTCCACATGTTACATTGAAAACAAAAAACGATCGGCAACCACAACACGTGTTGTGCATTGGAGGGCCAAACTTATGAAGTGTTTTAGATTTTTGCTATCCCCTGTATATATATATATATATATATATATATAGATAGATAGATAGATAGATAGATAGATAGATTGATTGATATAGATAGATATGCGAACTTGGAAATAGGGTCATTTGCCCAAGTGTCTATTTCCTCAAGTCTCTAAAACCGGAGGCATTTCCTACAGTAGTTATCTTTTTTCTTAATCTGATGATCATCAACCGAAACAGAAGGGACACCTGCTGTATTCTTAGCAAATATCAGAAAGGGAATGCGTGGTATTACGCTGCAGGCTATTATGAAATATCTCCGATAGACAGGGTTGTAGAGTGTCAGATAAAATACTAAGCATAGTTGTTTCGGTGTTTAGAAACGGGGTTATGAGTGAAATAACAACATAGTTTTCCCACTGACATACAGGTTTACTAATATACAGTACATTACGAACCTATTCATAATTCAATTTGGCCCAAAATGGCACATAATCCGTTTTAACAATAACTGATTCAATTCTGCAATGCAGCATTAAATTAGCCACGAATCATATCTGAACATTGGAATAATAAATAATATGCATAATTGTTACGTACGTTAAGTATTATTTGTATTATATTTCAATTTAGATTTATTAATTGTAACTAAAATTCTTTCTTGTAACTTCCGTAAGGTTCATACTTGAGCTCCGTGCTCGCATGTCACTAGCGTCCAACCTAGATAAACAAAAATGTGCAGGTTAACAATAACAAAGGAATTTAGTATCATTTTTGAAATAATTAAGCTAATTTCAAATACAGAGGTTGTTCAGTCTACATTTGGCCAA
Organism: Thermobia domestica; assembly: GCF_964235325.1. Lineage (NCBI taxonomy): Eukaryota > Metazoa > Arthropoda > Insecta > Zygentoma > Lepismatidae > Thermobia > Thermobia domestica. The sequence continues at coordinate 201,692,387 of NC_137458.1, read as the reverse complement.
ATTCGACTGACCTAAAAATTTAGAAGAATCCATGGCGCCAAGTCCGTAAGTGCTCGATGTGTTTCCCTTGGTTCCTAACAATAGCCCGACAGCGTAATTTCCACTCTAATAGGCTTCTCTGAAGAACTGGGAGGGGAATCTTGTCCCATTCCCTTTACACAGCTTTCCAAAGTCCTTCCACAGTTCTCACACGCCGTTTTCCCAAAGCCCGCTTTAGCAACCCAAATCCATAATAGTCCATAGGACTTGCATCTGGAGATTTTACAGGTACCTCATTGAAAAGTATCACCTGTATACCACTTGCTTCCTCCATCTTCCTGTAGAATGCGAGGGGCGATCGTGAGGTATGTGATGAGGCCTTGTCCATGCGAATGCGCACCAGATTGGTATCATTTCCGTACATTGTTGAATCTAATGCTCGTAGTTCGGCCGCATGATCTGCTCCTGAAAATACTGCGAATTTATTTTGCAGTTCTTCGCCACCCTGCGAATCTTCAGTTACCTCGGTAACAGTAGCCAGTAACGACCATGAACCCTTTTGGGAAGGATTGTTTACAAACACGGACCCACCTTCTGAAGTTCTTGGCGCCTTTCTCTCGGTACATGATGGTTCTCGGTTTGCCGCAGTCGGAAAGGTGAATCCATGGTTCATCGAGCGTTACGACGCACATCCACCTTTGTTTTGACAGATGCTGTTCGTACAGCTTCCGGGCGTTACACTTTCGTTCCTTTTGGTGGGCATCCGTGAGAAGATGGCCGCGAGCTTTCATGACTTTTTCCAGCTTGAGTTGATAGAGTAACGTCCGGCTCACAGTCCCCCAAGACACGTCAAGACGATTAGCCATACACCTTTGTGTTGGCGGATTTTCTTGCATTGCTATTTTGCGGTTTCCTCTGCATAGTGGAGGTGGCCTTTGTGCATCCCGCTTCGTAGGCAACTTCGTTGGTGATCCAAATGGTGGAGCTTCGTTGCCCTTGTACTTTATAATAACATTTTTATTATACTTAAACTGATGTTGCAACCATTCTTTTTGCACTATTTTCTAATGACAGAAACACTAAAGTGGGCGTCATAAAGAGCCGCAACATAGCCGTCCCAAAACCGGCTTAGTTTGGGCGGCATTTTGGTCACAGAGCGGAAACCCACACACATGGAAACAAATTTAACACAACACTCACAACAATGGTCCTGTTTTGTGTGTTATTGTCGTCCGCGCGGAAAAAAACTCCGTTCCAGGAAGCCACTGCACAACACTGCAGGACGCCACGGGCCAAGTCGGGTGAGTCCATTATACCCGGGATGGGGAAGGAATGAAATCGGCCAAACGTAGGCTGAACAATCTCTGTACTACTTCTAGACTGAAACAATACACGGATACAACCCACTCAGAACTGTTCTAGTGCACACATTCATTTATTTCTCAGCAAAGGAAAAATGGTATTTTTTCGCTTAATAAGTACTTTGATTAAGCCTAGTTTGTTAACTAGTTGAAAGGAAATGGAAAGATCAATAGTCATAACTAGGAATTCTGAAGGAGGAAAAGTAGACCCTTACAAAATTCAATTCTCCGAGACTTTACCAGCAGGAAAAGGGCAATAGTTTTCTGTGTCGCTACATTCATTATGTATCTGTATTATTCAAAAATAGTGATATGCACTCATGTTCAAGAAACTCAGGCATTCATTTTCGGAAACTCTATTGGAGGGATTTCAGAAAACATAGGCACATGTTTTTCGTGCATCAGTATGTATCTCAACATTATAGAGCGAGAAACGAAATTTCTGAAAAGAAAAGAATTACTATACATTATATATATATATATATATATATATATATATATATATATATATATATATATATATATATATATATATATATATATATGTGTGTGTGTGTGTGTGTGTGTGTGTGTGCATTTTTTCCTTGCTTTTTGGTTGAAATTCCTTTAGTAACAGTATATCAGGGGCGTATCTAAGGGGAATTGATGGGGGTTGTAACCCATTGCATCGAATTTTCATGTACTACTTAAATAGAGTGATTTCAGATTAATTAAATTTTGGAAAAGGAACAACCTTAATGTGTGGAGGAGGGTTAATTTATAGGCATTACATTACACCGCTTCCAATTTAGAACATTTTTAACAGGATCACAGTGATTTTAGCATACATTTGCTCACAGACAATACGAAATTTTACAGGGTTGCCAGTATACATTCTTAAAATTATACTACCACGCTATTACTCGTAGAAACTGAAAAGGCCTCACCTTTTCCTGTTAATATGCATATAAAAGTCGGCTATGTACTATTTAATTCTCATATGTACTTGGAAAAATATATTCTTTTTTTGAAAAAGATGAGAAAAAACTCCCTCCAAAAAAGCTATATAACTCTAAGTGCCAAGTTAAAATCTAACAAAATAAGAATATTATATTCATCTAGAAGGCCTTCACTTTCAGATAAAAAGCATATAAAATAGGGATATGTACTATCTAATTACCATATGCACTTGAGAGAATACTAATTTTTCCGAAAAAGATTAGGAAAATTCTCCCTCCAAAAAAGCTCTATAACTCTAACAAGGGAAGAGAGGGAGATTATATGTCGAAGTGGATGATGGATGGAAAGAACTAATGACGCCTATTATGAAACTGTAATAACAATTTTCCGAATGCGTATACTGTGCGAGTTATATTAATATAGAAGGTGTCCAGAAAATCCGTTTCCACCTCTAGAATCGCAAACGGCAAGAAAGATGCCAAAACAATAAAACACGTATTTGATCATTTCAAAAATGCAACGTATCAAAGCAAAAAGTGTTGTCATAGGGCCACCCACAGGCTCCCAGGCGTGGTCCAACTCAAAAATTACCAATGATAAGGGAGTCAAGTAGCATATTGCTGGAAAAGTGTTGGGAAGTGAAAGAAGATGGAACAAGTCTCGACTCTCTAAAATTAAACTGTGCAAACTGGCGGCTGGTCAAAATGTACATCCTCATTTCGATTCTCCGAGCGCATTCGCATTGCATTTTGCAATCGGCACTTGTCATTGTGAGACATTCGCACGCATTGTTCCAGGTGCAAGAAAGTTTTTTGTTTGAATCATTTAATACTTGATAATCTAGACAACGAGCATAAGAACCACTATTGCACACTATATGTTACCTAGTCAGTTGTATGCTCAAAGATGTCAAATGTTATTTCTTTTCTTTTCTTTATTTCTTAATTTTCTTTTCTTTTATATTTATTTATTTATTTATTTAGACATTACCAGTCCCAAAGAGCAGAATCTCACAATAGACGCATTCTTTTCTTTCCGCTGAGTACAAGAATCAAAGTGAAAACAAACTAAAACCCGACTACAGAAAAAAGAACTAAAAAGAAATATGTTTGCAATGTTTACAACAGTACATTGTATATTTATAATTTTGGGCCATAAGATATTTCAAATTTGTACTAGGCTGGCTGATTTTTACTATCAGAAGAAGAGAAAGAAATGTTTTTAAATAATATGATTGTCAATGTATAAAGATATTCAAATGTTAAAATAATGAGATTTTGGGTCGACGTTGTCAGGACAACATATAAACAAGATATGAATAAATGGAATCAAACAAAGGGTTGGAGTGAGTATTATTTAATGGCTCGAATTTATTATAATATAAAAGGAACCAGTTGTTGATAATTATCGTTGTATATGGTGCCGAAACCCGGGATGGAAGGAAAGAAAAAGTTGATAAACCCGGGAAGGGAAGTGAAGGAAAAGTTTGATTAATCTTTGTTTAATCGTTGTATATGGTGCCGGAAACCCGGGAATGGAAAGTATCGCTTTCGAAGCATAGTAAAAAGCGATCAAGATTGAGCCATTAAAGTCATCCGACAACATGTTGGAAATTTTAAATGAATATCACGGCAACTCAAGAACCAAGCCCAGGACCAAGCTGAACAGTTCGCTAAAGTGAACCAGCAATTAGAAAGGTTGGATCAAAAGGCGAATCAGCAAGCCCAACATTTTGATGAGCGATTAGAACAGTTGCAACATCGTAATGACGGTTTAACACTAGAAGCACCAGAAATGTTCATACCCTAGGAGCACCAAGCGGTTTTTTAAACCGCTCATGAAAATTTCCAGCTATGAATATTGAATGACGTTACATTTCTTGTTATACGCTACCATTTTATTTAACTAAGGTTGAAAAGTATTCAATACAATAGTATACGATCATGCCCGAAGGTGGGGGCACGGTGGAGCCCCCCAGCTCACGAAAATGTACATGCAATATAGCTTACCACGAATATTAAATACCAGACGTAATATAGGAATCACTGAGATGGCTCTCACTAGTAAATTTTCTTCATTCTCCCCTGTATACGAATACACTTTACAATATTTTATTATATTACCATAAATACAAAATATATGTTCTATAAGTATATAAATTTAATATATAAAAATATTCAGCCAGTGAGTTTTGTACGTTACGGGTTCATATCTTTGGTTGATTTTCCAAGTAAAATGGAACATTCTTTAAAAAATGATGCTTTCACAAGAACATATTTCTAAGTCGTGTCTACCAATATCTAAAATTTTAATCCAAATTTATCGGTCTTGTTCGGTATATGTTGAATAAACTTGCAACGAACTTTCGTTGGAAATAGTTGCTCATTACCAGTACTTTCCATGAGGCTTGCAGTTTCTGTTGCAATTGGCGATGAATGGACACAATATATCAGAAGCCAGAGCAAATTTACCTTTCTTTTGTCTCTCAAATCTACAACGTTTTTCATCAAATCGTATAAATTATATTATCCCAGAAAATCTGTTCCTGCTCATTATTTGTTTGTAAAATAGTGATAAATATTGTTTGCTCCACAAGTCTCTTATGGGAATACTACTTGCATTCAAAGTCCATTTGTTATCACCCAGTTACTTGTTAGCTTCCGTTTCAGTAAACTTACGTATGAGTCGCAGAATTCTTTCATCCACAAACAGACGAAACGCACTTACGTAATTGTTATGTATATACATGTCGAACTGCGTACGACGAATGAGCAGGCTGTTCGCGTAGGATACTGTACTTATTGATATGCAGGTAGTTATCCATTTTGGCCCATCTGTGGTTACAGAATCGCTTGTGGGGACAGGAGATATAATATTATCCTATCATCTTCCGAACGTTCATTACTGTCGTCGGGCCGCGGTGGCTCAGTGGTAGACCGTTCACCTCTGATGCTTGGGGTCCCGGGTGCGATAACAGCCCCCTCCAAGTGAATTTTGTGGTGGACAAACACCGTGTGCGTGGGTTTCCTCGGGGTTCTTCCGTTTCCTCCCAGTTTCTTCATTCCACCATTTCATTCATTTATCATAATCACCATCTCCTTTAGCCTAACCGGCATAACTGTGGGACGTAAAACTAAAAAAAAATATTACTGTCGTCGTAATGTAAGAAAATATCTTCATTGGAATGTTCGCTGTTTACACCTGATAATTGGTCCCAATCTTCAGACCTAAATTCCTGTTCTTCCAGATCCTGAAGCGTGAGAAGATATTCTAAAGGCTTAATTTCAACAGAATACTTATTATAACCAAACATTCACGATAATATTCCTATAGTACAAAAATAAATAGTCTGAAGCACTGAGCCCACATTTAACCACAGCGTGTAAAATGTATAAAATTACTTGGTAAGCGGAATAAAGTGTCTTTCTAGAGCTTGATATACGAGAGGTGAAACAATCTAAAAACGCAATTTTAGCGTGCTGATGACACAAATTAGTAAAGAGAGGGAGCAAGCTATAACACTGAGCTTTCGAAAATCATTTGTGATAAAAATGTGAAAAAGGAAAACAAAAATTAAAATTAAGTTATATAATTGATACTACTGTTACTTAGTGTCCTTTACGTAAAATATAGTTATTTTTTTTATAAAAATCCCTTTTCTGTTACCCAAAAATTAACACGATAACCATCAGTAATTTCATTCATTTTCCCATTACTTAACATTATGCGGTCTAAAAAACCGCTCGGTGCTTCTAGGTATATCATGCTGAAACTCCCTCCCCTCACACTATTTTTTATTCAAACTTTTTGTAAATATATTGAATATCAAATAAATAAAAGTCATACAGTATGAGCGACTAGTCGATAAAAGTAACTGAGAACTGGCAATATGTATATTTAGAAGCGGTCTGAAAAACCGCTTGGTGCTTCTAGTGTTAAAACATCTACTACAACAAATGAACCAACAAATTGCTGCCAAATTTGAGACAACAGTAAAGGAATATACCAATCAGATTAAAGAAGATTTGTCAGTTCCCGAAACTTCATCGTCAGTCAGCAGGAATACGTTAAATGAACCTGAACCTTCTGTGGATCCAAAGTGGGCATCGACGAAGAAATATGACGTTATTAATTTGAATGTTTGTATGAAATTAGCTGAATGTTTGTACAAGCATACTGCCATACTGATTGGATCAGGTTATCCTAACTTTTCTCTTCGTTCAAATGTTTTTAATTGTCCTAATGCTGTTGTGTATAATGAAGATTTTGGTATGTATCAATGTGCGAGAAGTTATGATCATTTTCGCCTTATGAATGTCATTGATCGTTTGTATTCATGATAGTGATGCTGTAAAGGAGGCAATGGTAATAGAACCGTTGGGTGATATGTACACAACATTGGTTCATGTAGCAGGAAAAAAGTTGATTCCAATGTTTGTGAAATTCAGAAGGAAAGCGTGCGTTCCCACCAATGCTTCTAGTGATTGTTCAACTGAATTGGATGTGTTGAACTGTGTATTCAACGAAAAGACCAGAATGATGTTGGCGAACTGTCTGAGGGTGTCTTCGCAGAACGTAATGCAGTGCGTTAATTTCAGTCATCCAGGTGTGATGTTGCAAAGTTTTGAAAATCTATCAGTGATACAATACATTGCTAGCTTGAATCAAATTAACATTAATCGAGACCAATTCCGATATAGTCATATGCGATTGAAGTGTGATCCCAATGAGCAGGAAGATGTTAAATTCATGTGTACCGGTGATACAACTGAACCTAATCACAGAAGAAACAAAACCCGTGGTAGGACAAAGTACCGTGAACATTTTGGAAAGAATAGGTACAAGATAACATCTTGTACAGTCTTTATATGAATTGAAAACTACGTAACAATACTTACTTGTTGTTTTGGTTTGGCCTTGTGGATTTGTTTACCGAACTGGCATTATACTGATCACTCGTGTTTACTGACAGTTGCACTATATGCTCTACGCGCATGTTGTTTATTTAGTGTGTTCACTCACGTTGTACACACACTCTCGGTGTTTTATTCACTACTATAAATTTACAACCTTAGTACGCACAGTTGTACTTATTTCCTTCACAGGGAAAGTAATATCCTGACAGACAGCACACTCACATTTCGACGTTTAATTACAGTGCTACTTTCTGCAAGTTTAGTAAATTTGCAAGTTGTTTTTATGATTTTGTCTCAAGCTTACACGTCGCCTTTAAATCACTTCAAAATTGCTAAAACTGCATGTAATTCTCAACAATATCACTGTTAATAACTCCATTTTTTGGATTCGGTATTAGCAAACTTGTTGACCGAACATTCGCGTGTATGTGCAGGTAAGCAGACACATTCCGGCTCAATCCACAAATACCGGTCAGTTTTCGTCGAGCGATGTGACATATTTTCTCGTGTTTGCTCTTTTTCTCGGACATCGCTTATAGTTACAGTCAAATACGTGAACTGTTTATAACAAAAGGTTTCCCTTGTCAAAGAAAGGTATGAATCTTGAGTTGAATCAGAACAAAACTGACACCTCTTTTGTCGCTGGGCTTGCTACTATTTGGCATCCTAAATATTAGAGGCCCAAGCGTGTCCCCGAGTTGGTGCAGAAAGTAAGTCCCTTAGTGCAACGTGAGAACCCACAGTCTCAAAGAACAATATCAAAGCAGTACAACGTTCTGTCGCTACCACAAATTACACATCTGTGCAAAATTTACTTCTGGTAAAGGAGCATAAAGCTCGAGTTAATATGCTCCGTCCTTCACATATCATGGAGGAGAAGTACAGTCGGAAGCTATATGAACGCCTTCTTGCAGGAGACCAGTAGAAGTTTGTTGTAATATTGGACAAGATGTGGGTACGTATGTCGAAATGAAATAAAAGAAGAGTTATGTTCTCCCGTCTTTGTATTTCAGAGTTTGCTCTGAATGGGTACGAGAGTGTACGGAAAGATTTCGATACGGCCCTTTGGTTCATGGTAATTACACAGAGTGGACAAAAACTTACTTCAACGCACCTTATTACAAAATGAACATTTTGGAGCCACTATACTGTCAGACGTCCCATCCCAATATGGCAGCGAAATGTCTCGTGTTGACATTCACTAGGGCAGGGAATCAAGTCATATAGAGCGGATGGCAGGTGAGCCGGAAATTCATGCAATCCCTTTTACAGAAAATTGATGCAATCACTACGAAGTTGTGTACAATGTTTCCTATTGCTGAAACGAGCTTAGGCCGTCGACGAGTACACTTGACGGTCTTTGGAAAGTTTGTCAAGAAGAATAAAAGGTGACATGGCTTCGCAGTCTCCTTCACTGTAATCTGAGATGCAGTACGATAGTTAATAGACACGGCTTGCATATCGAGCACAGCCACTGCAGTGATACCAACCCGTGGGAAAATCCCATATTGTGGGATTTCTTTACAATGATTTCTCGAAATGGGATAAAGGGATTTTTTTGTCAAAATTAGCAGGATTTAAGGGATTTTCATATATCTGTTGCAATGACGCCAACAAAATTGTCTCTGGGTGATGAGTGTACAAATGAGTCTTCAATAAACTTGACATTAATGTCAATTGTCAAGTTTTGTTATTATAAAGTACATGTTAAAGTGATTTATGCAGTGACTTGAAAATTTCAAAAAAAAAAAAAAAAATGCAGAGGAACGCTAATGTACTCTGGTATTTCAAGAAAAATGAAAGAAAGAACAGAATTAACGAAAGAAGGTAAAACGAGAAACATCGAACTTCTAAAACGCTCCATTTGAAACGACTGAAGAATGAAATTTATGAATTTTTATTGCGTTCAGTGGAGAATCAGGGCACAGAATGGTGATGCAAATATTAAACTCAACAAAAAAATGTATTTGATCTCATCATTTTCAATTAAGAAAAATACGTGTTTATAAGCTGTTTGATAAACGTAGACGACCGGGATTTCGGATCATTCACTCATATATTGAAGAAAATAACTGATATATACAAATTTCACTGTTCATGTTTTCTAAATTTACAAAAATTTCTTATTAGCGTAGTGTAGGAAATTCAAGAGCGAAATGGGAATTTCTGCCTCTCGAGATAGGATGTTGTAACGTGTCAGGTTGGCATCACAGAACTACTGGTGACATCGTGGTATTTCTTAAGCTGGTACCAAATTCGTTCCCAGAAACTTGATACAACATTCTGTAGATTCATTAAAATAGATAAATAAAGAAATGTCAACTATACTTGGATGAGATAAAGAGTAATTCTAAGGATAGATATGTTCTGAATGTTTTTATGACACTAAAATATTAATAATCAACATTAAAAAAAAACAGTTATCAATCAACTACAAAATTAGAGAAAACGGTTTCAGGAAGTTGATAATGTAAATGAACATGCAGAAAAAGGTTCCAGTGCATTCTCTTGTTTTTAAATATGTTCTCCTAACTATACTATTTCATCTATGCAAAGATGAAATACGGTATTTAAAAAAGAAGAGAAAATAAATACATTTATACAGGAAATAATTTTTGTTTATAGGGTGAAGTATTATCATCTATAGGATTTAAAGTGTTTATTGCAACATTGATTCTAGAAAACACGTGTAATTCTCCTTCACAAAAACTGGCTTCTTTGTGACCTTTCACCAGAAATCGCTGAAAACAACAGCGATTTTGTACATTTTACGACTGCTTTCTCCTTTCTTCTTTGTTTATACGCAAAATATTAACTAACTACACATATTACGATTGGGAAGCTGACATCAATACAAAAAATACTAATACTAACGTCAATACAAAAACATATAATGAACTTTCACACTTTACCTATTCTAACATGTGCTACTACAATCTCATTTCTTTATTTTTCACGTGACACAATGGTAGCAGAAGTTGAAACTTGCAATTTATTTAGTTTTCTTTTTCGATTTCTTTTAATTTATTCTAATTCGTAATATGTTATTTAAAAAAATAGTAATTACGTCCTACTTCCTTTCCTGATCAAATCTTAAAGAAACAACCAAAAATCTTTAAGGAAAATTGTATACTTCAATAATTATCTACCAAACATTCGCAAATTTTAAATAAGCCATTTATTTAGTTTACTTACCTTTTCATAATTTTCATGGAGTAGTGAAAATATATTATCTTTCTTTCTTTGTAAAACTTGGATATTATCAGGGCCAAGCAAACTGTCTCCTGTTTGCTTTTCAGACGAAATTTTAGATCTTTGAACAAATTTTGGTAATGCATTTTCCTGTACAAAACACGAAGGCGAAGTTAACTTATCTTCACATTCCGTTCTTTGTAATAAATGCCCAGCATCACACTTACAACACAATGAACGGGATGAAGTACCAGATTTGTCTAACATATCTGAAATACCGCAAGTTTCACAATGATGTTCTCTAATATTATACATTTCTGCGTTCTCATGTGTTGTGTCCAGCGTCTTCAAAAAAGATAAAGGGTTAAGATCACTCGAGAGTCTATTACTATTTCCAATTATATAGCAAGCCCCTTGAAAATCACTTTCTGATTTCATATCCAACGAAGTTTGTGGGATTGTATCTTTGTCCTTACTGTTTTCATGAACTTCTCCATTAAGACCTTTTGTCACATCTGAAATAAGTTGAAAATAACGTATTTAAATAAATAGCATATTACCTTCATACTATATTATCTATCTATCTATCTATCTATCTATCTATCTATCTATCTATCTATCTATCTATCTATCTATCTATATCTATATATATATATATATATATATATAGGCGCGGATCCAAGGGGGCTATGGGGGTTATAGCCCCCTTTGACGCTCAAGTATACACTGGATAAAGCGGCAAAGTATGGTAGATCCCCTCTCTTGATCATATCCTGGATCCGCCACTGTAACATATGTATATACTTATGTAACATATATATATACATAAGTGTCCAGAACTCTTAAGCATAATGACTGTTCGAGTACATATGGCACGAAGAACTTAAAGATGTCACACCAAATGGAACCACCATACCAACAGATTCACGTAAAGGCCACACTAACACGGAACAGGTAAAATTTGAAAGAAAACATGGTAGAAAGAGTAACACAACACGAACTCAAAACTTGGTACCCAAATACACATACCACAGAAACACTGTAAGACGCACTGGTGGCATTGAAAACAGGTTAATATGGGATATGGTCGCCCCGAACAGCCATACATGTTTCACAACGACGTTTCATGCTGAAGATCAGATTGTTAAAAGCTCTTGGGGCAAGCTGAGTCCACTCCTCACGGAGTTCCTGGTTCGTCCTGGGGGCAGCTGGCAAGTTTCAGTCTTCCTAATGCGTCCCAAGCATATTCAATTAGGTTTAGGTCAGGATATCGCACTGGACACTCCATAGCTGGGTGTCTTCCGTCTCTAGGTATTCTTCCACCAGTTTGACTCGATGAGGACGGGCATTGCCATCCATGAGCGGAAACTGTGGGCCAACTGCGCCCCTGAAAAAGCGCACATGGGCATATAGAACCTCGTCTCTGTACCTTTGACCATTGGTGGACCCAGCATCGAAGATGTGCACGTAAGTACGACCATTCATCATAATTCCTGCCCAGACCAATACGTCACTACCACCATACCGATTCCTTTCCACAATGTTCTGGGGATGTAAGCGAGTTCCCTGTTCGCGTCAGATCAGAGTGCGATAGGAATCGCTCTGGGAACTATATCGGGATTCATCCGTGAACAGTACGCAACCCCATTTATTGGGGGTCTACTGGCGGTGTTCTCGACACTTCCGTAAGCAGGCCCTTTTCTGTGCTTTGAGTCAGTGGAACGCATGATGCTGGTCGTCTGGCATATAGACCACTTGCTCTCAGTCTCCGGTACACAGTTTAGCGTGACTCATTCCTGAGGTGGCTGCAACCTCCGCTGACAGTTGTCTTCCAGGCATGGTCGGCTTCCGACGCGCAATTACGGATAAGTATCAATCCTGTTGTGTTGTCACTCGTGGACGTCCCCACCGGGGCTACAGCGAATGTCTCCGGTGTCGATAAACTGTTTCCACCACCTAGACACGACACTTCGTGGCACATTGATGGTTCGTGCTACTCGTAACAGTGTATCATCTTTTTTCAACTTCCCGATGATCCAGCCTTTGACAAACGCATACAAGTGACAGTGGCAGTGCACGCAGTTTGTGGCATATTCCATTAATCTTTGCCAAATTCATCTCAGCAGTACCGTCCACTCACTACAACACTCCACTCACTGCACACAAGGAATGCTCCTATTTTGAATCCAAGCACTAATGTTCGATTCCTTCCCATAGGGGACAAGACGGACGTTTGTCATAGTCAGTTCAATGCTCCTCACAAGCAATACAAACCATCCACTGCAATTCCTGTCCTCACGATGCCCCTCCCGAACTTTAAATGCGACTTCTTGCATTATGCTTAAGTTTTGGACACACACACACACACACACACACACACACACACACATATATATATATATATATATATATATATATATATATATATATATATATATATATATATATATATATATATATATAGTCGCGGTCCAAGGGAGAGGGCTATAGGGGCGATAAGCGTCATTGACGCTAAGGTATACACTAAATAAAATGGGCTTCAATCCTGCTTTACACTGGATGAATCTGCAAACTAAGGTTTAGCTCCTCCCTTGATCATATACGTTTTTCATATTGTGCTCCCACATATTGCCAGGTACTCATTATCAGCTACCTCAGTAGTCATTAGACATCGTGAGAAAGCAGAATGGAGCGCTCCGCGGAACTCATGGACTTCGAACATGGTCAGGAGATTGGGTGTCACTTGTGTCAGAAGTCTGTACGCGAGATTTCCACTCCTAAACATCCCTAGGTCCACTACGTCTGATGTGATAGTGAAGTGGAAACGTGAAGGGACACGTACAGCACAAAAGCGTACAGGCCGACCTCGTCTGTTGACTGACAGAGACCGCAGGCAGTTAAAGAGGGTCCTAAAGTGTAATAGGCAGACATCTATTCAAACCATCACACAGGAATTCCAAACTGCATCAGGATCCACTCCAAGTACTATGACAGTTAGGCGTGAGGTCAGAAAACTTGGATTTCATGGTCGAGCGACTGCTCATAAGCCACACATCACGCACATAAATGATAACGACTCCTCGCTTGGTGTAAGGAGCGTCAACATTGGACGATTGAACAGTGGAGAAACGTTGTGTGGAGTGATGAATCACGGTACACAATGTGGCGATCCCATGGCAGGGTGTGGGTATGGTGAATGCCCGATGAACGTCATCTGTCAGTGTATGTAGTGCCAACAGTAAAATTCGGAGGTGGTGGTGTTATGGTGTGGTCGTGTTTTTCTTGGAGGGGGCTTGCACTCCTTGTTTTGCGTGGCACACTCACAGCGCAGGCCTACATTAATTTTTTAAGAACCTTCTTGCTTTCTACTATTGAAGAGCAATTCGGGGATGGCGATTGCATCTTTAACACGATCAAGCACCTGTTCATAGTGCACGGCCTGTGGCGGAGTGCTTAACGACCATAACATCCCTGTAATGGACTGGCCTGCACAGAATCCTGACTTGAAACCTATAGAACACCTTTCGGATGTTTTGGAACGCCGACTTCGTGCCAGGCCTCACTGACCTGCATCGATACCTTTCCTTAGTTCAGAACTCCGTGAAGAATGGACTGCCATTCCCCAAGAAACCTTCCAGCACCTGATTGAAAGTATGCTTGCGAGAGTGGAAGCTGTCATCAAGGCTAAGGGTGGGCCCACACCATACTGAATTCCAGCAGTATCGATGGAGGGCGCCATGAACTTGTAAGTCATTTTCAGGCAGGTGTCCGGATACTTTTGATCACATAGTGTATATATATATATATATATATATATATATATATATATATATATATATATATATATACAGGGTGAGTCAAAATAAGTGTTACAAGCCAATATCTCGCGAACTATACATCATATAAGAAAAATATTAAGAGGCAATGTACAATACAGAGGGGCCTAAGAAATGAGTCAAACATTAGGTTTCCCCCGCCCCCATTTTGGGGGGAGGGGGGTGAACGTGAAATTTTTAAATGGGAACATAGGTCGAGTGATACCTCGTTCGAAAGAGCTTGAAAAATTGAACAATTTTTGTAGGAAACAATTTTTGATATGGGGCACCGTTTTCAAGATGGGCCCCAAAAATGGTCCTGTATCCGATAAAATTTCCAGTACTTATAAATAAGTGTTACAATCCAATATCTCGCGAACTATACATCATATAAGAAAAATATTAAGAGACAATGTACAATACAGAGGGGCCTAAGAAATGAGTCAAACATTAGATTTCCCCCGCCCCCATTTTGGGGGGAGGGGGGTGAACGTGAAATTTTCAAATGGGAACATAGGTCGAGTGATACCTCGTTCAAAAGAGCTTGAAAAATTGAACAATTTTTGTAGGAAACAATTTTTGATATGGGGCACCGTTTTCAAGATGGGCCCCAAAAATGGTCCGGTATCCGATAAAATTTCCAGTACTTATAAATCGGAAACGGCTAAGTAGAAAAACATGAAACAAAAAATGAAAAAGGTAAACGCCATAGGCAACGTGGAATGGTGTTGTCGTGGTGCCCCAGGACCCCATCATGGGGCCCCGGGAACAATTTTAAAATTTCAAATCTGAATATAGGTCGAGTGATACCTTGTTTGATAGATTATGGAAAACCAAACAGCTTAGAAAAAAAATTGTTTTGATTTCGGGCAAGCCTGTTACAAAATGGCCGCCGGAAATGGTTCCACATTCAGATAGAAAGTGCAGTGTTCAAACTGAGTGTTACAAGCCAATATCACGCGAATTATTGCATCAAATAAAAAGTGTTAAGAGTCCATGTACAATACAAACAGGCCTAAAAATATGTCGAACACGAGGTTCCATCATCATACTGTAAGTGAATAACAAGTAAAATTTTCGGAGGCGAAATCGACCTATAACGTAATAATAATAATAAGAAGAAGAAGAAGAAGAAGAAGAATACGAAAAATAATAATAAAACTAGTAATAATAATAATAATAATATGAATGAAAATAATAAGACAATGAATAATACTAATACGTATGCGCAAAAAGACGTCGTTCCTCAATCACTACAATCCTATGAGAAAGGGATAGGAAGGTACCTATTAGGCCCTACTTGTAGGCAACATCTCAGCATGTGCCCAGTTAGAGTAAGGAAAGCCCGTCAATGTCATTGCCTGGGGAATGGAACCGATGGCCTTCGGAACATAGTACAACGATAACGTTGTATATTGCATTAACAATCTGTACCATCTTATAAAAAAAAAAGGATCAGAGGCGAATTATTTGAGCCGTTTTATACAAAGAAAAGAAAGTTGCAAAGAAATATCTTTAGATTATTTTTGATCGTCAACTATTAATGTAATCGCTATGGAAACGTAATAAATGTAAGTGTAAGTGTGCAGACGTAGAATGAACGGGATATAAACTTTGGTGATAAGTTTTCCGTATAAGTAAACGAACACTATCGTATTGATATTATTAGTTTGGGTAGCGTTTGAATAGAGCAATGGCGGTGTTTGATCATTGTGTAGATATGTTGCTGGTGTTGGGGGAATGTAGAAGAAACTATCGTAGCGCGGCACGAATGTATGCAATGCGCTATCCCCAACGCCAACAAACATCTCACATGGCATTTCTGCGATTGGAGAGACGTTTGCGGCAACATGGTAGTCTTGTCCGGGGACGAGGTAGGGGTCGTTACCGCTCTGCAACCAATGAAGAACGTGCAACAGGAATATTGGCAGCAGTGCATGTAGACCCACATGTTACCACGAGATATCTCGCTCAGGCCAGTGGAGTTAGCCAAAGATCTGTAGTGCGTATTTTGCACGAGTACATGTTTCATCCGTATCATATCATCTTACATCAGGAACTATCTGGCAATGATTTTCATGCCAGATTGCAATTTTGTCTATGGTTGGAAGGTATGGAAAACAGACAGCGCAACTTCATATCCACCATCTTGTTTAGCGATGAAGCTACATTTACAAACACAGGACACGTAAATCGACATAATAGGCATTATTGGGCTAGGGAAAATCCACTATGGCAGAGAGAAGTTGCTCATCAGCATCGGTGGTCTCTTAATGTATGGTGGCATCCTTGGTAACCATATCATTGGGCCATATTTTTTTGATGGACGTCTTACTGGTGATACCTATGCCGCATTTATCAGTGATGTACTATACCCGGAGTTGTTAGAGAATATTCCTTTCGCTGAACGTATAAGAATGTGGTATCAACATGATGGTGCTCCAGCACACAACGCACGTCAGGTCAGAGCCTTATTGGACCACCGTATGGCGAATAAATGGATTGGGCGTCGAGGTCCTATTCACTGGCCTCCACGATCTCCTGACCTAACCCCACTTGATTTTTTCCTCTGGGGTTATGTTAAGGATCGGGTAATGTCCAACGTACCAACAACTACTGATGATATGAAGGCGCGTATCCAAGGTGTGTGTGCATCTGTCACTCCAGAGATGCTACATGATGTACGAACATCCCTATGCCGCCGCTTACGGAGGTGTGTGGAGCAAGATGGAGGACATATCGAGCATCATTTGTAACATGGTAAGTGTTGAAATTATTTGCTTTACAGTGATTGAAATTACAATTTTTAACATCGCACATACCCGTAGAATTACTAAACGTTATCCTACTACTTTACAGGATATTAGGTTGTGGTAATGCTGTTGTGACAGGCTTGTCTGAAATCAAAACAACTTTTGTAGTAAGCTGTTTGGTATTTCACGATCTATCAAAGAGGTATCACTCGCCCTATGTTGCGATTTGAAAATTCCATGTACACCCCTCCATACAAAAGCGGGACGAGGGAACTTCTTTAACACAAATTTCAGGCTTTCTGTATTGTACATTGACTCTTAACACTTTTCTTATTTGATGCGTAGTTCGTTGCGTTGATATTGGCGTGTAATACTCAAATTGAACACTGCACTTTCTATCTGAATGTGAAACCATTTTTGGCGGCCATTTTGAAACAGGCTTGCCCAAAATGAAAACAAATTTCGTACGAAGCTGTTTCGCTTTCCACGATCTATCAAACAAGGTATCACTCAACCTACAGGTATATTCCCATTAATAATTTTGAAATTGGTCCCGGAGCCCCATTATTAGGGCCCTGCGGACACCACGACAACATCATTCCACATTGCCTATGATGTTTCCGTTTTTCATTTTTTGTTTAATCGTTTCCTACTCATACGTTTCCGATTTATAAGTACTGGAAATTTTATCGGATACCGGACCATTTTTGGGGCCCATCTTGAAAACGGTGCCCCATATCAAAAATTGTTTCCTACAAAAAATGTTCAATTTTTCAAGCTCTTTCGAACGAGGTATCACTCGACCTATGTTCTCATTTGAAAATTTCACGTTTACCTCCCTCCCCCCAAAATGGGTGGCGGGAGAAACCTAATGTTTGACTCATTTCTTAGGCCCCTCTGTATTGTACATTGTCTCTTAGTATTTTTCTTATATGATGTATAGTTCGCAAGATATTGGATTGTAACACTTATTTATAAGTACTGGAAATTTTATCGGATACAGGACCATTTTTGGGGCCCATCTTGAAAACGGTGCCCCATATCAAAAATTGTTTCCTACAAAAATTGTTCAATTTTTCAAGCTCTTTCGAACGAGGTATCACTCGACCTATGTTCCCATTTAAAAATTTCAAGTTCACCCCCCTCCCCCCAAAATGGGGGGCGGGGGAAACCTAATGTTTGACTCATTTCTTAGGCCCCTCTGTATTGTACATTGTCTCTTAGTATTTTTCTTATATGATGTATAGTTCGCAAGATATTGGATTGTAACACTTATTTATAAGTACTGGAAATTTTATCGGATACAAGACCATTTTTGGGGCCCATCTTGAAAACGGTGCCCCATATCAAAAATTGTTTCCTACAAAAATTGTTCAATTTGTCAAGCTCTTTCGAACGAGGTATCACTCGACCTATGTTCCCATTTAAAAATTTCACGTTCACCCCCCTCCCCCCAAAATGGGGGGCGGGGGAAACCTAATGTTTGACTCATTTCTTAAGCCCCTCTATATTGTACATTCTCTCTTAATATTTTTCTTATATGATGTATAGTTCGCGAGATATTGGCTTGTAACACTTATTTTGACTCACCCTGTATATATATATAAGCGTTTTTTATAACTTACATTTTGTGCAGCAAATTGCGATACAAATTTTTATTTGTATCACAATTTGTAAATTTTGTATCGTATTTTATATACTGTGATAAGCAGTTATAGATTCATAAAATGAGTCCAATACGAAAGCACTTCACAATTCCATCCATAATGAATGGAATTGTGAATTACTTTCGTATTTATTAGATTTTTTATGAATCTATTCTTCATCATCTTCTTCTTCTTATTATTATTATTACTTGGTCGGGATGTTTTTTGAGTTAAGTTCATGCCATCTCGCAGGAGATATCTTGCAAATACTATATGTTGGCTCTTACAAGGGACGTAAGGGCATCCGGAACATCAGTACTTCAAATGAAAGGCGAAAAGGAAAGAAAGAAAGACGAGTGTATTTTTCTATATTTTCGGTACTGAAGAATGCCGTTAATATTTCAGTGATCTACGAGGTGTGGCAATAAATAACAAGACTGCACACCTCCTGTGGCGCAGGGTCGTGAAGGGAGGTAGCTAATGATGTGCTTTTGATCTTGAATCTTCATGAGCAGCCACTGTTTGTTTCATGATTCTGAAAGCTTTCCTTTTCTTTGCAGGCTTGCATGAAGAGGACAGTGTTCTGTAGTAGTGCCGGAATCATGGTGAACAGTAAAGTTGAGCAGTACATTAATATAAAATTTCTGGTGAAATTGAAAAAAAATACCGACAGAATGTTGTGCAATCTTAAAAGAGGTGTATGGTGATAATGCTATGTCACATGCTCGAGTTTTCGAACGGCACAAATGATTTTCATAAAGTAGGGAGGAGGTTGAAGATGATGAACGATCCGGCCGAACTTTGGGTTCAAGAACGGACGAAAATGTTCAAAAATTTAATGTACTTGTGTGGAAAGACAGACGTACGAGCATTCGGATGATCGCAGACATGACGAACATTAACAAAGAGACAGTAAGACAAATTTTGCATGACAATTTAAACATGACAAAAGTTTGTGCAAAAATTGTCCCGAGAAACCTCCCTCAGGAACAAAAAGACATTCGAAAGACCATTTGCTGTAACGTCATGGAACGACTCAAAGCAGAACCAAATTTGCTAACACGTGCCATCACATGTGATGAAACATGGATTTTCCAGTATGATACCAAGACTAAGCGCCAATTCATGCACTGGAAGACTCCCATATCGCCACGAATGAAAAAAGCACGAATGAGCAAGTCGAAAGTGAAGGCAATGCTCATCGTTTTTTTAAAGGGTTTTTCAGGGGTATCATCATGACTGAATGGGTTCCTCAGGGTCAAACGGTGAATCAGACCTACTACAAAGAAGTCCTAGTCAAGCTGAGGGAAAGAATAAGGAAGAAGAGATCGGATTTGTGGAAGAACGATGCATGGATCCTCCACCAAGACAATGCGCCTGCCCATAATGCTCTTTCTGCGAAGCAGATTTTAGCAGCCAAGCGCATTCCTGTGCTCGACCACCCTTCGTATTCCCCAGATCTGGCTCCCTGTGACTTTCATCCATTCGCAAAAGTGAAAAATGCATTAAAGGGAACACATTTTCAGTCTCTGGAAGAGGTGAAACGAAAAACGGCAGAGTTGTTGAACAGGGTGACATCTGATGACCTAGAGCATTGCATTGAACAATGGAAGGCATATATGCAGCGGTGTATAGATAGCGGAGGGGAGTATATTGAAGGGATAACAGTCAATTGTAATTTTCTTTGCAATACATCACATTTATGACACCAGTCTCGCTATTTAATTGCCACTCCTCGCATTGCATGCACTTCTGCGTTTTACTATCCATACCCAAGCCCCATTCATGTAAGGCGACCATACGGCCTGTTTTGATCGGGACAGTTCCGTTTTAGGGGCGTGTCGCGTCCGTCCCGTCAGTAGATGGAAAAAAGTAGTATTTGTCCCGTTTTATGCAAGTGAAAGAAGTAAATAATAAATCCAGTCAGTACCTTTAGTCCGGGTAAAGATAGTAATAATAATAAAGAGGCAAGAATTGACCTACAATTCGCTAAATTAAACATGTTCTATATTATACAGCTCGCAGTACTCCTCGAAAGGCAGCAGAGGTTTTAGCAGTTGCTTGTTTGTTGAACAAACTTCAACGTGTTTTTCTTCTTAGCTACGGCAAAAGAGCAAATGCAGGCAGCATCACGTCCTACTATATTGTAAGTTAAATGCTGTTTATATTTTATAGCTTATTTATATTATATTACAATATAAAAGTATTAGGTGTTGCTTAGGTAGACAGGAACTATTTTACGCACTGGCCTGTTTTTCATTTCTCATGATTGTTAAAAAGCCGGAACTTGTCCCGTTTTCAGATGAAACTTGTATGCTAAACCTACACTCATGCTACACCCTATATCGACTAGGTTTAATATAGTTTAAACTTGTTTTCTCTGCTGCCAATGTTCCTTTTCTCCAAGGGATATTTTTATTACACACCCAGAAACAAGGATAAGATACTCCGAAGCCTGAGAAGGTTTGGAGGATGACCCACTAGCAACAAACCGACAAAGAGAAGGAAATGCATAGTGGAAAACGCACTCACGCCATGGTATGAAATACGCACCTGTTCATTGTTCGAATGTTGACCAGAGAGATTCACGGCCCATGGTATGAAATCCGTCATAGTTCGCGTTTTCTCTTGACCGCATACCATCTTCATTCCACCTCTTCCCAACCATGTAGTCATTTCCTTGAGACAAGTTCTTATGATATGTTGCCATGCTGCTTTCTGAGGTGTAGTCATGGATTTTGGACCACTACACCTTACTTTACATTCGGACCTATAACATAGCAACGGTACAGACTTACGAGCTGTACGTTACAACATGAACTACAGATGTACGCAGGATTACACATGTAAAATTTAAACGCTCTACGGTATATAGAAGTGGGTCAGGGTGAAAGTTTCTTGCGCGTCTCTCATTAAGCGGCAAATTTCAAAGAAATCGCCCATGTGCAAATTATTCAGAAACTATTGATATGCGACCCCGGTTCATATGGATGAAAATGTTCCAAAGTACTTGTAGAATATCCCCTCGCAAGGAATACATCAAATTACCAGTCACCCTGTATATACCGGATGAGTGTTTAAAACTACTTTTGGAAATGTCTAAAATATTAGAAATAGGATTTAAAATAAGTTGTAACAAAAATTGTTAATCTCCAAGGGGGACATACAGTAATACCACACTCAACCACCTTGCTCCTCCCCCTGGGAAACGGAAGCGGGAGCAACTTTGAAATCTTACATAGGAACCCCCATTTTTATTCCAGATTCGGATTCTACGGGCAAAAATACGTAACTTTTGTATTTAACATTTTATTAGTCTAGGCATCGGCGCTTAAAAATTTAGTTCTAAAGGAAAATCTTGACATCCGAATTTTTTGAATATATACCCATCACTGATCACAAAAATGTCGGATACCAGAAAAAACATCTCACGGGAGGGGAGGGGGAGAAAGCAAAAATTTTAGCCGTTTCTATTATTCACTATAACTTCGTAACCATTGAAGCTAGAGCATTCAAAGTTGTTTCATTTTGATTTTCTACTTGTCTTCTACAATTTAATTTTAGTGCATTTTTGAGCTAAATATAATGGTTTTCTTGTTATTTTCATTTTTACTCAGTTTTGGTTGCGCGTGACGTCAATCTTTTAGACACAGGTTCTTCACAAGATGGAATTCGGAAAATTGCTTCGTCTAAAAGTTTTTCGTCCTTTTATGCTCTTTCACAAAACGTATACTTATGTTAGTGTAGGACTAATAATGCCTGAGTTATAAGCGACTTCATTCTGTCGTGTGCGAAACTGATAACGGTGCAGCCCAAAAGTTGCCTTTCTCACAAACGGCAGCTGATGACGATTAATATATGTAATCTTGTTTGCCTGCACGTATATAATCCTAATGATTGTCTCTATACAATCTAATTAAAAATATCCATTTTCAATATCAATTGAGGGGTGTAACGATTGAAAAATCGTTACGTTTTTGTTAATATCTTTATTCTGAAATTACTTTTTTCTTTTTTTAAAAAAGAAAGGTTAAAAAATTTGTTTTTGAAGAAATATTTTGTTGCACTTCCTTACACTGAATTGAGAATACCTTCATTGTAAAGATCGTTAAAAAGGCTTTAAAATGATGTATGTATGTCTATATGTTAACTTACTAATACTTGTAATACGGCAGAGAATCATATATATTTTTTTAATATACGCAACCACTTCAGTTTAGCGCAATATTCTAGAGTCACGTATCTAATGAGTTGGGCCCTGCGCAGTAGCGAGAGTCTTGCTCTTGCCATTCTAATCTGCTGCGCCCCATAACTGTTTCGTAGTTTATTCAACCAACACGGGTTGGACTCAAGTAATCGACTTACATTACTTCGCACCGAAAGTTGTTCTTTTTAGAAAAAAAATTTTAAAAAACGTGGTCGAAGTGTTCGATGTAGCGGTGCCTCGTATTATATTGTGAAGATTGCCTTAATTATAATTGTGCTTCTAAACTTAGTGCTAAATTACGCAGAGTTTTAAAAGGCTTAATTTAAATTATGGGTATAATTAAATTCACTAAAGTTGAATCAGTTTAAAAGTGACAAGGTTACTTGTATTTTCCTTGTATCAAGTGCTGTTAAGTTGGTGTTAAAGAAGACGTATCTTGCAAGTGAATGAAATGAAATTAAAAAGGTCTACTTCTTTTAAAAAGACTTCCGTATTAAAACCTTTTCAAAGCTGAGAAATACGTTAACTTTCCTAATGTGGTTATATGAGAGACGTAACTCACATAATGCGTCAGCGTGTCTAGTGCTTCTCTTGCTTTCTTTGTGCCACTGGAGGTCGAGTGAGAAGTTTAACTGGGCAAATGTAAAGATGGGAAAAAAAATAAAACGTAAAATCGAGAGTTAAAATTCCACCCTTCAATTGTGTATACTCATGGTAACTAATATGAGAAGCATTTTTTAGACTTCTTTTTGTTCATTGTTAAATTACGGTAATTTAAATTCGTAATTAGTTCAGTTTTTGTTCACTCTGAAAATTAGTCAATTAAATTTAAAAAGCTAAACCGTGTCTAATGATGTGTTGATAGTTATTGAAAGTAAAGTAGTTTAGTAAAAAAATGTTTGGTAGTTGCCTTTAACCGTAATTTAGATAGGGTTTAATTAATCTGGGTTTCCTTTCTTAAAGGTGTAACAGTTTCTAAAGAACTAAAATAAATTATAAATGTGTATTCCCTGCTATGGAAATAGTTTTAATCATCTTACAGTGCTGTTAATGAAAACGTCATTGGTTAGCTAATTAACTAATTAATTGCTGTTAAATGCATTTACTGTTATTTTAGTTTTCTTGGATTTCTCGGCTAGCTTTCGAACGTAAATTTGAAATAAAATGAATAAAAATTATTAAAAATAGAACATATAGTCCGTGCGAATATTTTTTTTTAATTTTGAATTGATTGAAATATTCGCGTGCACTGCACTGTATTGCATGGTATTGTAATGGAACAGTCACTAAGACCCAAGAGGATCTGGAGATTAGAATGGTAACTACCTCTGCTTTTCTGTAACTATTGTTTCCTGCTGAGTTATGGCAAGTGTGAAGTATTAATACTAGTGAAATGTGTAGGGTAACTGTTCCAATAATTGACAGTATAAGAACAGTGTTTGACAAATTGCAAGTTTCTTCACCCTTTAAATGAGCCTGGCTTACTGATTATTCGTAGAGGTACGAAGGCATCCTTCCTTCATCTATATAGACCATCATAAAAATAATAGACTAATAATTATTATTTTTTACAATATGTATACGAAAAGTTGATCATTGTACCAGTAATTGACACCAAGATTTGTGAGATTCACCAGTAATTGACATCTCCTAATATCTTATTCTAATGAACCATATAATTTTCTACCAACTTATCAAGCTGATTTATAAGTTTCCACCTGGATAAACATGTTTATTTCTTTCGCTAATATAGCTATTATAGTACTATTTTGCACTGTCCATCGATTTTCTGTTTTCTTTGGAGAACTACTACTTAGAGGCAAATATTAACAGTGGTGTGGGATTAACAACACTGCAAAGGAAGAAAAGGTGGCAGCATTTGCTTGTACCTAGTCCCGCAGTCTTGTTGCGTCGGAAAAAAGACGACAGTGTCAATTACTGGTACACTGTCAATTATTAGGACAGTTACCCTAGTAGTTAGTTGAATAGTGCCTCGAATCTTAGCACTATCACAGCGCATATACCTTAATTAAGAAATAAAGAGATAAATAGTTCAGGAAGTAAATTGTTAATAAATATACGAGGCTACTTTGAAAAGTCGCGATACCTGTTTGTTATAGTGAGAAAAAATAATTGACGCGGTTGTTGCTTTTTCTGTTTTTGAATTATAGACTTCAATTTAACATTTAAATTTTGATAATTTGAGAGTTTTGATAGTGTTGCCTTCGTGCTTGATCTAAATTACTGTAAATGATCTCTGCCTTGCGAAATTTACTGAAATAGTTTGAGTAAAGGTTATTCTATTGGAACTTAATCATTTCTGTTATAATTGATTTGAAGGAAATCTATATTTTAATTGAACATTTGTTTGGAATTTCTTTAAAATCTATAACTTTAATCACCCACCTTCACTCACTTTAGGTGTTAAGATTGTGTGCTAGTGTGAATGATACCTAGTTGTAATTTGCTTGCCTTAATAATATCTTTATTACAGGATTTGTCATATCTGGTGTGGTTAGGTCACTCGAACTCACATTTAGTTTCCTTTTTAACTATTGTTGCTAATAGATACAAGAAACATTCTGACCGCGATACCGAGAATTGTGACAGGGGCTCTTCGAGGGTAACTCTTGTCAAAACAGAAAATTTCCCTGAAGAATGAAAAGAGGGCTTTCTCTAGTATACACTATGAGAAATGCTGCAAATCTGTATCTTTAAGGGTGTGTGTATCTTCTAAAACATTTACAAACATGTAACTTTCTATTCATTTTTCTAAAAAAAAATCTTGTTTCGACTAGGGTTGGTTTTGCTGCAAGTCCTTCGATTTATGTACTACAATTATACTGAGCGAAATAGAGCAGGAGCTAGATTTCAAAAATGCCTTCAAGAGAGATTCATGAACAATTTGCCATCCATGTTTTTTTATATATTACTACCTTCCCTTCTAAATACTTAACGGTTAGAAAAAAAGGAAAAAATAAGATATGCCTAACACGTTCTATAAATCATCAGTTTTTAAACTGTTAAATCTTATTTACAGAAGAAGCACATGCCTAATAAATCTATAATAAGAAATATAATAGAAGAAAATTATACTTAAGAAATATCTACACAAGATTATTTGATTTCTAGAATTTGTTCTCAATAATATGATACCATCCTTATATAAAGGTAACCAAGAATGTTCTATCGCTTTTTCACCCACAACCTTTGAACATCGGTATGTCTCTTAAGAAGTACTTGGAAGATCAAAAATAGTCCCCATCAACATCTACAACCTTCTGAAAACGTTATGGAAGGCTATGAGTTCCATCGCGGTAGAACGTCGTGGGCTGTAATCTAAGAAGGCATCAAGTGCATTTTGCACCTCTATTAGGGATTTGAACTGGAGCCCTGTAAGATGATTTTCCAAGGAATGGAACAACTAATAAGCGGACGTTGCAATGTTCGAGCAGTATGGCGGATACAATAATGTTTCCCATCCAACGCGTAGAATGGTGTCCTGGGTCATCCTAGCCACGTAGAGCTTAGTGTTGACCTGTAACAAGAGGACGTTTTTGCTATTCAGAAGTGCTGACTCGAAGTTTTGAGTTTTCTTGAACACGGCTCAACTGCTGACAGTACGTAGTCGCATTGATGCTCTGACCAGCTGGTAGCAATTCCTGATGCATGATGCCGCGAGCAGTCCACCACACACACAGGAGGACCTTCTGCTGGTGCAGTGCTGGTTTCGGCTGTTTTGGAACCGGTTCATGGGATGCTAACCAATGATGATACTACCGTGGAGCTTCGGACAGGTCCAAGTTCCCATCACATATCAAAAACCTGTCCAGAAATGGCTCCTTCCTCAGACGAGACAGCAAAGAAACACGTATCTGCACGCGTTGCCTTCCGGCCCGGAGTCAAATTATGTGTGACACATCGATTTAATTTGTAGTGCTTCCCAAGTTGATGAAGGCGTTGTCGAATGGTTTCTCCACTCACACTCAATTGTCGTCTTAGTTTCTCATATGTCTGACCACTGTTCGCCCCAACTGCTGCCTGAGGATCTTCATTTTGTACATGTGTTATTCTTACGGCAAGTAGTGAGTCTTCGAGTGTTTCGTCACCGTCTTTAAACTTGTTAAACCACCACTGCACTGTCCGCGTAGTCACGGCACCCTCACCAAAGGCTTGGCATATTTTCCACCCGCTACAGCAGCGTTTGATCGCTGTTTGAACTCGTACAGCATACACGCCTTTATGACGCTCTGTGGAGGTTCCATGTTCACTCTGTCCTTACGCAAGTTCACGGTGTAACTGAACTGCCACAACCAGGTAGTATATTGGATATACCCACACCAACAACTGACCTTCGCCTTATCTGCATTCGCATTTAACTTACGTTGGAGGGCCAATGGAACACAGACCTAAAAAAAAAACAATAAAAGACAGAAATTTCTTGGTTACCTTTATATTTCTACATGCACACTAATTGTTTGCTGAGCAAAACATATATTTTCATTAAGACTCTTTATATCTCGAAAAAGATAAACAAATTTATGATGTGTTTAATGCATCATTCAGTCTCCTTCATCACTCAGTCATTAACTGATTGAATTTTTATACTTGCTGGACAACTGCACATTGGAGTGCACAAGAAACCGCGATTCTTATACTGGCATTTTAAACTTACACATTCAAGTTTCTGACAGCTATACATGGTATATTTATCTCAAAAATACACTAGAAGTAAATTATAGAAGACAATTAGGCAAACAAAATGAAAAAAAAGTTTGAATGCTCTAGCTTCAATGGTTACGGAGGTACAGTGAATAATAGAAACTGCTAAAATTTCGGCTTTCTCCCCCTCCCTTCCCGTGTGGTATTTTTTCTGGCATCCGGATTTTTGTGATCAGTGATGGATATCTATTCAGAAAATATCGGATGCCAAATTGTTACATGATTGCCCTAAAACTCGAAAAGGAGAGCACCTTTGTCAAGTTGATGCCTAGGCTATATTTGTTACGTGATAGATGGCGCTGTAATTCACAAACATCAAAAGGGGTTAGAAAAGTAGAAGTCCACAAGCTTCTCGTCAGAGTGACCGCCGCCTTTGTTAAATTGATGGATCTGTCACAGTGTTGCCACAGTCCTGGCTCTGGAGTGGGCTGAAAAATAGTACCAAATTGAAACAAAAAGGGCTGAATTTATTATTTTATACCAGTGTGATACATGGATCTATAACATGAAACAAAAAGAGAGTAAGCTCTAAAACATCCCCCCCGCCCGTCTTCTGAGTCCAAATCAAGAAAGTGCTCTTTTAAAAATTACTTTTTAAAAACATCCAAATAGGAGGAACCCGAACAACCGTGGAAGTGGATGAAACTTTTCTCGCACGAAGGGAGTATAACAGAGGCCGCAAATTAAAAGGGAAAACGGTTATCATCATTGGTATATATTTTAAGGAAACCAAACGCCCCTCTATTTCAAACTGGCCAATAAACCAAAACAGTATTATGGCCATATACGAGTGTGACAAAATATATAAAACGAGGAGCAATCTGAGTTCATATGTAAACAAAACGTTACAATAAAATATTAAAATTTAAATTATTGCATTTTATTCTCGCTTATTTCACGACCGAAGGAGGATAATAACTGTAAGAAGAATATTGTGCTACTTTTTGTTTTCAAGATTGCAAGCTAAAATTTCCACCACACTGCTTCTTCGTCGTCTCCTTCATGTGCGGCGCGGATACGCGTAATTTGTATCTTAACATAGTTCGAGTTACGAATTATCAACACAAAGTTCGTAGCGTTATGCAGTATAATGCCACAGAGTGAATGTTCAACAGCGTTTCCTGAGAGTCCAACACATAGTATGAGTAACGTGAGATGTAAGAAAAGTCTTACTGACACTTTTAAAAGTTTTTATTAAATGGGGCTGAATTGGGTAGAATTGTACCAACTTTTTCACATAAGGGGCTGGAAATGCCAACGTGGTACCAACGGACCGATCAATGACAAAAAGGGCAGAATTTGGTACAATTGTACCAAGTGTGGCAACAGTGATCTGTCATATACCTGTGATGTCATGTTACGTAATTACATAAGATCATGTAGGAGAAAAAAGGTGAGGATTTTCTTCTAAGGTGAATGAACTGTATCACATGACATTTTATTCTTTTATATTATTTGTAATAATATTCTTTGTTAAAATATGAATAGCATTCTTGTTGTTAAATTTGATTGAGCAATATGATTGCCTTGCTAAAAACTGGCGGAAAAAAATTATTTTTGGCCAATATGGCTGCGTTGTTAAAAAATGCATAGCATACTCGTTAACAATTGGCGGGAAAATTAGTTTTATTTCTTTCGTAATAATTTAATTCGATCCGCCAGATTGACGTTATTTTCTAATTATTTATTTTGTATATTTTATTCTTTCATAATAAATTACTCAAATAGAACGGCTATGCTGTGATCATATTAAAATTCCTTTAGAAAGCCGTTGTTAATTATTTATTCTCTTGTAATTTACTCTATGAAGACAAAGTGTAAACATATTTAAAAATAGAATTAATCTCGAATCTTCAGAAATTCTTTTATTCTTTCGTATGCATAGCACACTCTTGGGAAAATCAAAATGACGTCAAACTTTTATTTTCTTGCAATTTACTGCCTAAACAATCTTTGATTCTGATCGAATAAAATTAAAAATTAGGAGGGAATAAACTTTATTCATAAAGGACTTTTTCTTATTTGTTCATTTCCTTTGGAAGTTCTTGATACTGGTATATATAAAGTATATGGTACACTGTATTTGTACGTCCTTCTCTGCTGAACTCAAGAGACTAACTGAGCTTTTCGAGGGCTTTTGGAACCCGGATGGGCGGAAGCGGAAGTTGGCGCTGTAGAGTAATTAGCTTACTGGTACAGTTCGAAGCATAGAAAATGTAACAAAAAGTTCAAATCCAACTTGGGAACAAATTCTAGCGCCGAGTGCGTATGCATTCCGAAATACACTACTCATCGACTAGTTACTTCCGATATTCAACCCAACTCATTCCCCTCCTCCACCTCTCCTTGTCTAAACCGGTGTGTGACATAATGTGTTCTTTCCATTCAGACGGAAAAACAGGAACTAGTTTACAGGGTTTATCGCTCTAAAACCGTCTCTTTCATTCGTTTGTTCTGAAATGCCTTTCTATACCCTGAATAAAACAAAATGTCACAAAATGTTCCCATAGTTTCATAAACACCCTTATTTGCATTCGTTTCCTTCTTCAAAGGCTGCATATCACATCAACCTAGGAAGATGCTACTTGTGAATTCTATGGAAATTGTTAATCATAGCAGTACGTTTTGTGCTTCCCAAAGTCTTTAATGCTGGCGCAGAGCTCTGAAAACTACTGAGAGAAATGAGTGTTATTCATTTCTTGTCAGTGATTGCAAGCAAATGTTCCAGTTGGCGTCCTTTGGGCAGGACAGAAGAGTGTAATTGCTCCCTCTCATGAGCTTGAAAAATACATATGGTTTGATCAAATGTGTAGTAATATAATATAAAAAAGTTCGATCTCAGCACGCGCCATGTAAATTTTGTGGTGGACAAGCACCGTGAGCGTCTGTTCTCACGTTTCCGCCCACTTTTTCATTTCACCATTTCCTCTATTGCTTTTCGTCACCGTCCCATTTATCCTCCCCGTATAATCGTGGGACGGAAAACTGTCCCATGATTTCATTTCATTTTTTACTAATAAAAAATGAAATTATTATGTCAGCGGAGAATCACCGCCTGCCCCCCGGACCCGCGCAAAATCTAAAATGACGCTCCTTTTAACAACATACCTAGCACATTGCTTGAGCTGTTACATTTGGTTTCAGGAGTCGAAGGTTAAGGAATAAGGTTCAGGAATAAGAACAAGTCCTTTACGAATAAAGTTTATTCCCTCTTAATTTTTAATTTTATTCGATCAGAATCAAAGATTGTTTAGGCAGTAAATTACAAGAAAATAAAAAAAGTTTGACGTCATTTTGATTTTCCCAAGAGTGTGCTATGCATACGAAAGAATAAAAGAATTTCTGAAGATTCGAGATTAATTCTATTTTTAAATATGTTTACACTTTGTCTTCATAGAGTAAATTACAAGAGAATAAATAATTAACAACGGCTTTCTAAAGGAATTTTAATATGATCACAGCATAGCCGTTCTATTTGAGTAATTTATTATGAAAGAATAAAATATACAAAATAAATAATTAGAAAATAACGTCAATCTGGCGGATCGAATTAAATTATTACGAAAGAAATAAAACTAATTTTCCCGCCAATTGTTAACGAGTATGCTATGCATTTTTTAACAACGCAGCCATATTGGCCAAAAATAATTTTTTTCCGCCAGTTTTTAGCAAGGCAATCATATTGCTCAATCAAATTTAACAACAAGAATGCTATTCATATTTTAACAAAGAATATTATTACAAATAATATAAAAGAATAAAATGTCATGTGATACAGTTCATTCACCTTAGAAGAAAATCCTCACCTTTTTTCACCTACATGATCTTATGTAATTACGTAACATGACATCACAGGTATATGACAGATCACTGTTGCCACACTTGGTACAATTGTACCAAATTCTGCCCTTTTTGTCATTGATCGGTCCGTTGGTACCACGTTGGCATTTCCAGCCCCTTATGTGAAAAGGTTGGTACAATTCTACCCAATTCAGCCCCATTTAATAAAAACTTTTAAAAGTGTCAGTAAGACCTTTCTTACATCTCACGTTACTCATACTATGTGTTGGACTCTCAGGAAACGCTGTTGAACATTCACTCTGTGGCATTATACTGCATAACGCTACGAACTTTGTGTTGATAATTCGTAACTCGAACTATGTTAAGATACAAATTACGCGTATCCGCGCCGCACATGAAGGAGACGACGAAGAAGCAGTGTGGTGGAAATTTTAGCTTGCAATCTTGAAAACAAAAAGTAGCACAATATTCTTCTTACAGTTATTATCCTCCTTCGGTCGTGAAATAAGCGAGAATAAAATGCAATAATTTAAATTTTAATATTTTATTGTAACGTTTTGTTTACATATGAACTCAGATTGCTCCTCGTTTTATATATTTTGTCACACTCGTATATGGCCATAATACTGTTTTGGTTTATTGGCCAGTTTGAAATAGAGGGGCGTTTGGTTTCCTTAAAATATATACCAATGATGATAACCGTTTTCCCTTTTAATTTGCGGCCTCTGTTATACTCCCTTCGTGCGAGAAAAGTTTCATCCACTTCCACGGTTGTTCGGGTTCCTCCTATTTGAATGTTTTTAAAAAGTAATTTTTAAAAGAGCACTTTCTTGATTTAGACTCAGAAGACGGGCGGGGGGAATGTTTTAGAACTTTGGAACTCTCTTTTAGTTTCATGTTATAGATCCAAGTATCACACTGGTATAAAATAATGAATTCAGCCCTTTTTGTTTCAATTTGGTACTATTTTTCAGCCCACTCCAGAGCCAGGACTGTGGCAACACTGTGACAGATCCATCAATTTAACAAAGGCGGCGGTCACTCTGACGAGAAGCTTGTGGACTTCTACTTTTCTAACCCCTTTTGATGTTTGTGAATTACAGCGCCATCTATCACGTAACGAATATAGCCTAGGCATCAACTTGACAAAGGTGCTCTCCTTTTCGAGTTTTAGGGCAATCATGTAACAATTTGGCATCCGATATTTTCTGAATAGATATCCATCACTGATCACAAAAATCCGGATGCCAGAAAAAATACCACACGGGAAGGGAGGGGGAGAAAGCCGAAATTTTAGCAGTTTCTATTATTCACTGTACCTCCGTAACCATTGAAGCTAGAGCATTCAAACTTTTTTTCATTTTGTTTGCCTAATTGTCTTCTATAATTTACTTCTAGTGTATTTTTGAGATAAATATATTGGTTTTCTTGTTATTTTCACTTTTGGTTGCGCGTGGCATCAGTTTTCTAGCCACAGATTCTTTACAAGCTAGAATTTGGAAAAAATGTTTCCTCTAAAAGTTTTTCGTCATTTTATGCTCTTTCAAAAAATGTTTTCTTATACGGTATTAGTGTAGGACTAATGTTACCTGTGTTGTAAGCGACTTTATTCTGTCGTGTGCGAGACTGATCACGGCGCGGCCCAGAAGTTACCTTCCCACAAACGGTAGATATTAGCAGCTGATGATTAATATATATACCTAGGTATATATAATCTTGTCTGTCTGCAAGTATATAATCCTAATGATTAAGTCTCTCATTCATTCATTTTTCTGAAAAATCTTGTTTCCACAAGGGTAGTTTTTTGGCACAAGTGCTTCGATTTATGTACTACAATCATATTGAGCGAAATATAGTAGGAACCAGATTTCAAAATTGCCTTCAATGGAGAATCATGAGCTATTTGCCATCCACGTTTTTTAACGTTTAAAATGTTAAATCTGATTTACAGAAGAAGTACTTGCCTATTATTAAGATTGTGTACAGTTACTATAATACAATCAATCTATAATGAGAAACGTAATAGTAGGAAATCATATGTTTAATAAATCTCTACATGAGAGAACAAATTATTTAATTTGTAGAATTAGTTCTCAATAATGTTATGCCACTCTTATATCTCGAAAAAGATAAAGAAATTTGTGATGGCTTTAGTACATAATTGAGCCGTCTTCTTCACTCTGTTCATTAACCGATATTGAATTTTTACACTCGTTCGGACAATTACACATTGGAGTGCACAAGAAACCACGATTCTTATATTTGCATTTCAAACTTACACACTCAGGTTTCTGACAGCTACACATGGTAAAAACGCTCTAAAGGAGCCTTGGGAATATCTTCGAGTGTTTTCAGACCTTTTGTTTTCCTTAGGACAGATTCCTTCATCAGCAAGCGCTATTGAATCTGCAGAACTGTTTTTCACAAAGCTCCTTAAGATAAATATGAAGATCTGTGATGAAGCTAGGCTCCTACTTTTAGGAAAATGCAGCCTAGAGAAATTACCTCCAAATAGTGATGCTCTGAAACAACATATAGACATTCAATTACCAAACAGCAATTTGGGAAATGCTGGTAAACTGTGAGATTGATTTACTAAAACCAGAAAACTCCGGATGGTACTTGGAGGACCAAACTTTGAAGCGAGTTTTGAAAACGCTTGAAGATATTCCCAAGGCTTCTTCAGAGATTACCATCTGTAGCTGTCAGAAACTTGAGTGTGTAAGTTTGAAATGCAAATATAAGAATCGCGGTTTCTTGTGCACTCTAATGTGCAGTTGTCCTAGCAAGTATAAAAATTCAATCAGTTAATGACTGAGTGATGAAGAAGACTGAATGATGCATTAAAGACATCATAAATTTGTTTATCTTTTTCGAGATATAAAGAGTCGTAATGAAAATATGTTTTGCTCACCAAACAATTAGTGTGCATGTAGAAATATAAAGGTAACCAAGAAATTTCTGTCTTTTATTGTTTTTTTTTTAGGTCTGTGTTCCATTGGCCCTCCAACGTAAGTTAAATGCGAATGCAGATAAGGCGAAGGTCAGTTGTTGGTGTGGGTATATCCAATATACTACCTGGTTGTGGCAGTTCAGTTACACCGTGAACTTGCGTAAGGACAGAGTGAACATTGAACCTCCACAGAGCTTCATAAGGGCGTGTATGCTGTACGAGTTCAAACAGCGATCAAACGCTGCTGTAGCGGGTGGAAAATATGCCAAGCCTTTGGTGAGGGTGCCGTGACTACGCGGACAGTGCAGTGGTGGTTTAACAAGTTTAAAGACGGTGACGAACCACTCGAAGACTCACTACTTGCCGTAAGAATAACACATGTACAAAATGAAGATCCTCAGGCAGCAGTTGGGGCGAACAGTGGTCAGACATATGAGAAACTAAGACGACAATTGAGTGTGAGTGGAGAAACCACTCGACAACGCCTTCGTCAACTTGGGAAGCACTACAAATTAAATGGATGTGTTACACATAATTTGACTCCGGGCCGGAAGGCAACTCGTGCAGATACCTGTGTTTCTTTGCTGTCTCGTCTGAGGAAGGAGCCATTTCTGGACAGGTTTTTGATAGGTGATGGGAACTTGGACCTGTCCGAAGCTCCACGGTAGTATCATCATTGGTTAGCATCCCATGAACCGGTTCCAAAACAGCCGAAACCGGCACTGCACCAGCAGAAGGTCCTCCTGTGTGTGTGGTGGACTGCTCGCGGCATCATGCATCAGGAATTGCTACCAGCTGGCTGCGACTACGTACTATCAGCAGTTGAGCCGTGTTCAAGAAAACTCAAAACTTCGAGTCAGCACTTCTGAATAGCAAAGACGTCCTCTTGTTACAGGTCAACACTAAGCTCTACGTGGCTAGGATGACCCAGGACACCATTCTACGCGTTGGATGGGAAACATTATTGTATCCGCCATACTGCTCGAACATTGCAACGTCCGCTTATTAGTTGTTCCATTCCTTGGAAAATCATCTTACAGGGCGCCAGTTCAAATCCCTAATAGAGGTACAAAATGCACTTGATGCCTTCTTAGATTACAGCCCACGACGTTCTACCGCGATGGAACTCATAGCCTTCCATAACGTTTTCAGAAGGTTGTAGATGTTGATGGGGATTATTTTTGATCTTCCAAGTACTTCTTAAGAGACACACCGATGTTCAAAGCTGGTGGGTGAAAAAGCGATAGAACATTCTTGGTTACCTTTATATAAGGATGGTATCATATTATTGAGAACAAATTCTAGAAATCAAATAACTTTTATCTTGTGTAGATATTTCTTAAGTGTATAATTTTCTTCTATTATATTTCTTATTATATATTTATTAGGCATGTGCTTCTTCTGTAAATAAGATTTAACAGTTTAAAAACTGATGATTTATAGAACGTGTTAGGCATATCTTATTTTTTCCTTTTTTTCTAACCGTTAAGTATTTAGAAGGGAAGGTAGTAATATATAAAAAAACATGGATGGCAAATTGTTCATGAATCTCTCTTGAAGGCATTTTTGAAATCTAGCTCCTGCTCTATTTCGCTCAGTATAATTGTAGTACATAAAT
This sequence comes from Thermobia domestica, assembly GCF_964235325.1. Classification (NCBI taxonomy): domain Eukaryota; kingdom Metazoa; phylum Arthropoda; class Insecta; order Zygentoma; family Lepismatidae; genus Thermobia; species Thermobia domestica. The sequence continues at coordinate 201,656,485 of NC_137458.1, read as the reverse complement.
CGAAGGACTTGCAGCAAAACCAACCCTAGTCGAAACAAGATTTTTTTTTAGAAAAATGAATAGAAAGTTACATGTTTGTAAATGTTTTAGAAGATACACACACCCTTAAAGATACAGATTTGCAGCATTTCTCATAGTGTATACTAGAGAAAGCCCTCTTTTCATTCTTCAGGGAAATTTTCTGTTTTGACAAGAGTTACCCTCGAAGAGCCCCTGTCACAATTCTCGGTATCGCGGTCAGAATGTTTCTTGTATCTATTAGCAACAATAGTTAAAAAGGAAACTAAATGTGAGTTCGAGTGACCTAACCACACCAGATATGACAAATCCTGTAATAAAGATATTATTAAGGCAAGCAAATTACAACTAGGTATCATTCACACTAGCACACAATCTTAACACCTAAAGTGAGTGAAGGTGGGTGATTAAAGTTATAGATTTTAAAGAAATTCCAAACAAATGTTCAATTAAAATATAGATTTCCTTCAAATCAATTATAACAGAAATGATTAAGTTCCAATAGAATAACCTTTACTCAAACTATTTCAGTAAATTTCGCAAGGCAGAGATCATTTACAGTAATTTAGATCAAGCACGAAGGCAACACTATCAAAACTGTCCTTACACAAGTTTACGATGTAAATAAAGCCCCACAACCAGGTAGTGTGTTGGATATACCCATACCAACAACTGACCTTCGCCTTATCTCCATTCGCATTCAATTTACGGTGTGAGGGCCAGTAGAACACAGACCTCCACAAAAAGCGAAAGTACTTTCTTGGTTACCTTTATAGAAAACATACTTTTTCAGTGACATTAAAAGTGTGATTATATTATACGTAAGAAGAGGTATTTAAAGGACTGCTCTGTAAGTCAGGCGAACGCTGGAAAGAGCCAAGCCAGAACACGTAAACAGAATGTCGCATCAAGCATTGTGAGTTACGCTATGACGTCAAATTACTCATGGACATCAACCAAAGTTGCAGACTCCATATTAAAATAACTAAACAATTGTTTGGTCGTTCCTTATTCGTGTACGGGAATAAAATTCATAATGATTTGTTTTTAAAAATATGTTTTCGTATGCACTGGGAAGGTACCTACTTTGTGACATTATAGAGTCGCCTACAGTGCTTAAAGTTAGCCGGTTATTCGTCCGAAAGTTAGAAAATCGGCCGGTGTGGCATACCGTTAAAAATAACTGATTTAAATTGTAATTTGCGTGTAGAAAAAACATATTTTACACATAGAAATAAGTAGAGCCTACAATGTTAGCATTAAGTCAACAAATATATTTGTATTATCAAAAATTTCGTTGCTACTGCTTCGAAAGAAAATAATAGTTCCTTAACATCCTGTTCAATGGCAGAATTTGTGCTCTTGATCTTTTTCAACATTTGTGCGAGCAATTCCAGCCCCCTCAAAACAATTCTAACTACCGTACCGCCCACCTAAAATATTTAATCTGGATCCGCTCCTGGCATTGACAGGACTCTCTTTAAATTCAAAATTATTCTTTTCACAATTTCTGGACTTCTGTGTTGACAATTATAAGAAAATTAGTGCTGATCACGAGACGAGACGAGACCAGCAGAAACTTTAGAGAATGGAAATGAGATTTGAAAGAATCATGTAAATACTAGCGATGAGACTAGAGTGCGTACAAAACCTCGAAAAGAGACAAAAAGCATATGGGCATATATTTGTTTTCTTGTTTTAATCCACTTAAAGGCCCCGTTGGATCACTATGTTATTTTATTGTAAATGCGACGTTTCAGTAAATGCACCATCCGTGTTCTTCCACATTTAGATCGCCGATATGCTCACGCAAAATCTTAGGAAAGCAAAATCCTTTTATAAATATTTATTTCTGTTAGGCTGATGATAGTGGGGAGTAAAGCATTTACATATCTCTCTCTTCCTATATATTTTTCACGTCAAAAATGGTGAAAGAATGTCAGGAGTAGAAACACTCTTTAGTGTTCTGTCAAAATCACTGCTCTAAGTGGTCATGTTCCATACTGTCAATTCACCTGATGTCACTTTAAGCATTGGCCGCTCATCATTCAAATTAAAACGAATTACATAAACAATTAGTCAAAATTTATTACTATTATTAATTTTCGTGTAATACCAGACCATTCTAACAAATAATCAAATTCTAACAGTAAGTGAAAGTACTTAATCTCTCAGCAACCTCCTTTTGTTACATTTTCTAATTAACGTATCTTTGCAATGCGTTCTGTTAGAAACAACAAAGAAATGGCAAGAACAAATCAGAAGTTCTAACAGATTGGGGATGTAAAAAAATATAAAAGACTGAAATAGACGTATCCTGCACCACCTTCAAGTTAGCAGAGGGCACGATGATTTAGCAGTAGAGCACTCACCTTTGATATGAGGATCTCTGGTTCGATCCTAGGCGTTGTAAGTTTGAGGGCTACATCTTGTGCGAGACATTTTTCGGGGCTCCCCGTTTCTTCGTACGTTTTCCTTCCAATATCACTGTCCTACAAATTTTCACTTTTTTCTCTTTCCTCAATGAAGGTAGGGTGACTGCACCAGAAAATGACCAATTAAGAATTTGAAGTTACAAATTTATTTGTAGACGTTCGAATGAAGCAAATACACGTAAGTTAATGGTACAAACATACTAGTTGGAATGTCTTTTAACATATTATGGCGCTTCAAAATTGATATATGTATTATAAGTGAAAAATAAATTGATATTTCTATCTGAAGGTGGAAAATACTAGTAAATGACCGTCAAGCTTCAGTTAATAACTGCACTATAACCAGTAAATGACCGCTGGCAAATTCAAAGGGAAAATAATACCTAATAATAATTGAAAGAAACCTAAAAGACAAAATGAAAGAAATATTAGGACTACTTGTACTTTATCATTTCGGGAAAACTGTAGTAAAGTCCATGCAGTCCTTTCGTACAAGAAATTTGAGGATCAGCAATACGTTCCTTTATGTCGCAATGCTTGTACCAAATTTGATCTCCTTTCTCAGGTCGTTTCCATTTATTATCTTCATATTTACGCATTACTTTAACTTCCGACTCATCTTCGTACTTGCGAATCACTATACCTGGGAAATATTCACCATCATAACACACTATCACATAATCACCCACATTGTGTGTAACACAGTGTTCATTAGTTTCATTATTGCGAGTATGAAATAAAGACATTTCTTGAGCTAGGTCAATGTCGTCAGAATCTGATGCTAAAGACATCTGATCAGAGTCTGTCTCTGTTTCATTTTCCTCTGAAGGTATTTTCTTCTTCCTGGGACGCTTCTTCATCTCTTTCTTCTTACAAGTTGATTTTCTATTCCTTTCCTCTTTCTCCTGGGCCTTCAGATCATGATATTCTTTCCATTTCTTGGATGTTACTGCAAATGGGAATGCACCAGGTCGTCTTATCTTATTCCGATTTCTTGAATTTACATCCTTCGGCCAGCGTAAATGAGTTTTCCAAACGTCTTCTGGTGTTGTGCTTCCTCGAGGACCAGCAGAACTATAGGCGCTTATTACCTCAGTATTCTTTGTATTTGATGAACTTGGAAAGATGAACTGGTTAGGTCTTTCATCAGGTACTGAAATACTGTCACAACACGTCGTAGAAAGTTTATGTATTCTTTCGTGAACTGTGGAATCTTCTTGTGGTGATGCACCAGTTTGTTGACAGGTAATCAAGTTGTTAAGAGAATTATGTTTTACAGGAACAGCTTTATCTTTGATTTTTACCCGAAGATCGTGTAAAGGCCTCATGTCATCACGGACCACTGTCGACAACCGGAAAGTCTCAATAACTTCGACTGGCAACTCATTTTCTATAACTTTAAGAGCAACTTTGTAATCCTCAGCGGTCAATGGACTACCTCTTGTGATTTCATCTCCCACTTCCATACCTGCTCTTTGTATTTCTTCTTGCCTATTAGAGATACACTTATAATAGTCGACTGCATTGGGATTATAAGGATAGAGTCCACACACTGCAAATGCCTTATGAATTACCTCTTTTTTTTAAATCGCTGCTTGATAAGCACTATGAAATAGTGGTGCAAAATTTATCTTTGTTACAGGACGCGTGGTATCTTGCTTGTAATGCCGTACTACTTTCCTCCATTCAACTTCAAGAGGCCGAAAAATTGCTACATCACATGGCTGAATTATGTGTGTTGCATTGGGCAACAGGCAAAATAGAAAAATGCGACTTTCTATGCAAAACTTGTAAAGTTCTTCGTTAATATGCGATTTGTGTCCATCGAGAAATAAGAGGACAGAAAATTTAATATTGTTCTTAACTAGCCAAGGATGAAACACATTTGCTACATATTCATAAAACGTAGCGGCTGTCATCCAACCAGACTCACTACGACCAACGGAAACCGTATCTCGAATTGATTCTACTATATCACGTGAAATTCGTTGATAATGATACACGATCAGCGGATCGACAGATTTGCCATCTGCGGAAAAGTTGCACAAAACTGTTATGCATTGTTTTTCGGGACCTGGTGCAATTTCATAAAAGTTATTGTACTGTTTTGGTCCAAGAACTTTGCCTGTTTTAGGACAAGTGCGAATACCTGTTTCATCCGCGTTAAATATGCGGCTGCCATCTTCCAAGAGATCTAATGCATTTTCTTCTCGTAAGTACACTTCTAATTCACGAAAACATTGTCGGATACGTTCTTCTGTGACTTGTGCCCGGGCCTGTGATATTATTTCCACGTTTCGTTTGGTGATGTTTGGGTGTCTTTTCAGGAACAGTGCCATCTATTTCTTGCCTGGCCTATCGTTAACAAATAGATTTGATCGTTGTGCCTCCTTCATGACTTTCTGAACTGCATCCTTCACTTCGTCAGTATGCATAGGGAAGACTAACTTTGCTTTGCCTAAAATCCAGTTTTCAAGACGATTTTCTTCATCCACTGTCAGTGTTGTCTGGGGACCCATTTTTCGTTCCATTCGGGCTTTTCCATGTAGTTTGTTTATTAGCGTTCCCTTGGGTATATTGTGCACTTTTGCTGCTTTGTTTGCACTTAGTCTTCCGCTTCTACTATCATCTATTGCTGAACACAAATCATCTTGGGAATACTTGAATCTTTCATATTTTATTTTGGAACTTTTCTTTTCATCTCCGGTGCAAATTTCTATCATGAATAGCTACTTGCTTGATTCCTAAAATGTAAAATACTGCTCCAGGATCTGAATGTATTGGTGAAACCTCTCACCGTGCTCATCAGACACAGCTCCTAGGTTTTACGGAAACAAAGACAGGTGACTGTGTCGAAAATGCACTTTTAGTGACATGTATCCCATAGTAGCAACTCCTCCACTAGTTGCACACAGTTCGCACTTTTGTTATTTCCCAGAAAGTTTTCTGAGACACTCTTAAAAGAAATCCAGATTTTCCGTTCCATCTCAGTCAGTTTTGATTCGAATGTCGTTTATTATCAATTAACGTATCTGGGGTCCAATGAATACACCTTTCAGTTTAGCATCTGATATTTTTGGGAACTTTTCCTGGAGATACTTAAATCCTTTTCCAACCTTTTCACGAACACTTTTATAAGACCTAATTTAATGTGCAGGGGAGGCAGAAACATTTTCTTGGGATCAACAAGGGGTTTCTCTTTTACATTCGTAATTCCGGGAGTGAGGGATGTACGAGTAGGACATTCTCTTTGTGTGTAGTGCAGATCCCTTGCTCTACTGTCCGACTCACACAGAAAACAATACTCTGTATAGCCCAACTGTAACCCTAACACCAAACCAATCACCTTTAAGCAGTCACATATGTTCCACTAATGCTCAGCATACTTTATTTTGTCGTAAAGGAGTTTCACATTTCGATATGTCTCCCTCAAATTAACGGAATATGCAAGTGGAATGGAAGGGTACGTATTACCGTTGTGGAAGAGAACACACTTCATACTTACTTTTGACTAGTCCGAGAATAAACGCCACTCATCGACTTTATACTTGATTTGTAATGCCTGCATCAGTCCTTCCACGTCAGTACAATATATGCAATCATTACTACTGCTGAAAAATTTGGGGAAGTGATGTTGTCTATCACGGTAAAATATCGCTTTCGTTTGCTTTTGAAGAAGGTTCCAACCTTGAAGTCTTGAAGCTAAGAGTTCAGCTTGTTGTTTGGGTAGGTTCAAGTCTCTAACAAAGTCGTTCAGTTCCTCTTGCGTTATGAAATGTGGTTCTCTGATACATGCACTGTATGTAGGGTCTTCACTCTCAATATCCATAACATCTTCCCTTTCATCAACATCACTGCTGTCTACTGTTCACAGTCTGGCGGCACTAGCACAGGAAAACTTTCACCATGTGGGATGGCTCTTCTAGCTGATTGTAGATCTGGGTATTATACTGATCGTTTACCCTTGGAGGTTATTCCCTTTACATTTGACAGACAAAAGTAACAGCCGTGTACATGATCACGTGATTCAAACCATAACATTGGTATAGGAAATGGCATACACTTGTGAGAACTACCTAACCAGCACCTTAGATTTACTGCACAGGACTTACAACAGAATTTCGGTGCCCAAGGTTTGTCTACATCGACTTTCGATGAAAAATACAATTCATACGCTTTTTACACAACAGGCGTTATCTTAGTGAGCTTCGGTTTTACAGTTATCCGTCCACACAGATAATAGAAGTTGTCAGATCCTTTTTACACTTCCTAGGCATTTTCAAAATTGAATCACTATAAAACACAAAAAACAACGTTTTTCAATATGGCTTAGTTCACAAGAAAAGATCCACAAGTTATGAGTCACAAGAACACGCGTTTCAATGTTGTTTATTTTCTATTAGCACAGTACGTCAAGAGAAAATGCAGCTCACCACACCAACAAGCAAGAAAGTAAGCATACAATATTGATTCTCAGTTGCTTCACTGTCGTCCGATGTTGCCAGGTGTAGCTAGGAAAAGGTAGTTCCGACGGTAAAGTTTCAACTTTTTCCCCACAACATTTTTTTTCAACTTTCGTCTCTGGCGGGGGCTAGAAGTAATGTATTTTCCATTTATGATCATTTGTATTATATATATAAAAAAATATTATGAAAAGGATATGTTTAATAACAAATCCAAATTAGTCCCAGAATATATCAACTTGTAATTACATTTTTCGGTTTTCCCAAAAATTGAGACCTGATGCGCAAAAACTATTATTATTTTCGAATTCAATAGGACAAAACCTTTTAGAATCGCCTATTAGTTTTCAGGAAACAAATTTGGTGTTGAACAGTATAATTCTTTCATAATCATTCACTTTTATTAATCATCTGTCTGATTTAGTCTAAAAGGTATAAACGTGGAACGGAAATTTCGTTTCATTTTTCATTCAAGTTTCAGTTTATTCTCAACCTCTACATAATTATTTGCCATTTAATAATAATAATAATAATAATAATAAATATGTACAGTGCTTAGCTTATATTCGTGCAGCAAATTTATTGCTGTCAAATTTAAATGTCGTGGCCGCGCGTAGCGTAGTCGCTAACGCTCTCGCCTTCTGTGCGAGTGGTCCCGGGTTCGATTCCCGGTGTAACACACTTTTTCAGGCCAGCCACCCTGAATGAGATTTTCCTCATTCACACCAGGCAAATGCCGGTGTGGTACCTACCATATATTTCCCCGGATAGCGTGCCCGCCGACGGACGTCATCCCTCATACGTGACGCTCTAAATGGCCATAGATGCCAAAAACCCAGAAATCTAAGTCCTAAATCCTAATTTTAAATGTCGTACAATCAAAAATAAATAAATAAATAAATAAATAAATAAAAATATTCTTCTGTTTCGGATCGCTATTTATATGCTGAACTTCATTAGGCTCTTTTGTGGCTGGATTTGAATTTAGCAACCTTTTCAGCACAAAGGCTATATGAAACGTGGATCTACACCTTATCGTTCGATGAGCTCGCACCGGAACGATAAGGTCTTCCGCGTCAGGTGCAAGCTCTGACTTTTATTAGTATGTCCTACGAAGTTCACCTCAAGTTGAATTATAGCTAAGATTCGATCTCAGCATATTTAAAATGAGTGAGGGTTTTAAGCCTAGTTCGCATATAATTTGTACCAACTGGGCAGTGAAAAGTTAGAAGTTTATTCGTCGTGCATATTTTGCTACAAGAAACAGCATGATTAATATTTTATCGTCGGATACCTGTCCATCGGAACCCATTTCTACGACTGAAATAGGGGACGCATGAGACTAAAATATATCGTTGAAAAGAACTAAATTGCATATTGGGTAAGTGTTTGAATATACTTTGTTGTTGAATGCTAAATGCGTGCAGTATTATCTCACTGTCATGTTACCTGTAATTTTTTGTAGCCCTCGTTCGTAATGTATAGATGATCGACGACTTTCATCAACGCGTTGGAATTCTTCTCTTCGAAAACAGTTTAAAATTTGCGTTTCTTGAGCCAAGCCACCTGAGCTCTCGACTGGACAGTTATTGCAATTTCTTGAACTTATACAGCTATAATAAGAAAAAAATATATGAATATATAAATGCGTAACATCCAACATTTTAACGCGGTTTAATTTAAATGCAGAAAATACAGGTTAATTTAAAAGTGTATCAATAATTATATCTTTGCTTCAACAATAGAATAATTTTGCATTACATGACCTACACAAAGAACACATAAAAGAAATAAGCAAGCCAACTAGCAATAAATTTACGATAATAATTTCCTAAGTCAGAATTCATCAAAATACGAGGTGTGTTAAAAAACCGAACTTTTTAAATAGCGGGCCAACGACTGCAGGTGGTGTGCTTGCGCACATAGCGGCATATCCTGGTAAAACATATCTTGAATGACGTCGTGCACAAGCTGCTTGTCGGATTAGTGAGAAAGCAACAATGAAGGAGTTACTTAAACAGCGCGTTGTGCGAAATTTTATGTAAAACTAGGCAAAATTTTCACAAAAACATTCCAAATGCTTAACCAAGCATAGAAGGATGACTACACGAGCCGAACGCAGTGTAATTATTGATTGGCTTAATCGTTTTACGGAGAGCAGAAGGTGGGTTGCCGAAGGTCAAAGGACTAGACAACCTTCTACATCAATAGACGAGTAACATGCTGAGATTGTACGGGCTGTAATTAGTGACAATCATTCTTTAACTGTTGGTGAGGTTGCGAAGACCTTGGTGTAAGTGTAGAAGCTTGTCATTATATCTTGAGTGAAAAACTTGCAAATTATTTTGCAAACACATCGCATTTTCATTATGTCCCACACACCCCACTCTCTAGATTTGGTCCGGCAGGCTTTTCTCTATTCCTCAAATTTAAAACCACTTTGAAAGGACGTCGCGGGTCATACTAAATCTATACAGAAAATTCAGGAAAATACGACGACACTACTACACACCACCGAAAAAAGTTATTTCCAGCAGCGTTCCAAAATTGGAAGAAACAATAGCAATGGCGTATTAACAACAAACGGGAGTACTTTGAAGGAGATAGCGGTTGAAAGTTTGTATAATGAGCAATAAAGAACAGCAAAAGTTCTGACTTTCTTTGAACACACTTCATATAATAGAAAGTTATATTTTATTCTTCCATAACGTGCAAAAATGACTACCGAGCAAGGTTTTTCAAGTCTCACACTCCGATTTGCTTGAAACTCATGCAGTGAATAAAGGAATCAAAAGTAGGTCACACATATTTCTTTATATCGGCCAACATGGGGGATGAAGGGGTAAACACCCTCTAAACTGCGAACATATAGGGCAATATGACACCTTTTGGCAACGCTAAATGGGAAAATGGTTGAAACTCTTACATTGAATAAAGGAATCAAAAGTAAGACATACGTGTTTTTTCATATCAGCTAACGTGGGGAATAAAGGGGATAACACTCCCTAAAGTGCGAACATACGGCAATATGACACCTTGTAGGAAGGCCATAACTAGCAACGCACAACGGGAATTCGGTTGAAACTCCAGTAGGAATAAAGGAATCAAGAGTAGGATATGTGTTTTTTTTATATCAGTCAACGTGGGGAATAAAGGGGATAACACTCCCTAAAGTGCGAACATAGGACAAAATTACATATTTTAGCAAGGTCATAACTAGCAACGGACAATGGAAATTTGCTTAAAACTCCTGGAGTGAATAAAAGAATCAAAAGTAGAACATACTTGTTTATATATATATATATATATATATATATATATATATATATATATATATATATATATATATATATATATGTTTATATATATATAAATATATATATGTTTATATATATATATATATATATATATATATATATATATATATGTTTATATATATATATATATATATATATATATGTTTATATATATATATATATATATATATATATGTTTATATATATATAATATATATATATATATATATATATATATATATATATATATATATATATATATATGTTTATATATATATATATATATATATATATATATATATAAATATATATATGTTTATATATATATATATATATATAAATATATATATGTTTATATATATATATATAAATATATATATGTTTATATATATATATAAATATATATATGTTTATATATATATATATATATATATATAAATATATAAATATATATATATATATATATATATATATATATATATATATATATATATATATATATATATATATATATATCGGCCAACGTGGGGGATGAAGGCGTAAACACCCACCTAATCTGAGAACATCGCAATACTACACCAGTTACGAAGACCATAACTAGTTACGCTGTTAGAGATACAAATCGGCTAATGTTGGAAGTTTGATCACTTTACGTGAAACAATATTGTGCGCTTGCTTAAATTCCCACAACCACGTTTTTGAGGGCGTAATTGAAGCGAGGTTATGCTCCTGACTTGCCAGGGGTAGTCCATCGCTAAAGATCTACGTGTTGCAGCGGTAGATGTGCACTTACGGCGGTTTGAAAGTTCTGAAGCACTGCAAGCGACACTTCACGCAATTTGTCTTTGCGTGTTAAACCTGAAGAGACTTGCTTTTCCCAATGGTGTGACTGTTCCCAGGAAGTTACTCTCTTGTAGTGTCGCATAACGGATTGTAACGACAATCTCTTTCGTTTTTCACTCTTCCATAATTCAACTGCCTTCCTCTTGTATTCCAAATCCACAGACTCGTCACTCATACCACCGCAGGTCCCCGATGCTCTCCTCCGCACATATGCCTCGTAAGTTTCATCCACTTCTCCAGAGTCGGTAATAGTATTTGATTCTATGACATCCTCATCCAAATCAAAGTGTACAGTAACTTCGTTATATATTCGCATGACTGTCTGCAGCGTCATTGATTAATTCCCGGAAGTAGTTTGCAAGGTGTCTCTCTGCCCTGTTTGGAGGTGGTTCTGGAATGTCTACAATAGCAATATAGGTTGCAAGTAGATGAATGACATTTAATGATTTTACACCCATTTTTACTTATTATGGCCCTATAGCTTTGACTTATTACGGCCCAATAGTGATAAGCATGCCTTATTGTGCACACACACACACACATACCATATATATATATATATATATATATATATATATATATATATATATATATATATATATATATATATATATATAATATATATATGGTGTCACAAAAAGATCGGGACGGTGGAATATCTCGAGAAATACGCGTCGTATCACGAAATACAAAAACACATGGCAAATATATTTTTAAATTCTATTTCAGGATGGAACAATGAATTCACTCGGGTTCCCCCTAGGGGGAACTTGAAAAGTTTAAATGGGACCCCCCAGTTTTTAGTGCAGATTCAGATGCTACACACAAAATACGTAACTTTTACTAGAAACATTTTTGTGTATTCTTGACAGAAGGCACTGTAATCGTGAAAAATGTTTTAGTGAGTAACGCAGTAGAAAGATCGGGACAGGAAAATATCTCGAGAAATACACTTCCGAGCATGAAAAATAAAAAAAATACATGTCAAATATTTGTTCGATTTCTATTTAAATGTGTGCAAATCAATGCTCCTTGGCGCCCCCTAAGGGGGGCAGGGGGGCAACTTGAAAAGTTTAAATCGGACCCCAGTTGGTAGTGCAGATTCATATGCTACATACAAAAATCCGTAACTTTTACCTGCAACATATTTGGTTTGCTCGATAGATGGCACTGTAATCTCAAAATCTCTGTTTTATCGAGCAACGCGACAGAAATATCGGGAAAGTGGAATATTTTTGATCCCTAAAGTGTGTGTGCAAGTGAATGAACTTGGTGAAAGCCTAGAGGGGGTGGGTGGAGGCGCCACATGGAAATGTGACATGGGAACCTCCAATTGTTACTGCAGATTCAGACGCTCTGTACACAAAATCGATGTAACTTTTATCGGAAAAGTTGTTTTGTGTTCTTGACAGATGACAATGTAATATCAAAAAGCTGTTTTATCGAGTGACGCATGAAATGTACTTTCGAGCAAGATGTACAAATACTGTATACCTGCCGAACGTTTATTTGAATTGTTTTATTGCAGTTACCGTTACTGCAAGCACTAATCATGTAATCATGAGCGTTGACAAATAGGGAATTATGGGGCATTTGCTCCCTCTGGAATTTAAATTGCCCGTGATTTTGTTAAATTATCCCTACATGTGAGGACTCATTGTGCACAATTACCTTTTTAATTATAGTTTCGTCCCCTGCCTCCGTCTTCTGAAACATAGTGCTTCCCTCTCCTCGGAAAATGCCTGCGGGCGCCTTTGACTGTAATCGCAACAACTAAATATTTCTTTCAAAGTGGACAGAAATGTTGGAGTTTAAAACGCACGTAATATTTCAAATTGAACGTTGTGCCCGCAAGAATGAGGACAACATTAGCCTAAAATAGTTCTAAGCGAAAAGGAGGCATTAAAATCAAATCAAACAAGCATGAAACTACCCTAATGGCCAAAAAAGTTGTTTTATATCGAAGCAACGTTGGCCATCGACGTGTATGTCAAATAAGTCATCGAAATAGAGCTGGTAATTGTGTGTAGTTGCTGTTTAGTTCCTTGTGGAGCAGCCTCGGCATGCTTGCTTCGAGTTAGTTTTGCATGGAAGACACTGCACAACAGATTTCATCAGTGCAAAATTAGTGATTTACTCCGTAGTGATCTGTTACTGCTGAGAGACAACAGCGAGTAGTGTGGAGTGTGAGAACCGAAATCCTGCCAGAGACTTCCTTATCATGAAGTCTTATTGTGAATCCAATTCGAGGTGTTCATTTTGAGTGAATGTCTTGTAAATTAAGTGCATTTTACTGGCGAAGGTAAAGTCAAATTGTGGTGATCTCGATGTGCTGGACAGTTATCAACTACTTGACGACATGGACACTTTTTATGAGCACGACAGAATAATTATTTTGATGATGCGCGGATGGGGTGATCGTCAAAGATCGTATGCTGAAGTTAAGGCGCTATTCAACCAAACATTTCGCGGTCCAAACGATCCCATTTCAAAGTCGACTGTCGAGCGCACCATGCGGCGCTTCGAGGAAACGAGAAGTGTAAAGAATTGTCGAATTCCTTGGCGACCAAAGCCATCGACTATGGCCGAAAAAACAGCTTGACGTTGCATTATCCTTCGTTGAAAATCCTCACCTGAGCACCCGTAAAGGTGCTCAACAACATGTTATTAGTCGCATGGCTGTCCAGAGAATTTTGAAGGCAATCAAGTTCCACCCGTACAAAATGCATCTGATACATGAGTTAAATGAAGACTTCGATCGTCGTATGGAATTTTGTGAACAGATTATGACGCGCATTGATAACGATCCTAACGTTCTCACTAGAATTGTTTTTTTTTTTTAGACGAAGCCACCTTCGAATTAACCGGTCACATTAACAGACATAACCGTATATTTTGGACTGACAGCGATCATCGTTGGTCGGTTGAAGCACATACCCAACACCCTCAAAAATTGAACGTCTGGGCGGGAGTGATGAACACCTCCATAGTTGGACCATTTTTCATTCACGGGAATTTGAATGATGGGAAGTATGAAGATATGCTGCGCAACGATGTACTTCCAGCAATTAGAGACATTGTAGCGGATAACTTAGTCGAAACGTGGTGCCAGCAAGATGATGCGGGCCCGCACTGTGAAAATGTTAGGCAATTTCTGAAAGAGTAATTCCCCCAAAGGTGGATTGGCAGAAGAGGTGAAATTGAGTGGCCAGCTCGTTCTCCTGAATTGTCGCCATGGACTATTTTCTCTGGGGACATTTGAAGAATCGTGTGTACGAAAGGAAGCCTACCAACTTAGATGAGCATAGGCAAAGCATTATTGATGAGATTGCACTCATTGAACCCAATGTCATTAGGGCTGCTGTAGATGGATTCTATCATCGAATAGGGCATTGTCAAATCAAACAAGGTATGAAATTTGATCACTTACTATAAGACACTGCTTACTGGCGAATATCGTAGGCACCAACAAGCACCCCGATGGTGACAAGCGAGGTGATGCACTAACATAATAGACCCAGGAGAGAATTAGTCGGGAGGCAAAACACGTGATTATTAAGTTTCGTTCAACCCGAGAGAGTAAAAGCAACCGGTGGTCATAAATCATCAAGTCCACTATCCTGATCATTTCTAGACCGCCGGTCGCTTGATGCGAGCGGAAGGTCCCCTCGTACAACCCCTCCACCTCTACTGAAGCTAAAAAAAAAAAAAAAAAAAAAAATGAGCGTTTCAAATAAAGGACAATGTCTCCGAAACTAATCAAGATATTAATGAATTTCTTTTTTCGGTTTTATCTCTAAGGTGTGCTTTACGATTTTGTCGATTCATGCTTTGAATAAACCCAACGGGTTTTCGGAATATTTAACTTAAACATTAAAAACTGATATATTTTGTCCATAATATTTTCTTTTTTGCTCTGTATCTCCCCAGTGAGTTGAGATATGGAAAAAACATCTCTAATTAAATTTGTAGAGCATTAAATAATATTTCCAACGGTACCAATATTGTTAGGTTTACTTCCAAAAATAGCCGTACAACGAGGAAAAGTGCACTTTGATTCGAATGCTGATGCTCCGAATGACACCACTGAATTTCAGCTCACGTCAGTCAATAAAGGTTTTGTTTCCGAGATAAAAGCTTATTTTTTCCCAATATTTGAAGAACAGTTCTCACCCTTCTTCCTTGAGCTCTCCTGCACTGTCATGATCATTTCTAGATCTCCGGTCACTTGATACGACAGAGCGTTAAAGATCACAAAATTTTGAAATAAGTAGAGATGTCTTTTATATTGTTAGAACCCATGTACAGTTGATATTCAGGTTGATTCAGATTTTTCAACTGTATTTGTCTGCAGTATTTCCACCGGTCGTTGAAAATAATTCCTTATTATTTTAACAAAAACGTTTATCTTACCATAATGAAAAAGCAGAAAATATAAATAAGGTAAGAACATATGTAGAGATTATTAAGTGAGGGCAAACACCATTTACGGGTGATATATAGGGTGATTGATAACATCGTTGTACACCTGAAAGGTATTTCTAAAATCAAGAATGGTATGTATTTTCTCAATGGTCACTTCAGATTTTTTTTTTTTTTTTTTTTTGCAGAAACCTTAATAACTCAATTTGTATGTAATTTATGAGAATATTACATCGAACTTCATCAAATACTTACTAATTTGGAAACAAGCAAAACTATAATAATATTCTACATTATCATATCAAATCTGTGAAAAATTACATATTTCTTTAGTCTTTGGAATCCTCATCAGATGAATCATTTTCTGGTACATATATGTTTATTCACTTGTTATCATTACAGCTACAGGTTTTTATTCAGTACTGAGCCCGCACATACTTGCAATTGTTTGTGTCCCACATATGTTTACATGTACAAGACAACTCTGGGCAACTTTTAGCCATAGACTCCTGAGTGGTTCATTTGGACACCAATTTTCCATTCGTAGTTTGCCAATCAAAATATTCGAGTTGAAGGAAGTGCATATTCGAATCGCTGGCATGGCATTAAATGTATGTTAAAAGATGCTTAGTTGATGTTGGGTGTTAAAATATCTTTCGTTTGTGGAAGTTGGTCTGAGGTTTTTGTGACCGACCAAATCAGCACAGACAACATTGATAGAAATTTATGTGAGTCAGTGTAGAGATTCATCGCAAATTCTTCGGCACGTGCTATCGTCTCATCATCCACATTACCAGACCCTATGTTACTTAGCAAGTATGATTTTTTACAATATATATTCCATGTTTTTTTTTTCAATTCCTGCGAACTGACTGGTAGTCGCTTCCAGTAGGTACATGGAACGCTGGCAAGGATTGGTATATTTCATCGTTGATCTGATTCACAATTGTGTGCATTGAAATAAATTGTAATTTTTTTGTTGTTCTAATAGACATCCATATTCTTCTGCCTTAATTAAAAAAAAAAAAAAACATGTGTAAGGAGAAGAACATCGGTGTCTTTGGAGTCAATGAGTAGCTGCTTATAACCGCAGCTGAAAGCGTGGTATGCGTTAACAATTATCCCCGTATCAGCCTATTCATGATTATATTTCAGAAATGGTAGGTCTTCTCCCTGTGATGACTCCACGTGAAGTAAGTCTGTAAATCCAGCCGATGTGAGAACTAACTGTTCGTCTTTCAATGTTTGCCGACAGAACCTAATCAGCTCTAAAGAAAGAAATGCTGTGAGGTCAGATTTGTTTTCAGGCAAATCAATAAAACATTTCCAACGCTGAAGAAGAGGATCATCACAACCTTAAACATTTCTCCTGATCTGTCAGTAAATACTTGTTGTTCGCCAAAATCTTGTATCTCCTTTAATAGAACATGGAATGTAAGGTCGAATAAATCAATTCGTGAGCACGGCCTGTTTAGAAAGTTCAGCATACATTTTGCAAAAATATCACCAAATCACCACCAGACAGTTCGCAGACATTGATAAAGAGAAAGAATGGAATGTAGATTGAAAAAAATCATACTTGCTAAGTAATTTCGGATCTGGTAATATGGATGATGAGACGATAGCATGTGCAGAAGAATTTGTGGTGAATCTCTACACTGATTCACAAAAATCGTTGATCAGTGCTGTCTGCGCTGATTTGGCCGATCACAAAAAAGCAGACCATCTTCCACAAACAAAGGATGCTCTAATGCTCCACATCAAGCGAGCACACCTTCAAATATACATTTAGCGGCACGCCAGCGACTCGATTATTCATTTGAGGCCGCGGTGGCTCAGTGGTAGAGCGTTCACCTCTGGTGCTTGGGGTCCCGGGTTCGATCCCAGCCCCCGCCAAGTGAACTTTGTGGTGGACAAACACCGTGTGCGTGGGTTTTCTCGGGGTTCTCTCGTTTCCTCCCACTTTCTTCACTCCACTCTTTCATTCATCACTCATCATCACCGTCTCCATTAGCGCAACCGGCATAATCGTGGGACGTAAATCTCAAAGATTTAATTTCATTTCGATTATTCATTTCCTTCAACTCGAACATTTTGATTGGCAAACTACGAATGGAAAATTGGTGTCCAAGTGGACCACTCAGGAGTCAATGGCTAAACGTTGCCCAGAGTTAAAGTCTTATACATGTAAACATATGTGGGACACAAACAATTGCAAGTGTGTGCGGGCTTCAGTACACTGAATAAAAACGTGTAGCTGTAATGATAACAAGTGTACAAACATATATGTATTATCTGTCAGGAAAGTAAATGTACATCTGTTTTTGAGCCTGGCATTCCTGTGCTCCATCCATGGAGAGTATGAGAATTAAATCAATCAAATGTTTAGTGAGGGGCACGAAGAGAAGTCCAATCTGAATAAGACGTTGCAGAGGGGCACAAACTGCGAGTACGAATAGTGCATGGTGTAAATAAATGACGACACCAAAAGAGAAATTCAGAAACAGCTGGTAAACAGAGAAAAAAGAGTAAAAATTGTCGAAGTGGGAACATAAAATAGAAACACAAACAAATATGCCAACAACTAAACACTTGCCAAGCAAAGATCCTGGTGTAGTGGCTAAGACGCTAGATTATAAATCCAAAGGACGTAAGTTCAAATCCACACCAAGTAGAATGTTTTTTAATAATGCATACAGCACGTGAGAGGTGGTAAAAGATAGCGTACTACCCGTTTGAGAAGTTAAGTAAAAACTTGGTAAAAATTCCAGTTACATTTATTAGAGAAGTGAAACAATGGAAACGAGGAAGCAGGTATGTCTATTCAGGGGTATGTATCAGAGTGCGGTGATCGGAAAAACGAAATTTTCCCGAATTTCACACATGTGAGTCACTACAACAGGCAAACTTCTTCAGAAATATGCCTATTGCAGAGACCATCATACTCCACCGATTACGCTAGCCAAAGTTTGTTTAACAAATGGTGTAGTGTTTTTCATTCTTCACGATTGCTTTGAAAATAAAATAACTTGAAAAGGATTTGAAGCTGATTAGCTGTATTACTCAGAAGTGCAGCATTTCACCCCTACACTATCTTCTCATGCAACATCATAAGCTAAATATTGCTAAGTTCAGCCCTGATATTTGGAACGAACCGGTAATGTTCCTGTAATGATATTTCCACCAAAATTGCATGCCGAAGTTTATTTATTCGGTGATCTGGAGACAATTTAGTGCCCACTAATACACTAAATAACATACAATGGAGTAAAATTACAGAAATGATATCGTATTATACAGTAATTTCGCCGTGCAAGTTCAAAAGTATAATAATAATAATAATAATAATAATAATAATAATAATAATAATAGACACCGACAGCCATTCAAAAAATGTTCTTTAAAAAAATTTTCTTACGGCCAGGTTTGAACCCACGCCAAAAGCGAAATTCTTTAATAGCCAATACACTAGAACACTCCGCTACTAACGGCGACAGGATCTAACACTTCCTTTCTGATATATGTACGCTGCATGGCGAGAAACGGATAACACCAAACAATCAGAACCGTGTGTTTAGTTTCTATTTCTGGAGTATTATTTCTCCGAACGAGTCGTGCACATGAGAGGTGGTAAAAGAAATCATATTACTCGTTTAATATGTTAAGTGAAAATGACCTAAAAATTCCATTGACATTTATTAGAGAAGTCAAATAATGAAAACGAGGAAGCAGGTAATGTAATCAGAGTTATGTATCAGAGCACAGTGATCGGAAAAACGTAACTTTCCCGATTTTGCACATATGAGTCTCTACAATAGGATTTTTTAAAAATAAATGTGCCTATTGCAGAGACCATCAAGTCAGAAATGCCGCAAAATTTCTATGCACTTTTGCCGAACAGGACCCTCTGAGACGAAAACCATTCAATCATTCTCAGATCGAAAGTTTCGCTCTCTCATTCTCTCTCTCTGTAAATATATATATATATATATAACGCTTTTTATGAACGCAACAACTGTCGTAAATTTCAGCGGATGGAGATTAAACTTGGCGCAAACATTAATTGTTGAAATATCTTGGATGAATGCGTTAACCATAATAATCAGATGTAAATGTTCAAAATGGCGGCAGTTGAAGCTTATAAAAAGTTCCAAGAAACCAAATTTGGCCCATAAATGGGTATTCACAATGTTTGAGTGACTTTTCTTCTTTTATTGAAATATTGGTGTGGAGGGATTTATCTGCTTTTATTGAAGTATTGGATCCGATTAGTCACTTAAAGAAGGTTCACGTCCTTTCGCTACGGCCAGGCTCAGGTTTTGGGAGGGGAATATTTTCCTATCGTAACAATACGATTGTTAGGGATGATGTGAAGTTACACATTGAAAGTGAAGTAACTTGTGAAACGTTTTATATGAAAGAATAGTACAATAAATGTGCTTTCCGCTAACATAGAAAATTATAAATCAAGTATTTGATGTTCGAGAGCGTATATGGCGAGGAGTATTTTAATTTCTTTTTAGTAACACATTGCATTGGAAATAGTAATAAGCAACATTAGTGATAAGTAAAATAATAATAATAATCACTAAAAGGTGTTGTTTATGGCAACTCTGTATCTTCCTCAATTCTTTATCAAACGTAATGATTGAAACGCCATATCTCCGTTACAGGAAAAATATTAATAATTTATATCTAGAGAACGGGAGGTGGTAGAATAATGGGAGCAACGTTGGACACTAGCCCGCCACAACTTGATTAGAAAGTAAACAAATGAAAATAAGCGATTTCAATCCAAATAATAATGAAGAGCGTCCTTCGGGACATCGTCATGTGGAGTCATGCGGCCACAGTAGAGCCCTCCACAGGCAAAATGTCAATAATTGATATCGAGAGCAGGAGGTGGTAGAGGGATGAAACTAACGTTGGGCACTGTGGACCCATAAGGCGCATGAACAAAATATGAGGGGTACGCCAGCCTCGTTACTTATTTTCACATATTAATATTAAATTATATTGTGCGAAATTTACGCATGGGTCAGCTAGTAATAGTTATTATTACTATCATTATTATTATTATTATCAACAGCTTGTTTCACTACCTACGCATGTATGACATGGAATAAAAGAGAAGATCCATCATTCGTAGAAAGAATAAGAATAGATAGTTACTTTAACTGTGAAGGACGACGAAAAATACGAAAAGAGTGGCTACCTGTAGCGAAAAGAAACAATACTTTCTCTCAAACGGATAAAAAGTCAAACCAAGATAGATTGAATTCGGGTGGACGGCGCGAAAAGCCTCTGCTTTGTCCACTCACCCACTGTGTCGTTAAAGATTACAAGCACTGCATTAACAGCTATCATTTCCGTGGGTTGTATACTATGATCATATGTTACTTCTTTGCTGGAAGTCGACAATGTTCTTACATGTAGTAGTAAAACCTACATGCTATGTAATACATGAGGTATTTAGACCTACATGCTTTTCATATAATGTAATAAAAGGATCATGCTGGGAATAAGAAAAAGAACATTCCTTGGACATAACGGAAACTATTGGCATCAGAAATATTTATCTACGAGGCATGCGCAGTAATATAATTCAGAATAGTTACTGTTTAGTTCAGTAAACGAAGAAAGGGGTATAGAAAGCAAACATATCACGTCAACGAGATCGACCAGAGTTGACAGAGGCCGAAGCAGATGTGTAGTAATACAAGACCTTTGGTTAAATTGACAATTAGTTCTGTATCCTGTAGTAGAACATATATCAACTTTAGGGAGAGCAGAGAAAGAATTACTAACCCTAGCATATAGAAACCTTTACTAATCCGATCATATAGACACAAATGGATGTAACTGTGAATATTACAACTTGGATTTAACGAAAGCCGTTTAGACATTCAGTGGTTTGCAGGGTTGTATAAGACACAAAAAGATAAGACACAATACAATTCTTCATACCTCAACTTCCAGTAGCTAGATATATTCAATTTCTGGTTAGATACTGAAACTGCTGTCGGGTTTTAATACATGACGTATTGCAGGATACAAAATGCTTTGCATTACTTCTTTGTTTGAAGAAAGCTATTAGTTTAATGTTCTGAAAGGTTATGTGTAAACTAGGGATGGCCAATTCCGGAATTTTTACTTTCCGGACTCCCGAAAGTAAAACCGGACAAATTTCGGAATTCGGAAAAACCCGATTTTGGAAAATATCCAGAATTCGGAAAAATCCGGAATTTAGGAATTTCTGATTTCGTAAACATTCTGAAATTCGAAAAAATCCGGAATTTGTCCGAATTCCCGTATTTTTCTGAATTTCGGAATTTTCTAAATTCCGGATCCTTTCCGAGTTTTGGAATTTTTCTGAATTCCGGAATTTTACCGTATTCCACAATTTTCCGAAATCTGGAAAGTGAAACTTCCGCTTGCGGAAAATGGATTTCTGTTGGTTAATCTGTAACGTGGCGGACATAAGTCTTTGACCAGGTAATAGATACTGCTTTGAAACAAATGCAAAATATGAGAATTAAATCTGTGTATCTGTAGTTTCGTGTGGAGAAAAAACAAACTTGTGAACCAAAGTTTAAGAACAACTCCCAGACTAAAGGCGAATCGTTTACCGCGTAGCGATCGCGGGTCAGTGGTCAAGGAGCTTGTTCGAATCCACGTCGCACATTTTTTTTACTTTAGCATTTTTGATGGCGACTGATCGGCCATGACATACGTTTTATTATATTCAGATATTTGAATACTCGGATGTTTCAATACTTGAACTATCAAATCTTCAGGAATAATAATAATAATAAACTAATAATAATTATTATTATCTCGTAGAAGATTAAAAGCTAGGAGCTAATTATCGCTCAGGTCATACCATCACAAGCAGAAACGTAACATTTGGAAAGAATATTTCGGTTTGGTTTAATGTTGCCCATGAGATGTGGAATTTCTCATCTCTTCTAAAACAAACAAAATAACATGAGAATTAACATGTTACATTCGAGACGGGACAAGGCTAACTCAAAATTTTCGTCTCTCTTCGGAGATGAGAATCGAGACGAGACGAAAAGTATCGTAAACATTTCCCGTCTTGTCTCGATTCTCGAAATAGTGTATGTCCATTCTTTAAGTAACAATTGCTCTGTAGACAATCTCATAGGCTATTTCGTTACATTGTATTTCAGAGCTCATTGAATTATGGTCTGTGTATTTTTGTAGCAAAACTTTTATATTTACCTCTGCATATCCTAAAAATTAGTTTATTATATGCCTTACGGTTGCGTGATATTCAGTTATTTTTATTACAGTTATTTTCCTTAAAACATACAGCACAATACTTCCTACATGAGACTTCAGTGGAACGCTCTAGTTTAAAATTTTGGTAGTTGCAGAGGTGTCTTGAAGGTACGGAACCCTTTCCCCGTAACCAAGTTTAAAACTTTTAATGCCATTATTATTATTATTACAACACCGTGTATAATTTTTAAAAGATATGCGGTTTGTATCTGAATAGTAAAAACTAATTGACTGTCGATCTCAGTCGTCGAGAAGTCTTCAGGAGCAAGGACATCGGTCACGTTCTGGGTTTGAGTTCCGAAGGGGCAAGTATTCGGGCTCGAGCCAAAAATTGTTAAAAGTTATAGGCTTCAGCCAAACATGTTCAAAAGAGCTGGGACCGGGTTTAGTCCTCTCAACGGCTCGAGCGGCTTGGCTTACAGCTCATTCACTACCGAACCGAACCGAGAAGTGAGCCAAGCCAACAGCTCACCCAACCGAGCTGATTTGAGCCATAGGCTTAGTTCAGCTGAGTCGAACCGTGCCAATGGACTAGATTCAACTTAGCTGGCTCGAACCGATACACATGAGCCGAGTATATGACCCTTCCCAACCGAGAAAGCACGAGCCATCGGCTCAATTGAGCCGAGTCGATGGCTCGTTCCTACTGAGCCGGCTCAGATCATCGGTTCAATTGGGCCGAACCGACGGCTCATCCGAACCGAGCCGACTCGAGCTGTTCGCTCAGTTGATACGAGCCAAGCCGGTTCATATCACTACCCGGGATGGCCTGCTTGGGCTCAAGAATTCGACCGTGCAGGTCTGAGTCTTGATTTTAAGAACTACAGCATATACTTATATTGATGATTACACATTTGAGGCTCTCTCATAATAATAATAATAATAATAATAATAATAATAATAATAATAATAAAACACTCTTGACCGCTCGTTATCCAGACGAAACGAGATACACTAAAATTGTCCCACGAGATGCACTAAAATTACGAGACGAGATGAACCCTTGTCGTGAACAACAATAAAAGTATTCCACATTACTGCTTACATTTCTCATGGCTTTCGCTTTCCAGTCGAATCAGGCCATTATTTCAAAACAAGTTAAAACGAGCTGAACGAGCGAGCGAGCCACTATAAAACTCGACTCAACTCGAAACTCGACCTCGAAAACAGCGACTTGGCTTGGAACTCAACTCAAGAAAATTACCTTTGACTCAAACTCAAATTGAACTCGAGTCGAGTCGAATTTTGGCTCGACTCGTGCTCATCCATATTCGTATTTGTATTTTATGTTTCCACTTCAAGAATTTCTACTCTTTTTTTCTCCGTTTACCTGCTGTTTCTGGAATTCTCTTTCGGTGTCGTCCTTTATTTACACCATGCACTATTCTTATTCCCAGATTGTGACCCGCTTAAATGTCTTATTCAGTTTAGGCTTTTCTCCTTACCTTGACTACAAATGTAATTGATTTAATTCTCACTTTCCGCGCAGGACCGATGAAAAATTATTATTATACTATTGAACTTGCACGGCGAAATTACTGTATAATACGATATCATTTCTGTAATTTTAAAAATGAAATCTTTAAGTTTTACGTCCCACGCTTATGCCGGTTAGGCTAAAGGAGACGGTGAGGATGAGAGATGAGTGAAATGGTGGAATGAAGAAAGTGGGAGGAAACGGGAGAACCCAGAGAAAACCCACGAGCACGGTGTTTGTCCACCACAAAGTTCACTTGGCGGGGGCTGGGATCGAACTCTGGACCCCAAGCACCAGAGGTGAACGCTCTACCACTGAGCCACCGCGCCCCCTTCTGTAATTTTACTCCATTGTATGTTATTTAGTTTATTAATGGGCACTAAATTGTCTCCAGATCATCGAATAAATTAACTTCGGCATGCACTTTGCTGGAAATATCATTACAGGAACATTACCGGTTGGTTCCAAACATCAGGGCAGAACTTAGCAATATTTAGTTATGATGTTGCATGAGAAGATAATGTAGGGGTGAAGTGCTGGACTTGTGAGTAATACAGCTAATGAATATAGCTTCAAATCCTTTTCAAGTTATTTTATTTTCAAAGCAATCGTGAAGAATCAAAGAGTGACTTCTCATACTAAATGAGCAATCCTTAAGAAAGTGGACGCAAACACTTGTATCATGATAGAGACGATTTACGCATGTTAATTGGGAAATGGGCAAGGACATTACTAGGACATTCGAAACACTTTGTTCATCTGCAGTATGCACTTTTTAATTTATCGTTCTAAGGAAAAATCACTACACCATTTGTTATTGTTAAACTAACTTTGGCTAGCGCAATCGGTGGTATATGATGGTCTCTGTAATAGGCAAATTTCTGAAAAAGTTTGCCTATTGTAGAGACTCACGTGTGTGAAATTCGGAAAAATTTCGTTTTATCGATCACCGCCCTCTGATTCATACTCCTGATTAGATATACTTGCTTCCTCATTTTCATTGTATCACTTCTCTAATAAATGTCAGTGGAAATTTTACCAAGTTTTCCCTTAACATCTCAAACGGGTAATACGCTCTCTTTTACCACCTCTCACGTGCTGTATACATTAAAAAATCATTCTACTTGTAGTGGATTCGAACTTACGTCCTTTGTATTTTCAATCTAGCGTCTTAGCCACTACATTCCTGCGCTCTAACCATCTAGAATATGAGAATTAAATCAATACAGAGAAAGCGGAGAAAATGAAAGTAGAAATTGTCGAAGTGGGAACATAAAATACACATGCGAACATATATTTCAACAACTAAACGTTTACCAAACAACGATCTTTGTGTAGTGGTTAAGGCGCTAGATTACAAATCCGAATGATGGCGGTTCGAATTGCTCCAAGGAGTATATATTTTTTGATTTTTTAAAGAATGCATAGAGCACATGAGAGGTGGTAAAAAAGAGCGTATTATCTGTTTAATACGTTAAGTGAAAAAGAGGAAGCAGGTATATTTAAGAGTCCCTATCGCTGCGAAAATAAAATACCGCTAATTTTACAGTAATTATGTGATATCTTCAAATAGATAAAATATAATCGAAAAGTGGATCAAGAGCTCCCTAGACGATGTTATTTTGCATGAGGTACCATTATTACGAGTCACCTAATAGTTTTCCGTTTGCAGTTATTTAGAAACGCGAAAAGAAATGCCGATTTTCTAAACGAGACGACGCTTTGTCTCGTCTCGTCTCGGATTTAACAAAGCCTATATTGTCTCGCCCACGCTGAATTGGAAACCTCTAACCAGAATTGAAGTGGGTCTTGTGTCAAGTGAGACATGTGTGTCAAGATGTGTATGTCGGTTAGTGGGTCGTGGTCAACAGGATGTGAGTAGTAGGGGTCCCGTTATGTCCAGCCGAGTCAGCAAAAATTTCTCGATTCTGATTGGCTGAGAGAGGTCACGTGACGTTAGGCCCCGCCCACGCGGGAAATTCAAATTTCCAGGTCACGTGGTATGACGTCATGAGTCACCCTGTGGGGAAATCCCTCATTCTCTTTTATGACCGGGATTTTTGAAATTTGTTCCCTTTTACGGGTAAGATGTGTGATTCTGATTGGTTGACAGCTGTCACATGATCTTAGACCCTGCGATATTTGAAATTCGTTCCCTTTTACGGGTAAGATGAATCCTTTGGTACCACGATGTTGATTGGCTGATAGAGGTCACGTGATCTTAGGCTCAGGGATTTTTTAAAATTCGTTTCCTTTTTATGGGTAAGATGATTGGTTGATAGCGGTCACATGATCTTAGACCCTGGGATTTTGAAATTTGGGTATCCTCTTTGATGAGTACTTTGGTACTATGATACTGATTGGCTGATAGAGGTTACATGATCCTAGACCCGCTACACGGTGAACAGGTCACATGGTATGACGTCATGTTTTACCCTTGCGGGGAAATCCATCACTAATTCGTTTCCTTTTACGGGTAAGATAAGTGCTTTGGTACCTTGATTCTGATTGGATGATAGAGATCACGGGATTTTAGGTCCTAGGATTTTTGAAATTAGGGTGTCCTTTCTGATGTATACTTTGGTATCTCGATTCTGATTGGTTGATAGAGGTCACATGATTTTAGACCCGCCACACAGTGAACAGGTTACATGGGAAAACCCCTCACTCATTTGTTTTATTTTATGTGTAAGATGAGTGTTTTGGTACCTCAATTTTGATTGGTGGATAGAAGTCACATTATCTTAGCCCCCCCTCCCCCCAGTCCATGAGGGAAATACAGAGCGATATGACGGCGATCCATCCTAGACCTGGATTTTAGAATTTTGTCCCCTTTTTATGGTTATCCTTAAAGTTCCCATGAAGGGTTTAACCTCCTCCTTAAATAACCCTTTTTGGTATCATGATATTGTACTGAAGTTTACATTAAATATTATCGTTCTCTTTGACAGATAAGATGATTCTTACCTTGATGGAGATCTTGTCCTTGAATTAGTAGCCTATGTCTCTGGAAGTAACAATGGTGAAAGAGGGGGTGTCGCTTGTAGATTTCTTATAACACATTGTTGTGAGTTTAAGCGATTTTTTTTAAACGCTCAGTAAGCGCTTCATTAATGGAAACAGTGTTGCCAGATTTTTCTTACCTAAACTGCTCCGATTCTTTTCGAAACGGTTCCGCAGAGTACAAGAAATTTTAAACTAAAATTTTTTCGAACTAAAAAATTTCAAAACTAAAAATTTTCAAACAAAAAATTTTCGAACTAAAAATTTTGAAACAAAAAAGTTTCAAACAAAAAATTTTCGAACCCAAAAAAAAATTTCGAACTAAAAAAAAAATTGAAACAAAATTTTGTCGAACTAAAACATTTTTTAAAAACAAAAGTTTCGAACTAAAGATGTAAATCACATCTAAAAATTTTCAAATCAAACTTTTTATCGAACTAAACTTTTAAAATTTTCGAACAAGAAATTTAAACCAAGTTTTAGAAAAATCCTAAGAAATGTTTCTCCAGGAATCGAACTCAGGTCTTTCAAACCAAAGATGTGTATGCTAACCGTTTAGCTATGAATGAATTCGGTTTTAATCGTGCTTGGTGGGTTTCGAACCATGGTTCTTGAAAAGGATACACATATACTTTAAGAAAATAAATCTGACAGTGTAACGCTTCCGTTCGTGGATTAAAATAAAATGCTGATAGACTTTTTTGTGTTGACATAGAAGTACATATGATTGAAAATGCAAACGTCAGCGGATCGTATTACTTTTGTTTTACTACGAACGTGTCAGCATGATTCATGGAAAAAAAGCAAACATTGACATTCTCGTATGGAATATGAGGAAAATGAAATGTCGTCACAGTTACGACAGGTAGTGACATGATCCTGGCAGAAGGGAATTGGCATCGGAATTGCGATACTAGATGTTGTAACTATTGAGTAACGTGAATGACGTCACGATCGATTGTTACACATCGTTTTGGTTCGTGATTCATGACAAAAGCAGCGAGCGTTTTGATTGGTTCGTTGTGATGTCATTTTATAAATTTCCTCGTTTCTGATTGGCTGACGGTGACATCGTTTTCGCAGCGACCTAAATAAAAATCTAAATTTCATTTTTCAAATCCTACACCGCTCTCAACTATCGAGTGAGAAGGTTTGTTTTTTAAAAGTGTCTTCATTTAAGAAGCTTTACTGCACCGACTTTTTGTTCATTGAATTTGAGGTAAGTTCAGTGAGATTTTATTTTTCACACAAGATTCGAAAATCATTTTTATTTTATATTTGTGGGCGGATCACGAATACACTGTTTTACTTTTAGTACGAAATATTTAGACTATGAAGAAATTAGTGGAATGGGAAAGTTGGAGTACGAATCAGGACCCCCACACATTAGAAGTAAGCACGATAAATGATATGGTTTAGCGTCCCTTTAGCGAGCACCCGTCGGGAATTGAACCATGGCCAGAAAAATGTGTACGCTTAGTTTTGAAAAGAATACATTACAAAATTTCAGAAACTATGCCTGAGAATAATATGGTTCGATTCCCTTTGAAAGCATTAGCGTCCCCTTCAGCTTAACGTGATATTCGAGCAACCGCCCGGGATTGAACCAAGGCCAGAGGTGTGTACGTCAATCATTTAACTTAGTTTTGAAAAGAATGTATGATAACGCGTGAGAATATTAAATTTCAGAAAAGGCTTGACAGTGATCCGATGTGTGAAAGCAAACCCCACCGAGGATTGAACCAGGGCCTTCCACATCCGAAGCATGTACGCTAACCGCTTAAATAAAAAAGAGTGCATGAATATGTGGTTAAAAGATTTACGCTATACAGATTTTGTTTCGACAATTACGTATGTGTTACGTTAATGGTTGGTGAATCTCTTCAACTTGCAAACGCATCATTTAAAGGTCGTTGTGAGTGGAAAAAAAATGCTTACGCGTGCTTTATCACATCTCAGTACTGTTGAAACATTCATTCATTCATGCATTCTTTTTATCACTATAGAATGGTAGGTCAGTTACATGCTGATGTAATGGTCTCGAGTTTGACAGCAATAAAACACTCATTTCAGTAACATAATTATTTAAAAAAAAACTTTGATTTCTAGTACACGTGCTTTCATAATGAGATTCTGAACGACATCGCCAGGAATCAAACTCAGGACCTTTACATGAATTGCTTAGTTAAGAATTTATCATGAATGTTATGATTTCCTGTTTATCAGGTGGTTAAGATTTTTCTTTCTTCTTTTCTTTTGTAGTAAATTCACGCTGCACAATTCCTTTTATCCCATTACATATTTGTTTTACCGTACCTGTTTGTTGTTTTCATTTTTAATCATGGCCCAATCGGGTTTTACTGTTTGTAATGAAATCACTCGTCATTATAGACGATTTATGTACGTTTATGTATTATGAGGTGTGTACGTCAACCATTTAGCTTAGTTTTGAAAAGAATGTATGATAACGCGTGAGAATATTAAATTTCAGAATAGGCTTGACATGCCCCCGACGTGGAAAGCAAACCCACCGAGGATTGAACCAGGGCCTTCCACGTCCGAACCATGTACGCTAACCGCTTAGTCACAATAATAATAAAAAATACGCTATACAGATTTTGTTTCGACAATTACGCATGGGTATCGTTAATGTTTGAATCTCTTCAACTTGCAAACGCATCATTTAAAGGTCGTTGTGAGTGGGGAAAAAAAATGCTGACGCGTGCTTTGTCACATCTCAGCACTGATGAAACATTCATTCATTTCATGCATTCTTTTTATCACTATAGAATGATAGGTCAGTTATATGCTGATGTAATGGTCTCGAGTTTGACAGCAATAAAACACTCATTTCAGTAACATAATTATTTAAAAAAAACTTTGATTTCTAGTACACGTGCTTTCATAATGAGATTCTGAACGTCACCGCTAGGGAATCAAACGTAGGACCTTTACATGAATTACTTAGTTAAGTATTTATCATGAATGTTATGATTTCCTGTTTATCAGGTGATTAAGATTTTTCTTTCTTCTTTTCTTTTGTAGTAAATTCACGCTGCTCAATTCCTTTTTCCATTACACATTTGTTTTACCGTACCTGTTTGTTTGTTTTCTCCTTTGTTAACCATGGCCGAATCGGGTTTTACTGTTCGCAATGAAATCACTCGTCATTATAGACGATTTAACATTGAGGGCAGAATGCTCGAAGTTCAATTCAACGCACCGCCCGTAGGAACCGATATTATCCAATACGTGCATAATAGTTTCCAAGCAATGCTGGACCATTTGTTAGCCAATGTCGACGATGAGGCGATGGTTGGTTTATCAGTAATATCGCCACGCAATACCAATAAGCCATTTTGGGTGAGTTTTCGCCAAGCACGAAACCTGACACTGGAAACGATGTGGGCCTCGTTCGAAAGAGTGTTACAAAGTAACAATGCATTTCTCCTGCACGAACCATTTACCGTTCATTTTCATCGTGTGAATATTCCAAGAGGATACGGATATGGAGATCGTTTAGCCCAAGGAATACTTCAAAACGAAGAATTGTTACGTTGCAAACGAGGGATTGTACGTGTACAAAATCAAGATTCAAGGTGCCTGGCGTACGCCCTTGTTATTGCTATTGGCCTGAAAAAAATACAAGAATGTAGATGTGAAACGACATAAGCAGTATCAACATCAATCGAAATGTATTGTGGACGATGAAGTTGATGCGTTATGTTCAAATGCAGGAGTCAATTTGGATCATGGTGCCAGTGTAAATGAAATTCGACAATTCCAGGCATACCTCAAAGAATATAAAATTACTGTGTATACTAGTTTCACAGGCCGTGACATCATGTACGAGGGGCCCAACGATGAAAATCGCACTCCCATAAATTTGATTTGTTTGGCTGGTCACTTTGATATCATCCAATCTTTAACTGCTTGTTTTGCAACCAAGTTCTACTGTGAGGCGTGCCATAAAAAGTATAGTGAACGTAACAGACATGTGAAAAATTGTCCTGTAACATGCTCCAAATGTTTACAGAGACCACTATGCGACAAGAACCAAACGCCGATATTATGCAAAGACTGCAATCGTCAATTTTATGGGGAAAAATGTTTTAACAATCATCGTAATATTGTATATCATCATGGGGAACCTGTATGCAAAATGGTGAAGCAATGTACTAGATGCTACAGAGTTTATTCTTTTGTACGAAGTGGACAACGCCTTCATGATTGTAATGAGATCTTTTGCAATGTTTGTAAGAAGATTGTTCCGGGATCGCATCAATGTTTTATGCTTCCTGATCGACAATGTTTGAAACCTGGTGTTCCTTCACTCATGCACGCAAAGAAAGCCTTATTGATATTCTATGATATAGAATCTATGCAAGACACGAATATTGGCGATAATACGTATGTACACATTCCAAATTTATTGGTTGCACAACAAGTATGTTATGCATGTGTTGAAAACAATAATATCCAGCAGTCTTGCAGTACGTGTGGTCAGCGCCAGCATATTTTCCAAGGAGAGGATCCAGTTTATAATTTTCTCCAGTACTTGCGGGAACGTCGTCCCAATATAAATAGGATTTTCTGTGTCGCGCACAACGCGAAGGGATACGATGGACATTTTATCCTAAAGACCATGGTAGAACAATGCCAATGGAGACCTGACATCATATTAAATGGAACCAAGATACTGAGTTTAACGTTGAATAATCTGACGTTCATTGACTCTTTGAACTTCCTACCTATGGCATTAAGTAAATTGTCAAAAGCGTTCAATTTACCCGCAACCAAAGGCTACTTCCCGCATTTCTTCAACACCAAGGAGAATCAATCGTATATTGGACCACTTCCAGAAACGAAGTATTATGGTGCAAATGAAATGGCCGTCGAAGACAGAAACAAGTTCATGCATTGGTACAACGATCATCGTAATGACACGTTTGATTTTCAGAAAGAAATTCTCAAGTATTGTATTCAAGATGTCAATGTACTGCGACAAGCATGCGTTTCGTTTATGACGTCATTTGAAACAGAAACCAAAGTGAATCCCTTCTTGGAGACGATCACGATTGCCAGTGCTTCCAATTTAGTATTCCGCCGGAATTTCCTCAAACCCAACACCATTGGAATTCTACCGGCACATGGCTATCGATGGAGAAGTACCCAATCGATCGCTGCAATGCAATGGCTGGCCTACATTGAAAAAAGCGAAGAAAAACAAATCTTACATGCGGCCCGACAAAAAGAAGTGTTTATTGCGGGATTCCATGTTGATGGCTACTACCAAGATCCTGAGACGTTAGAGGAGCACATCTACGAGCATGCCGGCTGCTTTTATCACGGGTGTAAAGTATGTTTTACTACAGGCCGTAATCAGCCCATCTACAGCAATCCAGAAGACACCATGGAATTCCGTTATGAACGAACGCAACGCAAAAATGCAAGACTGCGTGAATTGGGGTACATTGTACATGAAATGTGGGAGTGCGAATTTAATCAGTTCTTAAAACAAAATCCTGCAATGGCGACGTATCTGAAGAATCACCCGTACATGAACCGCAGACCATTAAATCCAAGAGATAGCTTTTTTGGAGGAAGGACCAATTGCGTGAAATTGTACCACCAAGTCGACGAAAAAGCAGGAGAAGTAATAAAATATTTCGATATTGTCTCGCTTTATCCTTACATAAATAAGTGTGCTAAATACCCTGTAGGCCATCCTAGAATTTATCTACAGGGTGATGAAAATATACCACCAATAAATAAAGTCAATGGTCTGATCAAAATGACGATATTACCAAGTCGCCATCTTTATCATGGTCTCCTGCCTTACCGATGCAACAAGAAACTACTCTTTCCACTGTGTGCTGCGTGTGCCGAAGAAATGAACCCAGACCCTACAGCAACGTGTACGCACAACGATCAGGAGCGATGCCTCACTGGAACATGGGTATCATATGAAATACAGAAAGCAATAGAATTAGGATATCAACCAGTGGAAATTTTTGAAATTTGGGATTATGACATTGAACAATATGATCCCATCACGAAAACAGGTGGCTTGTTCACGGAATATATCAATACGTTTTTAAAATCGAAAATGGAAGCTTCTGGCTGGCCCAGTTCCTGTGTGACCGAAGAAGACAAAACAAAATTCATACAAAACGTCCTGGAGCGTGAAGGTATTGCATTGGATCCGTCCAAAATTGAAAATAATCCTGCACGAAGAAGTTTATCTAAGCTTTGTGTGAACGCATTATGGGGAAAGCTTTGCCAGCGTTCAAACTTTAGCCAGACCACAATTATTGATCGGCCGGAAGAATTTTATGAAAAACTCACTTCCCCCGACATTAAACTACATCAAATTGTACCCATCAATGATACCATGTTGTATGCATTCTGGGAGTACAATGAACATGTGCCTGTTCAAAACCGAAACACCAATGTCGTGTTAGGCGCATTTACAACATGTCAGGCACGTCTGGAACTGTACAAGTACCTGGAAATGTTGCAGGAACGTGTTTTATATTTCGACACGGATTCTGTGATATTTACAGAAAAGCCCGGGGAGCCAACCATTGAACCTTCTACGTACTTGGGATGCTTATCGGACGAGATGGAGTCTTACGGCCAACGAGCATACATCAAGACAATTGTTAGTGGAGGACCGAAAAATTACAGCCTAGAAATATACAATCCAGATACCAACGTCACCAGCTACATATGTAAAATTAGAGGATTTACATTAAACTACAATGCAGGACAGCAATTAAATTTCAATACGCTAAAAGAAATGATTACAAATCAATGCCGTGGACAAGTCACCATCACTATCCCCCATAAGATATGCAGGACCAAAGACCATACCATCGTCACACGCAAAGAAGAAAAAATGTACAGCATCCGACACACAAAACGTCGATTTAAAGAACTCAATTCTTATGATACGGTTCCGTACGGGTACGTTAAAAAACAGAAGATGGAACTGGAAAAAGAAGATGATGAAGAAAAAACTGTAAACACCCAATAAGGCCGTCATTTCTTTTTTCCTTTTCCTTTTTTTCCACTCCTTAATCACAAAACCAACACCAAGAAGAAAAAAAACGCAGTACCCAGAAGAGTTCATAAATCATCACCAACACCATCAGTGGAAGAAATGCAGAATCTCATATTTCAACGGGGAACCTTGACCATAAAGCAGCAACACCTAGAAAAATGCAGTACCCAGAAGAGTTCATAAACATCCATCAGTGGTAGAAAAGCTGTCATCTCGTACCCGAGGAGGAAGATGAGCCTAAACAGATCCATCATTTACGAGTAAGTTTTATTTCTCTCTTATCAATATTGACTCGTTTTTATTGTTTCAGAAAAAAAAAAGAAATTCAAAAAGTAATCGATTGTTTCTTCTTTTTCTTTACAGGATACGTCTACAACATTCGATGATGATGACACGTCCAACATATTCATTAAACTAGATCCTGTATTTATTATGTTAATAAACATGTATAGGAAGAGCACATACTTTTCGTTAAAATACAACAAGTTGAAAAAAAATATGTTTTATTATTTTTTGAAACCCTGAACACTTGTTTTCAAATCATGGTAATCTTGAAAATTTAAGGTGGAAAATATATTCAAGATTTGGTTTACATGATTTTGTTCGAAAAAATAATTAAAGAATTTTTTTAGTGTCCAAAATTTGATTTTTAATTTGGTTCGAAAAAATTTGGATTTGAAAATTTTTAGATGTGGTTTACAACTTTAGTTCGAAACTTGTTTTTAAAAATTGGTTCGAAATTTTTTGAAATTTTTTTGGTTCGAAAATTTTTTGTTCGAAAAATTTTTGATCTGAAAATTTAGTTCGAAAGTTTTTAGTTTAAAATTTTTTCAAAAAAAAATTGTTTAAATTTTTAGTTCGAAAATTTTTTGTAATTTTTGTTTCAAAATTTTTAGTTCGAAAATTTTGTTTGAAACTTTTTGTTTGAAATTTTTTTTGGTTCGAAAATTTTTAGTTTTGAAATTTTTTTAGTTCGAAAAATTTTTAGTTTGAAAATTCTTGCACTCTGCGGAACCGTTTCGAAAAGAATCGGAGCAGTTTAGGTAAGAAAAATCTGGCAACACTGTTTCCATTAATGAAGCGCTTACTGAGCGTTTAAAAAAAATCTCTTAAACTCACAACAATGTGTTATAAGAAATCTACAAGCGACAAGGATGGACCCCTCTTTCACCATTGTTAAAATAAATGTATAATTTCAGAGGCATAGGCAACTAATTAATGGACATGATCTCCATACGTAAACGTATAAGGCAAGCTGTCTCTCCATCAAGGTAAGAAAACTGGTAATCATCTTATCTGTCAAAGAGAATGATAATATTTAAGGTAAACTTCAGTACAATATCATGATACCAAAAAGGGTTATTTAAGGAGGAGGTTGAACCCTCCATGGGAACTTTAAGGATAACCATAAAAAGGGGACAAAATTCTAAAATCCAGGTCTAGGATGGATCGCCGTCATATCGCTCTGTATTTCCCTCATGGACTGGGGGGAGGGGGGGGCTAAGATCATGTGACTTCTATCCACCAATCAACATCGTGGTACCAAAACACTCATCTTACACATAAAATAAAACAAATGAGTGAGGGGTTTTCCCATGTAACCTGTTCACTGTGTGGCGGGTCTAAAATCATGTGACCTCTATCAACCAATCAGAATCGAGATACCAAAGTATACATCAGAAAGGACACCCTAATTTCAAAAATCCTAGGACCTAAAATCCCGTGATCTCTATCATCCAATCAGAATCAAGGTACCAAAGCACTTATCTTACCCGTAAAAGGAAACGAATTAGTGATGGATTTCCCCGCAAGGGTAAAACATGACGTCATACCATGTGACCTGTTCACCGTGTAGCGGGTCTAAGATCATGTAACCTCTATCAGCCAATCAGTATCGTAGTACCAAAGTACTCATCAAAGAGGATACCCAAATTTCAAAATCCCAGGGTCTAAGATCATGTGACCGCTATCAACCAATCATCTTACCCATAAAAAGGAAACGAATTTTAAAAAATCCCTGAGCCTAAGATCACGTGACCTCTATCAGCCAATCAACATCGTGGTACCAAAGGATTCATCTTACCCGTAAAAGGGAACGAATTTCAAATATCGCAGGGTCTAAGATCATGTGACAGCTGTCAACCAATCAGAATCACACATCTTACCCGTAAAAGGGAACAAATTTCAAAAATCCCGGTCATAAAAGAGAATGAGGGATTTCCCCACAGAGTGACTCATGACGTCATACCACGTGACCTGGAAATTTGAATTTCCCGCGTGGGCGGGGCCTAACGTCACGTGACCTCTCTCAGCCAATCAGAATCGAGAAATTTTTGCTGACTCGGCTGGACATAACGGTACCCCTACTACTATGTGACCCACTGCAATCCACCACCCACCGTGACCCACCATAAACCAGCGATCTACCACCCTACAGACTCACTACGACCCAACGACACACTCTGCTTAGTGCATTGTATATAGCATCCTATGAACAGTGGTGCATTTGTCTACATTTTACTTTTAGGGTCAATTTTTTCTTTTTTGCATTTGTTTCTATATACTTACCTGAGATGACTATATCTTACAAGGAAAAAGTAGACTTTGTTAAATGAACTTTGGCGAGGTAGTAGTGCATATTTAAAGTGTTACTATTACAAACTGGGAGAGCGCAATAACCAGAAATAGCCTAGAAAATGCGTCTTAAAGTTTCGACTCGCCGTATATCAGATACGACGCCTAAAATTACCAAGTGAAGGTGTGGCAGAGTGTGGAGCACTCACGATTCACTCGTAAAGGATCGTGAGTTCGATTCTCGCTCGAGTCAACTTGTTTTTGCTTTTACCAATAAAATAGTCATTTATAACTACAAGTAAAATATCAATTCACCATATGTTTATAATCCATGAAACAATAGGAATTTGTAAATCAGTTGTAGAACTTTTCAATGTTTCATGTGAACTAGATACAAATACAACCCATTTCGTAAAGTCGTTAAATGAAAAATGTTCTTGACGATTCGTGTCTATATCTGTGGACAGAGTGCGAATTGCAAGGGGATAATTCGGAAATTCCCTTTGGTTATAGCATTCATCCAGTATTCCCTAGCGGATTTCCCCCTCACCCCCTAGCATTTCGCACACTGTCTACAGATATAGACACGAAACTTCGGACACAACGACTGTGGTAACCGCAATACAGCTAGTGATATCAATATATTTATGAAATAGGTTATATTTTGTATCTAGTTCACATAAAACATTGAAAAGTTT
This sequence comes from Thermobia domestica, assembly GCF_964235325.1. Lineage (NCBI taxonomy): Eukaryota > Metazoa > Arthropoda > Insecta > Zygentoma > Lepismatidae > Thermobia > Thermobia domestica. The sequence goes on along the minus strand of NC_137458.1, from coordinate 201,618,885 downwards.
TACAATTGATTTGAAAAATCCTATCGTTTAGAATAAGTGAACATATAGTGAATTAATAGTATACTTGTAGCTATAAATGACTACTTTATTGGTAAAAAGCAAAAACAAGTTGACTCGAGCGGGAATCGAACGCTGGACCCTTTACACAGGAGTCGTGAATGCTCCATACTCTGGCACACCGCCACTTGATAATTTTAGGCGTCGTACCATATATACGGCGAGTCAAAACTTTAAGACGCTTTTTCTAGGCTATTTCTGGCTATTGCGCTCTCCCAGTTTAAATGTGCACTACTACCTCGCGAAAGATGGTCCCTAAGTTCATTTAACAAAATCTGCCTTGTCCTTGTTAGATATACTTATCTCAGGTAAGTAAATAGAAACAAATGCAAAAGAAGAAGAAGAAAATGGAGATCGTAAAAGTAAAATATAGACAAATTCACCACTCTTCAGAGGGTGCTATTTACAATGCACTTAGCAGAGTGTGTCGGTGGGTCGTAGTGGGTATGTAGGTTATGGTGGGTCACGGCGGATGGTGGGTTGCAGTGGCTCACGTCCTATTGACCCACGGCCCACGATCTACTTTATCTCTGGTGAGAGGCTTCCAATTCAGCATGGGCGAGACAATATAGGCTTTGTTAAATCCGAGACGAGACGCGACGAGACAAAGCGCCTGTCTCGTGTCGTTTTCCTAGACGAGACGTGACAGGTCCTTGTCTGGACTCGACGCGTCTTAAATGTCTTGAAAGCATTCCATAGCCCTCTCTTGTCCGATTATCAATTCTAACTTATAAACTTCGTTACATTTCGAAGCAGCATGGCTTCCAATTTTATTTTTATTATTATGAGGTTTACGAAAGAAAATTAGACGAAAGGAGACTAGATAACAATTTGTCTCCTTTCGGAAACACGAGATGACACCGGGATAGCTACGAAACCAGTGGCGGATCTAGAAGGTAAAAACTGGGGGACTGCCTGAATTTAGACTATGATAAGTATATCATGACTTTACTATAAATTTTCAAAACTATATAAATAATAGCTTAAATTATTTTCGTCAATCTGAAAGTGAGGGGCCTAGGCCCCCCGCCCCCGAGCTAGATCCGCCACTGCACAAGACCAAACACAGGCTTTTTCTCGTCTCTCTAAAACGAGACATTTTCACATGAGGAGACGAAACAGGCACCCATGTTGTGTGTAGCGCATCATAACTATTCCTGTTATAAAATTTTGTTTTCATCTCATTATTAAGTAATTTCTCGAAATCCGACCTCGGATCATCATCTTTTCATTGGCCGTCATTGTTTAATTTACTAACTTGTGTTCATAATTGTAATTTGGAAGAAATCATTCTATTTTCTACGGTTTTCATTCCATGGTCAGTCTACGGTTTTCATTCTACCACTTGTAGAGGGGAATTAACATATGATAGGTTATAATGGAGTTGTGAATGTTTGTTATGTGTCTAATTGTTTGAAACCAGTGTATATTTAGACAATCGATATTATGTGAGGTTAATTGCATTCATCTATTACTACCTAACTGTCTATGTATGGTACATCTATAAGTGTAGTGTTCTACGTTTCCCTTCGTAGAACAAAGTTGTGTGAAGGCTCTAGATGAAGTGTAATGGAATTGTATAATAGTCTAGGCATGTAACTTGGATGGGGAAATGGAAGTTAGAACTACAGCATGAAGTGTGGAAAGAGGGATCTTTCTTTTTTCTCTTGAAATGTCCGTAATGCATTGCTTGTTCCGTTCACTGTATCGCTGTCCTCGCTGCTTCCTTCAGGCGTTATTCAGCGTGCCTCGGTGGTAGCCTCTGCATAGCAAAACTCACGAGTGTAATATGCATGATTCACTGTGTAACGCAGTGTTGCAATAATTTCGCTTTGTCGTTAACAAATATAGTGCTTTTGCTGTCTTGAATATCAATAAAACTGGTTGTGGAAAAAAATAACTGAATACGAATCTGCTAAAAGTCTACTTATATAGTTTAATATTGTAGTCTCAATATGGTCCCTCATCCCAAAACTTGTGATTGTTTTCAGAGGACACTTTTGGGGAGAGGGGGAGTTGTGTGTCACAATATTTTGGCATTCGGGATATTAGTGATATGTTCGGATCTTGGAACCTTAGGTGATAACGCTTGCAATTATTACTTTGGTGTTTTATGGCTGTTTTATTCGGCATTATTATTATGTAAGCGTCTATTTGTCGTCTCGTTGATTTGGATGGAAGCACCACACTCTCAGTTCCGGGAGCATCTCTGTCTTTCACTTTCTCTCTCTCTCTCTCTCTCTCTCTCTCTCTGCAATACGCACATTTCTGAAAAAATTGCCTACCGTAGAGTCTCACATGGGCGAAATTCGGGAAAATTTGCAGTTTTTCCGGTCACCACCCTGTGATACAACCCCTGATTAAATATACTTGCTTCCTCATTTTCATTGTCTCACTTCTCTAATAAATTTCACCGAAAATTTTAACTCGTTTTCACTTAACATATTAAACGGGTAATACGCTCTCTTTTACCACCTTTCATGTGCTGTATGCATTATTTAAAAAAAAAATAAAAAAATATACTACTTGTAGCAGATTCGAACCGCCGTTCTTTGGATTTGTAATCTAGCACCTTAACCACTACACCAAGATCATTGCTTGGTAAACGCTTAGTTGTTGGCATATTTGTTGTATTTGTATTTTATGTTCCCCCTTCGACAATTTTTATTATTTTTTTCTCCCTTTAGCAGCTGTTCCTGGCTTTCTCTTTCGGTGCCGCCCTTTATTTACACTATGCACTATTCGTATTCACAGCTTGAACCCCTCTGCAATGTCTTATTCAGATTAGACTTTTCTTCTTGTCCCTCAGCAAACATTTGATTGATTTAATTCTCATACTCTCCATGGATGGAGCGCAGAAATGCCAGAATCAAAGAACAGGTGTACATTTACTTTCCTGACAGATAATACCACAAAACGATTCACCTGATGAGGATTCAAAAGACTAAAGGAATATGTAATTTTGCACAGATTTGATATGGTAATGTAAATATTATTATAGCTTGGCTTGTTTTCAGTAATTACTAAGTATTTAATGAAGTTCGATGTAATATTCTCATAAATTACATTCAAATTGAGTTATTAAGGTTTCTGCAAAAACATTTTTTGAAATGGCCATTGAGAAAATACAGACCATTCTTGATTTTAGAAATACCTTTCAGGTGTACAACGATGTTATCGATCACCCTATATATCACCTGTAAATTGTGTTTGCCCTCACTTAAGAATCTTTACAGATGTTCTTACCTTATTTATATTTCCTGCTTTTTCATTATGGTAAGATAAACGTTTTTGTTAAAGAAATAAGGAATTATTTTCAACGACTGGTGGAAATACTGCATACAAATGCAGATGAAAAATCTGAATCAATCCGGCTATTTTTGGAAGTAAACCTAACAATATTGGTACCGTTGGAAAGATAACTTAATGCTCTACAAATTTAATTAGAGATGTTTCTTTTTTCATATCACAACTCACTGGGGCGATACAGAACAAAAAAGAAAATATTAAGGACAAAATATATCAGTTTTTAATGTTTAAGTTAAATATTCCGAAAACCCGTTGGGTCTATCCAAAACATGAATAAACAAAATCGTAAAGCACACCTTAGAGATAAAACTGGAAAAAGAAATTCATTAATATCTTGATTAGTTTCGGAGATATGGCCTTTTATTTGAAACGCTCACTTTTTAGCTTCAGTAGAGGGGGAGGGGGTGTATGGGGCATCTTCCACTCGCATCAAGCGACCGGCGGTCTAGAAATGATCAGGATAGTGGACTTGATGATTTAGGACCACCGGTTGCTTGTACTCTCTCGGGTTGATTCAACTTCTTATTTTGGAGACTTTTCCAGGTTCTGTTTTCCGACTAAATATACAGTTATTCAGGTACGTGCACGTAGCTGCTAGTGTGTAGCACTACAAGTAGTTAATTTATTGCCTGTTCCTATATCTGATATACACATTAGGCCTTAATATGAATGTTTAATTTTAAACTTTAGTTGTTTCTCTGATTATTTCCTGCTAAGGTGACTAGAATAAAATATTGTCGATTCGGCATGTCTTTTTGTATCTTTTGATCGGAAGCGCATTTCGTGCATTACTGCGGTAAAACATAGTTTTGCCACTACAGTATCATCTTTCAAGAACGCAAAAGAACTTTTCAGATAAAAGTTGTATATTTGTGTGGTTTCCATCTGAATCTGCAATCACAACTGCGGGGTTCTATTACAAATTTCCAAATTGCCCCCTCTGTCTCACTAAGGTGTATGCAGGTATTTTCATTTGCACACACACACACACACACTTGAGAGATCAAACATATTAGATCCATATATTTTTGTTTAATTTCATGCCCAGATGCGTATTTCTCGAAATATTCCACTGTCCCGATATTATTGTTACGGTGCTCGATAAAACAGAGATTTTGCGATTACAGTGCCATCTATCGAGCAAACAAATATGTTGAAGATAAAAGTGAAGTATTTTTGGATGTAGCATCTAAATCTACACTACCAACTGGAGGGGACAAATGGTATTTAAACTTTTCAAATTGCCCCCCTTAGGGGGCGCCAAGGAGCATCGATTTGCACACAGTTAAATAGAAATCGAACAAATATTTGACACGTATTTTGTTTTTTCATGCTCGGACGTGTATTTCTCGAAATATTTTCCTGTCCCGATCTCTCTCTGCTGCGTTGCTCACTAAAACAAATTTTTCGCGATTACAGTGTTATCTGTCAAGAATACACAAAAATATTTCTAGTAAAAGTTACGTATTTTTGTATGTAGCATCTGAATCTGCACTACCAACTAGGGCAAATGCTATTTAAACTTTTCAAGTTGCCCCCTTAGGGGGCGCCAAGGAGCATTGATTTGCACACAGTTAAATAGAAATGAACAAATATTTGACACGTATTTTGTTTTTCATGCTCGGATGTGTATTTCTCGAGATATTTTCCTGTCCCGATCTCTCTGCTGCGTTACTCACTAAAACAGATTTTTCGCGATTACAGTGCCATCTGTCAAAAATACACAAAAATGTTTCTAGTAAAAGTTACGTATTGTTTTGTATGTAGCACCTGAATCTGCACTAAAAACTGGGTAATCCCACTTAAACTTTTCAAGTTTCCCCTAGGAGGCACCCGGATGAATTCATTGTTCCACCCTGAAATAGAATTTAAAAATACTGTATATTTGCCACGTGTTTTTGTATTTCATGATATTGTTGGATATTCAGAGTGGCACAAAGTGCTTTTAAATGCTACACATACAGTTGAGAAGTTGAAGATAATATATAGCATGTGATACCAGAAAGATAAATGGATGTTTCAGACAAGAGTCATGGAAGATTATAAAAGTTAAGGTAATAGTATACATGAGAACCCCCTGTCTTCCGTGCGCGAGGATACTTCATATTATATATTTATACGTTACCAAATTAAATCACTGCGTTGTCTTCATTATATGTGCTTAACATTCTATTTTTACTTTCTAGAATAAATTTTGTTGATTTCGATTCGAAAAATGTTAAATATTTTTAAATTTATATCATGATGCAGACCAAAATCCTTGTTGCATATAATGTAATGCGCTATAGCATATAAAGTACAAGGGCAAATACGTACGTTCTTTTTTATTTTCGTATCAGTGGATAAGTAAATGAAAGTGGGTTTGTTACCCCCTTTCTAAGTTCGTAGATACTCAATGAATAATCCCTAAAAGTATGAGCGTCCAGCTTCTTCTGGAACTCAGACGGTCTTACGTATACTATATCCAAAGTTAATTAAGAAGATTAAGATTATGATGTTTAGTTTTTAGAGATACGATTGATGTGAAGACTCGTGATTATAGAAACGGTTCAGACATAGGATAAAGTAGTAAAATAACGATATTGTGTTTTTTAGTAATAGAATAATTCTGGACGTGACTGTAATAGCCACATACTTTATGTAACATTAGATATTTAACAGATACGACGTGTATTTCTCGAGATATTCCACCGTTCCGATCTTTTTGTGACACTATATATATATATATATATATATATATATATATATATATATATATATATATATATATATATACCGTTCAGTGCGCGACATCAATGATATATAGTGATAGATATATAGTACACAAGGCATACGATTAACATTGTCCATTGTTCATGATAGACGTTTTACTCTAGTGTGACTGTCTTTTTATTAATACGATATAACATTCTACTTGTAACAACCTTATTAAGGATAAAACGAATTAAGTGCAGTGTCCAATTGCGTTACGAATTTTTAGTATCATTTAAATTTAACCATCCTTTAAACACTCAAGACATTGCTTCATAATACAGGCACAAACAACAATTCAAACTGTACTAACGAATTCAAATATTATCTCTCACCTTGGCCAATATTTACAAGAGATCCACCTATTATTTCCTTAAATCTCACCATAGCAACAGGAATTCATAGCACTTCTCACATTGCATACAGATGATGACACAATATTCGTAATTGATTCGCCACTTACCAGCCGTATCGACTACTATTACGTTTTCCCCTTATTGTTTTTCCCTCTACGAATTTTAAAAGCATCTAGCGAATCGACAGAGTGCGTTGCTCGTTATGACCTTCTTACACCGTGTCATATTGCCCAATGTTCGCAGTTTATAGGGGTGTTTATTCTCTTCATCCCCCACGTTGGCCGACATAAAAAGAACACGTACAGATGGCGATCAGAAAAATGGAAACACCTGTACTTGGCAACACGTCAGATGTGTGGGTTGGCAGTGGTGTCATGGCGCCCGCAGCGCCGGACCGCTGGTGGTGGTGTGTTAGGTCGGTCTCCATACTACGTCAGGCGCAGTGGAACAGCAGTGTCCAGTGTCTGCAGCAGACGCGGGTAGTGTAAAATGGGAGACCTCTCAGATTTTCAAATAGGGCAAATTGTTGGTGCGCGGTTATGTGGAGTGAGTGTGACGGCAGTGGCTACTGTGTTAGGTGTGTCTTGTGGGACAGTGTCGAAGGTGATGACGGCCTACACAACACACGGGAAAACCACATCGGGGAAGCGGAACAGTGGGCGGAAGAAAATCATGAGTGACAGGTCACGCCGGGTATTAAAGCGCATTGTCACGCAGAACCGTCGTGCCACTGCGGAGCAAGTGACGGAGGAACTCAATCAGCACCTCCCCCACCCTGTTTCGACAATCACAGTCCGCCGCGAATTACATGACATGAACTTACGGGGTCGTGTTGCACGGGCCAAACCGCTCATCAGGGACCATAACGCTTTCGCACGCCGCAAATGGTGCCGCGACCATGCAACTTGGACCGTTGAGGACTGGAAACGTGTGATATGGTCGGATGAGTCATCCTTCACCCTATTTCCAACCACGGGCCGTGTTTATGTGTGGAGAACTCCCAAAGAAGCTTATGATCTGCAGTGTCTCCGCCCAACTGTGAAACATGGCGGCAGCTCGGTGATGCTGTGGGCCGCCATATCATGGTTTTCATTGGGTCCTGTGGTACACTTAGCGGATGAATCACTGCCAACGATTATGTTGCAATTTTAGGAGACCACTTGCATCCTATGGTCCGGATGTTGTTCCCGGACAATGACGCCATCTTCCAGGATAATAATGCACCCATTCACACAGGTGGCGTTGTTGCAGCGTGGTTTGAGGAACATCGGGATGAAGTTCAACACCTCCCTTGGCCCGCCCAATCCCCAGATCTGAACATAATTGAACATCTGTGGTACGTCTTGGAAACACGACTCCGGCGACGATTTCCATCTCCATTCTCTCTCACAGAACTGGCCGATGCCCTGCACGAGGAATGGTGTAAAATTCCACTTGCTACCATTCATGATAGTGATGAGCGCAAGAGTCTTGGTCTTGCAGTTTTTGCAAGAGTCTTGCATGCAAGACCAAAACCAAGACCAAGACCAAGACCAAGACCAGGAATCCCGATGCAAGACCAAGCGGTGCAAGACCAAGACCAAGACCATACCTGCAAGACCAAGACCAAGACCAAGACTCTTGCGCAAGAGTCTTGCACAAGTACGGTACTACTTGATTTTTTATAGAATGTAAAAAGGAAGGGGGGAAAAGCATTACATCTTTCACGTGAACTTCTTGGCTCCAGTAAAAACACCGCCGGAGTGAATGTGTTCCCAGTAATTTATGCAATCCATGTGAGTCGATCTGCTCCTGTAACATATAGCTACAGCATGTCGTTTTTTGAATCGGTTGTTCACGAGACGGCCGACAGCATAATTCTATGAATTGTTACCAGATATAATAACTTCAGTGTCTGATTTACTTTGGTCATCATTTGATCATTCACGACGGCCCATGATTGGATTTTGAGAAATCATACGAAGAATAATTGTGTCCATAAGAAGTGAATAAGCAAAAATAAACTAGAGCATGTAATGGCCACGGTAGCTCAGTGGCAGAGCGATCACCTCTGGTACATGGGGTCCCTGGTTCGATCGCAGCTTGCGCTATGTGAACTTTTTTTTGGTGACTCGTACTTTCTTCATTCCACCATTTCTCATCATCACTGTTTCCCTTAGCCTCAGTGTAATAATCGTGAGACGTTAAAGTAGATATTTCACTTCATTTCAACGGTTCAACATATTAGTGGTGTTCTTCTTCCAAAACTAAAGAAATGTAGCCTTGAACATCGGTAATTCCGTACACCATAGGTGCCGACTACATGGGTATGGCCTTGGCTCTGAGGCTCAAGCATCCGTTGGAAATTTTTAATATGTGCTCATGAAAGTAATATTGAAATCACATTTTCATGACATTGACAAGAACTTGCAATGTCCGCATGTGACCGCAAGTTTGATTTCGTAGGTGGATGCTTAGACGTTGAATAACACAGGGCTGCAAATAAAAAAAGTTCATGTTGTTTTTTGATTAATAGGTGAACTTAATTCTTTGTTCCTAGCTGATTACGAATAATGAATTCGTTTTTCCCTGTCACGTCAGGTTTTCTTACAAATCAATGTCAAAATTTGAGCCTTCTTCCGTATTCAATACTGCTTTATTATACCTTATTTCTTATCTTCTATCAGGCTAAAAAGCTTATTATGCTAAATAACTGAACATGTTTTGTTTAATGTGAATGCAGACAGACAAAGAAAAGAATATAAGATTCTCTACACACACAGATTACTACATATATACGTATAATATGGAAATATATACATAAATATATACGTTGTAAAATGGAAATCAACACAGTCATATAACATACTTATTTTTTACATCTTTTTAGCACGCTTTCTCTTATAAGCTTTCCTAATTTTCTTGTGATTTTCTCTGAAGTTTCTCTGTGCAATGTGCAACAATAGTCAGCCATCATGCTAAAACTCCAAAGTGCCTGATACGTTTTCTCCATATCCCTCATGTCTTGATGGAACCGTTCGCCTTGTTCCTCACTTAATCTCCGAGATTTGGTGGGAAGTAATCAAGATGAGAATGCAAAAAACTCAATTTGAGATTCATGCTGCAACCCAGTTCTTGAAATTTAGCTAACATATTCTCAACAACTTCTCTCTAATCAGCACTTTTGTGGTTCCGCAGGAAGTTCACCACCATGCTTTTAAATGCTATCCAAGCATCCCTTTCATCATTAGTCATTGTTGCCTCGAAGTTTTTATCCTTCATTAACTTCCTAATGTCTGGGCCAACGAAGACACCTTCTTTCACTTTGGCACATGAAAGTGAAGGTAATTTGTTGCATATGAACTTGAAACATTCGCCTTTCTTGTCGAGTGACTTAACAAATTGTTTCATCAATCCTAATTTTATGTGAAGGGGAGGAAGTATAACTTTCTCAGGACTGACTAAATTTTGTTGAATGATGTTTTTTGATCCCGCGTTCAGTGTTTCCCGTAATGGCCACTGTTTCCTTCCCCAGTGGTCATTTCGTGCCCTATTATCCCACTCGCAGATGCAACATGGTATTTTTGTATACCCACCTTGTTGCCCAAGTACAATGCTCAAAATCTTCAAATCTCCACACACCACCCAATCATGTACCTCGTATTTAATTTTATTAAGAATAAATTGCACATTGTCATATGTTTATTTCAGTGACACAGAATGAGCAATAGGAACTGAGGGGAACTTATTTCCAGTATATAACAGAACAAATTTTAAACTTGTTTTATTCGAGTCAATGAATAATCTCCAATCACTAGAAAGCCAAGGGAAATTTAACTTGATCAACAAACCTGACACATCACAACAAAACACGACAGAGCCTTCTTTTGAGAAATACTGCACAAATTCTTTTTCCCGATATCTGTACCAGGAAAATGTTCCACAGGCCAGCAAGTTATTTTCATTAAGTCTGGAACCAAGAAGTTCAGCAGATTCTTTAGACAAATTTATGTCTCTAACTAGATCATTGAGCTGGCGTTGAGTGAGTGGTATAGGGTCACGAGATCCGCTAGGGGGGTTCTAAAGTTCATCTTCTCTTTCACTATTTTCCACTGAATCACTGTACGAACTAGGATCACTTACGGACTCAAGACTTGATGGAGGTGTCGGAACAGACAAGTCTAGGCCGTGCAACACAGGTCTCATTCCAGAGGGAATATTGGATACACTATCTTAGTCTTGTTTCGAGTATTGTGTTCTACAATTTCACAGGAACAGAAGTAGCAATCGTCGCTGTGGTTTTTGGATTCTCTCCACAGCATTGGTACTGCGAATGGCATAGATGATCACTTTCCAGTGCTCCACTTCCGTAACGATTCCACACAAGATCTACACAGATTGTGTAGAGTCCACGATTTATCTTGATCTCCAAGTTCCATACGGAAGTATGCGAAATATGCCCTTCTTACAAAATCTGTAATTTTTTGTTTCTCTTTGTGTGGAACAAATGTAACAAAATAAATCTGGTCTATTCTTACAGCCACGAGATGCCATGGCAACACAGTATTCAACGAAATACAAAAGAGAACCAGCATAAGATATTAACATTTCATACTATTGAAGCACATCTAAGATTTGCGATAATTAAATATGAAATTTATTTGAAATGAGATAACAAGGTTTGATATAGAAATATTTTAAATATTCATGCAGGCAAAATTTTTGTTAATTTAATTAAATTAACCCTTTCCGGATCCTGGCTTTTTTTAGACTTTCAGTCAAGCAGCTACTGTATCGACACTATTTATCCTAGGATCATGGTTCATACCTCATTCTCTTCAGAATAGAGCTGGCTTTCAAACGGTACCACTTGCATGCTCATACCATATACCAGAAACGGGAAAAAATTTCAAAGTAAAAGTTTCGGAGGGAATTTTTTTCTCGAACTTTGGCCCCCCTGTGTCAACAGCCATCTAAAAAAAATCTCAGAAATAGTACTTGGTATACTGAATATGTGTGCCAAATTTCAAGTTTCTATCTTGAATAGTAAGGGAGGGGGAAATTTTATCAAAATTTCCCACCATGCCCCAAATTACCACAAAACACTATGATCTCAGGGAAAAAATCCTGAGACATTCCTAATTACCCTAGGGTCATGTGTCGCCCATATTCTCTTCTGAATAGAACTGCCTTTCAGGCGGTACCATTCACATGTCTCCATCATGTATCTAAGGCGGGAAATTGCAGAAAAAGGGATTTTTTGGTCTAAATTTCCCTTTTTTCAACTTTTAGCCCCTCTGGACCCCCCCTGTTTTAACGCAGAAATCTGAAAGAAAATCTGTTAAATACTACTCGGTGGACTGAATGTTTGTGCACAATTTCAATCTTCTAGGTGCAAAAATAAGCCCGCCAGAAAAAATCAGAAATTTCCCCATGTTACCCTATACAGAAGTATATTTTGAAAAAAATTCACTGAGACGTCCCTAATTACCCTAGAATAATAATTCGACCGTCATTATCTTCAGAATGGAACTGCCTTTCAGACGGTATGACTCACGTATCTCCATCATGTATGTGAGGCGGGAAAATCCTGAAAAACGGGATTTTTGGTCTAAAAATCCCTTTCTTCAGTTTTTTCCCCCTCTGGACACACCCTGTTTTAACGCAGAGATCTGAAAAAAATCTGATAAATACTACTAGGTAGGCTGAATGTTTGTGCACAATTTCAATCTTCTAGGTGCAAAAGTAAGCCCGCCAAAAAAAAATATACCCACCATGTCCCATTTTTCCCAATATAGAAGTATATTTTTCAAAAACTCCCTGAGACGTCCCTAATTACCCTAGGACAATGATTGGACCGTCCTTCTCTTCAGAATGGAACTGCCTTTCAGACGGTATGACTCACGTATCCCCATCATGTATGTGAGGCGGGAAAATGACGAGAAACGGGATTTTGGGGGTAAAAATATCCCTTTTTTCACCCCTTTGCCCCTCTGGTTCCCCCCTGTTTTAGCACTGACATCGGAACAAAAAATCTGGTAAATACTACTCGGTGGACTGAATGTTTGTGCAAAATTTCAATCTTCTACGTGGAAAAATAAGCCCGCCAAAAATATTGAACATAGGCTTAGAAAATGAGAAAATAAATTTTTGACTTATGACATCACCTCCTATGTCTGGACGCAGGAAGGTCTGAAACCATACGTAATGTCTTCTATAAGGCCTCTGGACTTGGAAAACAAACAAACAAACAAAAAAAAAAAAAAACCGGACGAAAAAGCTCAAATAGAAGAGAAATAACGCAATGTACCATGAAAAACGCGTATGGTACAAAATTGTACCATAGGATCCCCAAAGGGTTAAACTTCCTTACATTTAAAACACATTCATTTTTATAACGCCTGGATAATTTCACCACGTACTTGTGACATCTAGCGTCAATTAGTTGAATTACGCTTAAACATGCATATCGCAATCAACATATATAAAACGTAAATTGTAAGAAATTCTTACGTGATATGAAAAAACTAGTGCCAGTTTCGGTTTCAGCATGTTCAAATACATAAAAAACATCCAAAATTATAAAAAACAACAGAACCTATGCGGTCCTATGTAATTGTTTATTAATATAACTTATAACCTCCTTAGGTATACGGCATATCTAGGATTCAATGATATAACATTATACAACAATAAATAATCTATTCACAACTGAGAGTGATTTCGTACTTATTTCAAATAACTTGAAATTTGATGCCGTTATTATGTATTTCTAATGTAGGTCAAAAGTATTTATATAAATTGAGTTTACACAAAAGACACAGACAGTTAAGTCGTTTTCAGTTTTCACTCAAAGTATTCTAAAATATTGGGGCCGCGGTGGCTTAGTGGTAGAGCGTTCACCTCTGGTGCTTGGGGTCCAGCGTTCAATCCCAGTCCCCGCCAAGTGAACTTTGTGGTGGACACACACTGTGTGCGTGGGTTTCCTCGGGGTTGTCCCATTTTCTCCCACTATCTTCTTTCCACCATTTTCATTCATCTTGTTGCCGGCCGAATAGTAGTAGCAATTTTCTGTTTTAATATCTTTCTTCGACTACAGTCTCCTTCGCCCCCTCCCTCTAGCACGTCCCTCATAATACAGTTCCTCCTCAGCCAATGTCCTCTTCTTAAGTACATCTATAATTCTTCTTTTCTCCCCTACTACTACTATTTCTAAAACCTTCACATTCGTTTTCCTTCAACCCAGCTGATTCTCTCCTTTTTTCTCCATGCCCACATTTCGAAAGTCTAATTGTTTCCTCGTTTTTGCATAATGTCCTTGTTTCTGCCCCATGCAGTACATATTAGAATCACTAAAACAAAATTTCAATATTTAATTGGGAGTTTGATCAATACAAAGATGAGCTAATCGTGGTTGGAAAGGAAAAAATCTGACGCCTTTAGAGTGTAAAAGTAATTTTGCAATTTATGGTATTTCAGTAATCTGTGCTGTCTTGGTTTTCTTTCATGCGTCTCACTGTCAGGGGTTCTCCAGTTTGGGAACCAGTGGAGTATTGGATCTGTTAAAACATATAAAAATATTACGCAATGTTGTTATTTATCTTATAAGTAGTGAAGCGTGATCACCCATAGAAAAAAAAGTAAAGGTCGCCTATGGTGTACAGTATCATCACACTTACACGAAGGTAAAATATATTACATTTAGAAACATACATTGTATTTCCCTCACTATTGACGCAATGTAGAATTTATTATCCCTTATATCCAGAGTAAAATTTACTTATGAAAAGCATAAATTTCTTAAAAGCAAGACTCTTGCAAGCAAGACCAAGACTGGGTGTGCAAGACCAAGACCAAGACCGACGGTTCCACTGCAAGACCAAGATCAAGACCGCATGTGCAAGACCAAGACCAAGACCACCCGGGTCTTGGTCTTGGTCTTGCATTTGCTCATCACTTATTCATACCCTCTATGCCTAACTCCCACGTCGCATCAAGGCTGTTCTGAAGGCGAAAGGTGGCCTGAGACCATATTAATCTGGTAAGTTGCAATTTCGTTCAGGTGTTTCCATTTTTTCTGATCACCATCTGTATGTCCTACCTTTGATTCCTTTATTCACTCCAGGAATTTCAAGCAAATTCCCTTTATGCGTTGCTAGCAGTGGCGTATTTAGGGGGGTGGTTTCCGGGCTTAAGCCCCCCCGAAATCTTACTTAGTATAGTAAAGTAAATGAAATATCTTGCAGAATTTTCACATTTCCAGGAAAACCCCCCCCCCGAAACTTAGCAAAGCCCCTCCCGAAACAAAATCGTAAATACGCCACTGGTTGCTAGTTATGGCTTTACTAAAAAGATGTAATATTGCCCTATGCTCGCAGTTTAGGGGAGTGTTTACCCCTTCATTCCCCACGTTGGCCAATATATATATATATATATATATATATATATATATATATATATATATATATATATATATATATATACATACATACAGGGTTTTCATAAAGTCTGGACGGATTTAATTTGCTTATAATTTTCATAAAAATGCTCATAATGAAATCAAATAAAGTGCAAACGGTAGCGGAAGGATTAAATTTTTAGTTGGCAACACTGTTACCGTATCAAAGATGGCGTCGGTATAAGAGAAAGCGCAATGTGTTCTGTGGTACGCAGAGCTAAAATCATCAATTCTGGTGTGTCGAAAGTTCACCAAAGAGTTCAAAAAGCCGGCACCGACTGAGAGTGCAATCCGAAAGTGGAATGCTAAGTTCTTGGAGACAGGAAGCGTCCTGGACCGTCCTCGAAGTGGGAGGCCGCCAACATCGCCTGCAACAGTGAGCAGGGTAAGGGAAAGCATCATCAACAGCCCACAGAAGTCGATTCCTAGTGGCGCCCAGTTGGAGGTGTGGCGGTGAATGAACTGAGCTGGTGCAGATTACAGGTAAAAATTTAATCCTTCCTCTACCGTTTGCACTTTATTTGATTTCAATATGAGCATTTTTATGTAAATTATAACCGAATTAAATCCGTCCATACTTTATGAAAACCCTGTATATATATATATATATATATATATATATAAAACACGCATGTCCTACTTTTTATTCCTTTATTTACTGCAGGAGTTTCAACCAAATTCTCATTGTTCTATGTTCGCACTTTACGAAATACCCCTTTCATCTCCCACGTTGGCCGATATAAAAAACACGTATATCATAGGCCTACTTCTGATTCCTTTATTCACTGCAGGAGTTTCAAGCAAATCGGAGTGTGATACTTGAAAAACTTTACTTGTAAGTCTGTAATCCCAGATTTCTGAGTCTACGAAATTAGCTGAGCTTACATTTGAAGCTGACTACACAGAGTACATCCAAAATTATGTTTCTTTCCGCAAATTAAGCCAAATACAAACCAAGACAACTTGGTGAAGATTTAACCAGTAAAAGTCAGAAATTAAAACAAATAATTATAGTTCAGGTAGTAACACTGTAGCCGAACAGAACTTAGTAAGTGAACATAAATGATATTCACTGCTGGTTGTGTAGCAGTCTGACTAAAATTTTCGTACCAATTAGTATATTCGTACTTTATTATCAAAGGCAAATTGCACGAAGTCACTCGTTTAATGGGACTCGGGATTCAGAATACTTTCACCTTTCGAGTACACGTTGTTTTCTAGTGGAAAGAAAATGTAATACTCACGGAATACCTCTAAAATCTACGCAGACACTAAAGAAGTCAAAAATCATCATCAGTGTTAGATAAGTAGATTTAAGAGCTGGAAGGCCAATTACTAGAAAAGGAATGTCATTTCACACTTACATCCCTTACTTTCCAATCACAAGTCGAACAAGTTTACTGAATAAAAACACAATGTCTTTGTTTAAAGGTTAAAGTAAATCAGAAATACAAGAACATATGAAATTAAATTAAACTAAAGATATGAAAAAATAATTGTCTTATACACTTGCACTTAAAAAACTTTTATTACTTAGAGGCCTAGGAGATGTAGATGAATGTCAATATGGCAAACAAATTGATGAAGTTCTTTAACTTATATGTGTTTATTTATTTATTGTGTTGAATGTTCTACGATTACATTCAGAGGCTAAGAGAGGCGGTGATAATGATACTGAACGAAATGGTAGAATGAAGAAAGTGGAAAGAAATGAGAGAACCTCCAAAAAACCATTCGTTCACGATGAAGCTCACTTGATGGCAGCTGCTATCGAAGCAGTTCCCACTTACCAGAGATAAGCATTCCACCACTGACCACCGCCGTCAGAAGCTCATTCACACTTGTTAGTTCAATTTAATCTCAGTTGTTTCTCTCTTTTATTCAATGTCTCTCTATTTACTAACATGCTTTAACAGTTTTTAATTTTTTTGTCACGATCATGATGATTAGTACAGCAGTGTACCTGAAGTAAATTTGCTGAAATTGTTCTCATCTTTCCCGCTTCTGAATCACAAGTCAAACAACCAAGCAATCTTATTTTCATCTAACTTCAGATATTTTAGCTATAGTGTCCAGTAAAACCAGTATTGTTGTAACAAAATTTTATAATAAATAAAGTTTATAATAAAACCACAAGCACCAGCAAGCAGATGACGGGTGTCATCACACCGATGAAACACGAACAGACACGAAGAATACCCCCCTTAGACTCCTCCACACGCTCTGCCTCCGAAGATTGGATAAGACATCTCGAGGCAGAAGTAATCATTTGTGAACTGGTCATTTCTTACCAACTGTAGTTACAACTGCAAAGAGATATTCCCTTCTCTCCAAGCCGCAACGGGAAGAAGTATCCTCACCTATCTCCAAGCTGCAACAAAGAGGAGAACTTAATCCTACCTCTGTGCTGAAACGGCAAGAGGTTCCTTTAGACCCACCACATAATAATTCTTCACCAGAAAACCTCACATTTCTGTGCTGCTTTGGGTAGGAGCTCCAATTGCATTTAATTTAGACGAAAGGACTTTTAGAGAAGATGCATTTCCTCTGTAGAGACCCCAAGTTACGTTGAATTTACCTTTTCACTTGTCACAAACTACACTTTCTGCGCAGCCGATGCAGAATATTCTCCCACCTTAGTCAATTTCCGGTTTACCACATCAAGCATTCCAACCTTCAGTCCAAACCCCTACTCGAATCTCCCGTTCAACAAGTCAATAATCCTTGTGATATTACTAAACTAGCTAATCAGATGGCCGAACTTTATTTGATGGTCGCACAAAACACCGTGCGATACCAACAGAACGGACATGATAGGACGAAGAGAAACCACGGAAGAAATGGGAGTAATTCAAGATACAATAACAATAGAAAAAATTTCGAAAAGTATGCACAATTTACCTTAAGTATGTATACACGACTCTAAAAGTGCATTACCCCTGCTATTATCCTTTTCCTGCAACAGCAGGCAATCCAAAAAGCTCGAAGGTTGGGTTGGCTGCGAATTCGAAAGGCGTTGGAACAAACTTCAATTTTGTAACAAATATATCAGAGTGTGGCAAACTGCAAATAAGAGAAAAAAACAAATTGTTAAGAATGACAATTTTATTATCGTGACGGAGTTGGATGACATCAAAAGTTACAAATTAATCTTACTTAAGCAGTTTAAACCAAATGAATGGCAAAAAACAGATACCAGAGGAAAGCATTTCTCTTCCCCCAAAAAAATTATCTCTAAAAAGAAAAAAGTTACACGATGTAAAGTTTTAATATAAAAACCACACAAAAATTTAGAAATTTGACACCCGAAAGGCAAGAACTACTGAGCCGAAGTAAATGAAATTGTGCACAGATATTGGAAACATAAAATGAGGGAATACGGGTTTTGTACTTTCTTGAAAAAAAAAACGGTTGAGTGGAGCACGGACTTCTCCAAACATTTGATCACGAATGATCAAAAGTGCTAGTAACAGTATGTCAGATATGTGTAAAGGACAGAAAAAATTGTAACGAAACTTTATGTATGGACAATACTCAAAAAATAAACGAATACGGGTATTTTTATTTTCCGCGAGAAAACTGTTTTACGGGGCAAAAGCCCCACCTAAACTTTTGAAAGTTGACGCCCGAAAGGCAAAAAGAAGTGAACCGGAGTGAATGAAATTGTTCATAGATATTGTAGACGTAAAATGAGGGAATACGGGTTTCGTATTTTCCTGGAGAAAGGGGTTAGGTGGGGCACATACCAATTCAAACATTTGATCATGCAATATCAAAAGTGCTACTAACAGTATGCCATCCGTGTGTAAAGGACAGGAGGAATTGCAACATAAACTGGTGTATGGACAATACGCAAAAAATAAACGAATAAGGGTTTTTATTTTCTGCGGAAGAACGGTTTTAGGGGTCAAAAAACACCCACTAAAATTTTGAATTTTGACGCCCGAAAGGAATGAAGAGGAGAACCGAAGTGAACGAAAGTGTTCACAGATATTACAGACGTAAAATAAGGATACGGATTTCGCATTTTCCTGGATAAAACGGTTGGGTGGGGCACCGACCCCTCGAAACGTTTGATCACAAAAAATAAAAAGTGCTAGTAACAGTATGTCAGATGTGTAAAGGACATGAAGAATTGCCAGGAAACTTTGTATATGGATAATACGCAAAAAAAGGAATAGTTTGTTTTGTATTCTGCGGAAAATGGGTTTCAGGGGCAAAAGAACGCACTCCAAAATTTTAAAATTTAACGCCCGAAAAGTAAGAAGAAGTGAACCAACATAAATGAAATTTTGTACACATATTGTGATCACAAAGTGAAGGAATACGGGTATCGTATTTTCCTGGAAAAGACGGTTAGGTGGGACACGGACCCCTCCAAACCTTTGATCACGAAATATCAAAAGTGCTAGTAATTGTATGTCAGATGTGTGAAAAGGACATGACGAATTGCAACGAAACTATGCGCATGGACAATGTGCAAAAAATGAAGGTATACGTTTCATATATTTTCTGTGGGAAAAGGGTTTAAGGCGGCAAAAGAACCAAGCCCAAAATTTTGAAAGTTGACGACCGAAAGGTAAGAAGAAGTGAATCGAAATGAATGAAATTTGGCACAGATATTGTAAACATAAAATGAGGGTATATGGGTTTCGTATTCTCTGGAAAAAACGGTTAGGTCGAGCACGGACCCCTCCAAACCTTTGATCACGGAATATCAAAAGTGCCAGTAATAGTATGTCAGATGGCTTTAAAGGAGAGGAAGAATTGCCACGAATCTTTGTGTATGGACAATACGCAAAAGATAAACGAATACGGTTTTTTTTCGCGGAAAAACGGTTTTAGGGGCAAAAGCCCCCATCCAAAATTTCGGAAATTGCCGCCCGAAAAGCAAATAGGAGTGTACCGAAGTGAGCGAAATTGTGCACAGATATTGTAGACATGATATGAGGGAATATGGGTTTCATATTTTCATGGAAAAATGGTTGAATGGGGCACGGACACCTAGAAACGTTTAATCACGGAATATCAAAAGAGCTAGTAACAGTATGTCAGATGTGTGTAAAGGACATGACGAATTTCAACTAAGCTTTGTGTATGGACAATACGCAAAAAATAAACAAATACTGTTTATTTTCTGCGAAGAAACGGTTTTAGGGGGCAAAAGCCCCCCACCTAAAGTTTAGAAAGTTCAAGTCCAAAAGGCTAGAAGAACTGAACCAAAGTGAATGAAATTGCGCACAGGTTTTGTAGACATAAAATGAGGTGATACGGGTTTCGTATTTTCCTGGAGAAAAGGTTGGGTGGGGCACCGAACTCTCCAAACCTTTGGTCGCAAAATATAAAAAGTACTAGTAACAGTATGTCAGTTGTGTGTAAAGGACATGAAGAATTACAACATAATTTTGTGTATGGACAACACACTAAAAATAAAGGAATACGTTTTTTATTTCCTGCGGAAAATCGGTTTCAGGGGCAAAAGACCGCACCCCAAAATTTTGAAAGTTCACGCCCGAAAGGTAATAAATGAACGGAACTGAATAAAATTTTGTACAGATATTGTAGACGTAAAATGAGAAAACATGTGTTTCATATCCCTCCAACCTTTGATCACGAAATATCAAAAGAGCTAGTAACAGCATGTCAGATGTGTGTAAAGGACATGAATTGCAACGAAATTTTGCGCATGGGCAAACCGCAGAAACTAAATGAATAAGGGTTTTTATTTTCTGCGGAGAAGCGGTTTTAAGGGGCAAAAGATCCCACGCAAAATTTTGTAAAGTTGGCGCCAGAAAGGGCAAGAAGAAATGAACCGAAGTGAACGAACTTTTACACATTAAATGAGGGAATACGGTGTTCGAATTTTCCTGGAAAAATCGGTTGAGTGAGGTACGTACCCCTCCAAACATTTGATCACGAAATACCAAAAGTGCTATTAACAGTATGTCAGATGTGTGTACAGGACATGAAGAATTGCAACGAAACTTCGTATATGTGCAATACGCAAAAAATTAAAGAATGCGCTTTTTTATTTTCTGTTGAGAAACTGTGTAAGGGGCAAAAGAACCCACTCCAAAATTTAGAAACTTTATGCCAGAAAGGTAAGAAGAAGTGAACCGAAATGAATTAAATTTGGTACAGGAAATACGGGTTTCGTATTGTCTGGAAAAAACGGTTAGGTGAGGCACGCATCCCTCCAAACCTTTGATCACGGAATATAAAAAATGCCAGTAACAGTATGTCAGATATGTTTAAACGATATAAAGAATTGCAACGAAACTTTGTGTATGGACAATGCGCAAAAGCTTCCATCCAAAATTTTGAAAGTTGACGCCCGTGAGGAAAAACAAAGTGGACCGAAGTGAATGAAATATGCACAAATATTGTAGAGGTAAGATTAGGGAATATGTGTTTCGTGTTTTCCTGAAGGAAAAAAATTGTTGAGTGGATCGAGGCTTTGAGTGGCGGGAAGAGTGGACCGAAGCGAATGAAATTGTATGTAGATATTGGGTATGTAAAATAATGTCTTTACACATTTAACCTGTACAATATTTTGCGCATAAAAAACATGTGTCGATTTGTTTCCAGTTTGCAGTTGATCTGTGACACTTGAGATCTTATTTTACATAGAGTCTATATCATATCTACACCCAATTCGATTTGCTTCGGTTCACTCCTTCCTGCGCTATTACGGTATTATTTACTTTTTTCGGATGGGGTCTAGGCCCCAACACTGTTTTTCCGCAAATATTAAAATACGTTTCATTTATTGCTTTGCAAATTGTCCTTATACGAAGCAATTCTCCATATTCTTAACGAACTTCCGACGTATGCTTAATTGCACTTTTTATATTTTGTAATCAACGGTTTAGAAGCTCCGTGCCTCACTCGACCGCTTTTTTCAGGAAAATTGCGAAACCCAAATATCTCATTTTACGTCTACAATATCTTTGCACAATCTCCTTCAATTCGGTGGACTTCTTCTTGCCTTTTGGGCCTCAAATTCAAAATTTTGGATGGGGGCTTTTGCCCCCTAAAACTGTTTCTCCGCAGAAAGTAAACAAATGTATTCGTTTATTTTTTTGCATATTGTCCCTACACAATATGTCGTTATAACTCTTCATGTCCTTCAAGCACTTCTGACATACTGTTACTATCACTTTTGATATTTCACGATCAAGGTCTTGAGGGGTCTGTGTCCTACCTAAACGGTTTTCTTTTTTTTCTTCAGGAAAATAAGAAACCCGTATTCCCTGATTTTATGTCTACAATATCTGTGCACAATTTCGTTCACTTCGGTCCACTTGTTTTTGCCTTTCGGGCGTCAACTTTCGAAATTTGGGGTGGGAGCTTTTACCCCCTAAGAAATTTTTCCGCAGAAAATAAAAAAACACGTATTCGTTTATTTTATGTGTAGTATCAAGGTGGCAAATTTTATCAAAATTGGAACGTTACATTTGGGAAGTATTACTTGTCAGTCATTGTACAATTATTTGCCCTGTTCCTCCGTCAATAAGAAATTGTCTGACAAGTAAGGGGTGTACCTTTCAACTATCCTGTGAGAGTACGCGCACACGAGTTACAACTTTGTTTCGGAGCCCAAACGCGATTCTGGTCACCGATTTTACACCCGAAGTACAAATGGTAGGCAGTCTTCAGGAACGGTGACAATGGCCTACTTTGTCCCTTGAAAATCACTTCCTCACATACGTAGCAGAATGAATATGTCGAATTGTTGCAAGTTCTCGGCATGTTCGTTTAACACAAACGTCAAAATTTCACGCAGAAATATTTTTCACCTACGGCATACACAGACACAGCGTAACACCATTTTCTAACACAAAGATCAACTCGAAATTGAAATTTTTGTTTCTCGCGACAACGTGGTGTATGTCTTGGCGCCTTTTTCAACAATCTGTCTGTCGTCTAGACAAAAGGGAGCCGACAAATGATCACAAGTTGATTACTAAACCTTTCTCCGTCAATAACGCCTAGGTTTTAGTGTATGCAGTGTGGAACAATAAATCTTTGCAACCCAAGGAGAGGGGGTACGTTTCCGGGGGGTTGTGAGCTAGAGAAAAGAATGTTCCTGGGATATAGCCTAGTAACGGTTCTTGGACTAAGGTAAAAATTCAGAATTATGCACTCCATACACGAAAAACACATATTAAATACGAAAAATACATTTTTTCTGTCAATTATGGAAACTGAACCACGCAAAAAAAAAAAAAAAAAAAAACTTACGTGCTGGAACTTTCCCGATAATATATTCGTAATCAGCTTCTCGAAATCTATCCGGTACACCCTTTCACCCTCGTAAAAAATTAGAATTATGCACTCCAAACACGGAAAACACATATTAAATACGAAAAATACGATTTTTCTGTCAATTATGGAAACAGCACCACACCAAAAAGAAAAACCTTACGTGCTGGAACTTTCTCGATGAGATATTCGTAATCAGCGTCTCGAAATCTATCCGGTACACCCTTTCACCCTCGTGGGAGGATTTTCATGCCGACCAGTGTAATGCTAAAAGACTCAAAGATCGAATTTAGTTCGTACCTTTAGTATTTCTTACAATCAACGTACAATTGTAGTTCTCAACCTTTCGAAAATTATGAGTCCCATAGACTCCTTCTACCATACAAATAATAGTATCAATAATACAACCTATCAATAATACATCTTAACGGTAACCCACTGACAAACTGTAAACAACCCCTGTGAAATGAAATGAAGTATTTCATTTTAACGAACCACGATTATGCTCTTTAGGCTAAGGGAGACAATGATTAAGGCAAGTGAATGTTGATGGAAGATATGATGGAATGAGAATGTGGAAGGAAATTGGAGTATCCCGTGAAAACCCACACACGATACGATGGTGTCCACCACAAAGTTTCTTGGTCACCGTGTCCTCCCCCAATCCCTAAGAGACGCGGGCATCCAGTTAAGAATAACTGACAGAAAAACGTACTTACCATTTTCGCACAAAGGAAACTTCACGAATCCCACATTCTGACCGTTTGTCCTTCGTGTATGTTGGTTTATCACACACAGTATTTAGTATATCCATACATCTGTCAGAATCATAGTGTTTCCTCCAAAGTAGGGGCAGGGTGACTTAGTTATAGAGCGCTTACTTCTGGTGCGGGATGGACCTCGTTCGATTCCAGACTATGAAAGTTTGTAGTGGATACCATCGTACCCGTGCAATTTCTCGGGATTATCCTGTTTTCTCCTACGTTCTCCTTTCACGAATTATTTCCCAAAAAAGTACCTTCCATCTATTATCTCTATTATTGGATCGGATTTAAATTTAGCATTCCTTCGGTTGCAAAATTGCATGAGACATGGAGCTACGGATTAACGTGAGATCCGAACTGCTTGTGCTCCCACCGCTAATCGGAGCCGGGTCTCCTATGCGAAAGTCTCACACGCTACCTCATCGCCATGCGTGATTTCTCTGTCTTCATTAGCCTAGAAGGCATAACATTTAAACTTTATGGACTTCAAATAATTTCAGTTCTTTCTCGTTAGTCAGTTCTATACTGAGACAAAGTAGATCAATCAAATATGTGCATCTTCCCTTTTTATAATTTTAACGATGTTCTTGTAACTTCGACCGTGTTCTAAGATTCCTGTTAGTTGAAATATCGTATTTAATTGTAGTTAACTTGCCTCAGTCCACATTTCATAAAATATCCCAATTATTCTTCAATTTATTTGGGGTGATCTTTGTGCTGCCCCTGTACCATATCGAGTTGTGCATTAATGCAAGCTATGGCTAAAATAATATACATTTCCTTTCTCCCGACTTCGATCCGACGTTTTGTTCTCGAGTTACATTTTGGGCATTTTCCGACAAATTTTTGGCTGGTCATAGCGCCAAAAGGAAGTATTTGTGCACCTAGGTTGTCTTATCTTGGTGTCAGGAATCAGCTCCTAAACGTTGTCGGTGTTGTTTTGAAACACCCTGTATATTTCTATCCTGTTTCTGATTAGCTTCTGTTTGCCAATCAATTTCCAGTATTCCCAAAACAAACCAAAATTCGACTAATTAAATAAATCGCCTTCCCCTATGCTTTCTCCTTGTATAATAATTATTATATATATATATTGTGGTTGACAGAGATTGCCAATATTGATTGAAATATCTGGTTAAAATGCTAGTAGAGGAATTCCCTCTTTAGTACAGAAATTCCCTCCTTGCATTTTAACGCCATATTAGGCGAGATGGGATTAGGCAGGATGGGAATTCCCATCTGGCCTAAAATAGCGGATATTTTTTCTTAGACATATAAGTGGCTGATAAATCGTTAGGCGAGGTGGGATTAGGTGAGATGGGATGGAATCATCTGAAAAGGTAGGAGGACGGTAGGTAGTGGCATGGCGTCACGCCGTTCCGTTTGTCTATGTTTACCCATGGTAATTTCTTAGGAACTGGGGGAACGCCGTACACATTTTTTGGAGGTGGGGGGCCGCGTTTCCTCGAGTTCCCACGCACTTTCACCCTTGCTGCTAAGTATTAATTGCTGTGAGGACTAACGAAAAATAGTACGCGGTAATAATAATAATAATACCAATACTACTACTACTACCACCACCACTACTACTACTACTACTACTACTACTACTACTACTGCTACAACTACTACTTCTACTACTACTACTACTACTACTACTAATAATAATAATAAATGATCTCAATGATAAATATATTTTCATGATAAATATTATCTGGATATATTGTTTTTTATAAGGAATAAAGAGGCTTCAAACAACAAATTGGGAAATATAATTTTGTATAACAGAAAACTAGCCTTATCAGTTGTTTTACAAAGAACTAAGCAACTGACAACTGATCTTGTGTCTGTTTTTTTAAAACACAATGTTACAAGGCACAAAACAACGCCTGGGGGCAGCTTGCTTCTAGCCTGAGGCAGCTTCAGTACTAAAATTAAGACTTTCATTCTGTCAATTTGTGTAGCTAGCTATCAGTCAATCACACAGGTTCTTTGCAACTCTGAATTTCACAAGAAAGGTTTTGTTCATCGGTTTACAAGAATGGTTTACAAGAAAGTCCATCGTACATTGTAGTCACTTCCCTTCTTTTGCACACTGTCTGAAATTTAACTTGTATACTGTAGTGAGTTACAGAAAAGAGAATGCTATTTTTTTAAAAATGACATTATCAAATAAGTTTGAAAATTATCACAATATATTCAAGATGAAAGATGTTCATTTAACAGTAGTCGTACTTAGTTGTCTGCACTGAAATTCCCATAATGTGCTTTCCTCTTTACTAACATGAGCACCGAGCTTCTTCGTGTCTAAGTGGTTAGCGTACGTGCCTTTGACGTGAGAGACCCGGGTTCGATTCCCTGCGAGGGCTCATGTGGTTCGGATTTCATGATTAAGCAGTAGGTCGCGTCTCATATAGCCTCGCTGCTGAAAGGGACGATAAAATCAACTCAACTCATATTGAGCAAAATAGGAGATTTGTCCCTGGAAAACCTCACAAAATCATCAACAGTACCCACCTAGACAGACAAAATCAAGAACAGAGGCTTTCTCCCAGAAAATTGTGTTCGAGGGTGGAGGATCACACAAGCCAGTATCCATGAGGAGTCTAGGGGGCGGGCTCACCCTAAATTTTTACACGAGAATGAAACATGAGCATTAAAGTAGTCAGCCATTAGGATTTTTTGTTAGAATGATACCAGATTCGACTCCTGGTGTAAGTTCAACTTTCAGTCCTATGTCATTTGCAGGTCTCGTTTCATACAGATTGGAAAAAAACCTCTAAACATGTGCTATGACTAGTATGGAAACTAAAGATTTGTTTAGCAAAAGAAATATAAATTTCTTGCTTTAGACTCTGCCCTGTAATCCAATTTTCCTGGAGGCGTGATAGTATGGTTGGATGCGGCCTATCAGATTCAAGCTCCAAACTCACATTAAATAGACCATCCTTTATAACCTTGGTGTTGTAAAAAAAGGAAAAACAAAAATATACTGATAGCTGCAGTAACAGATATAGGAAAGAGATTTGTAGCTGGTTTTGAAATAGAGAAAGGACAGTACCTGAGCTTTACTAGTATTACTAGGATATATTACCCGCTTTGCTGAGTTGAAATTAAAAATAAAGTGCACAACTCCGTATTTCATGTGTTTAGTACCCGTGAAACACGCTGTTTTCGTTTTTAATGGCATTGATTTATGGTATACAGCATCGGAAAGATCATTGATCACTTCGGCAATCCCAAAAATCATGGATTCGACGTTAATATTAGTCATTTTCGGTCATTTATATGTATATTTCCTCCTCCCCCATGTTGCGGGCCATGGCATCGAAAGTGTCACTGTTCATCTCAGCGACCCCCCAAAAATATGGGTTCAGCACTAATATCGGCCATTTTCGATCATTTTTCAATATCTCTTTCTCCACCTCCCCAAGTTGTGTAATTGAATTTGAATTTAAACGGGATCGAAAGTACCACTGTTGATCTAAGCGACCCAGAAAACTATAAATTCGACACTGATAGTGGCCATTATCGACCATTTTTATATATCTCTTTCTCCTCTTCTCGCAAGTGGCGGAGCTGATTTTGCATTTAAACCGGATCGAAAATGCCACAGTTCATAAGAATGATCCCCAAAATTATGGATTAAACACTAACATTGGTCATTTTCGATTATTATTATTATATATAACTCCCCTAACCCTCCTCCGTGCTGCGGCACATAGCATCAGAATTGTCACTGTTAATCTCAGCTGCTCCTAAAACTACGGATTCGACACAAATATTAGTGATTTTCGACCATTTTTAAATGTTTATCCCCCTCCCCAACGTTGTACTCACCCGCTTCTCAACCATCAGGGCTGAACTTGGATTGAAACATCAGAAGTGTCACTTTTTCTCTCATCGACCCCGAAAACTATGGATTCAACACTAATATCGGTCATTTTTGATCATTTTTAAATTTTTCTACCCCTACCCCTCCCCTACTTTGCACGGTCAAAGTGAATAGCCTAAAGCAATCCCAGTCCCTAAACTCATGTATGTTGGAAATTTGATTGAATTCGGTCAGGTAGTTCAAGATTGATGGTCACAAAGCTAGTCATTTTTATTTTAATTTTTTACATATATTCCCCCCTTCACCTCTCCTACGTTGGCTCGTCAAAGTGAAACGATAAAAACACCCAAGGCCCGACCCTCATATATATTGAAAATTTGATCAAGATTGGTTGGGTGGTTCAAAAGTTATTAGGTTTTATTAGTTTTTATTTATACGCCCCTCCCCTCCCCCTCCCCCTCCCCAAAGATCTACCGTTAAAGTGAAATTTGAAAAATGTTTCCAGATCCAAACCTCATATATCTTGAAAATTTGATTGAGATGGGTGAGATTGTTCAAGAGTTATTAAATGACAAAATAGTCACTTTCTGTCTTATATAAATTGATTTTTGTCTACCTCCTCCTCCCTCACGGTGCTCAGGGGCCGCGGTGGCTCAGTGGTAGAGCGTTCACCTCTGTTGCTGTGAACTTTGTGATGGACAAACACCGTGTGCGTGGGTTTTCTCGGGGTTCTCCCGTTTCCTCCCACTTTCTTCATTCCACCATTTCATTCATTACTCATCATCACCGTCTCCTTTAGCTTAACCAGCATAACCCTGGGACGTAAAACTCAATGATTTCACTTCATTTTCATTTTTTCCTCGCGGTGCTCCATCAAATTTAAATCATAAAAACGATCCCAGGTTTGAACCTCATCTATGTTGAAAATTTGATCAAGATAGGTCGAGTGGTTCAGGAGTTATTAAGTTTTATTTAGTTTTACACCCCCTCCTCCTTCCCTCAGTTCTACCATCAAAGTGAATAGCCTAAAACCAGCCCAGCGTTGAAACTCATCCATGTTAAGATTTTTGATCGCGATCGGTTGGGCGGTTCAGGAGATTTAGTCACATAGTTATTTTCAATTTTATATATATAGATTGGCAGTGTCGAATCTAGATATTTTTTCATTGGGGCAACGTAAAATTTTGCGACACTTTCCACCAGCTCCGCCACCCTTTTCAATATAACGGCGGATGCATCGCTTTTACCACTAGCAATCGTCAACATTGAGACTTTTACCAAATACGCATTCCTGGCTTCGATAGAAGGAAAAAAGTTTGAAGGGCCGGATCAGGGCATTGAAGAGAAGAGTCATCTTTTTTTTCTAAAGGCCAGACTAAGTGAACCGAAGTGAATGACATTGTGCACAGATATCATTAACATAAAATGAGGGAAAACGTATTTTCTTTTTTTTTTAGACCCAGACCCCTCCAAAACTGTGATCGTGAAATATCAAAAGTGCTAATAATAGTATGCCAAAAGTGCTTGAAGCACATGAAGAGTTGAAACGACACATTGTGTAGGAACAATGCGCAAAAAATAAACGAATACGCTTTTTTTTATTTTCTGCCGAGAAACGGTTTAAGGGGGAAAAATACCCACCCAAAATTTTGAAATTTGAGGCCCAAAAGGCAAGAAGAAGTGCACCGAATTGAATGACTGTGCGCAGGTATTGTAGACGTAAAATGATAATTGGGTTTCGTATTCCCCCCCCCAAAAAAAACCAGTGTAGTGAGGTACGAACCTTGTAAACCGTTGATTACGAAATTTTAAAAGTGCAATTAAGCATACGTCAGAACCTCGTAAAGACTGGAAAATTGCAACGAAACTTCGTATAGGGACAATTTGGAAAACGTGTTTTAATATTTGCGGAAAAAAGTTCTGGGGCCTAGACCCCATCCGAGAAAAAGTAAATATTACCGTAATAGCGCAGGAAGGAGTGGACTGAAGCAAATGAAATTGTATGTAGATATTATATAGACCCAATGTAAAATTAGGCCTTTCGTCTTTATCAAGTGTCCCTATCCGTTTTGCTTCAAATCTGGCAGATCAACAGCAAACTGGAAATAAATCGACACGTTTCTATGCGCAAAAACATTGTAAGGGTTAAACGTTCCTCCTGAAATACCAGTGTTGGGTAAGTTACTTGTAAAAATGTAACGCGTTACAAGTTACTTTACCTTCTCTTAAAATGTAACGCGTTACTAACGCGTTACTTGCCTCAAAAAAGTAATTGTTACTTTACTTCGAAAGTAACGCGTTACTAACGCGTTACTTTTAAGTCCGAAACTTTGAATATGTGAAAAAATCTTAATACTTCAGTTTTCCGTACTACTATTACTAACGCTATTATTATTATTATTATTATTATTATTATTATTATTATTATTATTATTATTATTGCTGCTGCTGCAGGTTCTGAATCGATTTATGTATTTGGTCTAGGAATTAATTCGTGCGGTTGGTACGCACACATTGAAGCTGTAGTACAAACACAAAATACATAAATACCTTAAGAAAAATACTGTCCATCGCTAGCCACCACTTTCGCCCATCTGTCAGGCAATGTACGGATTCCGTGGCGAAAGAAGTCCTCATCCTTGGAAGCGATCCAGTCAGAGACCCATGTTTCGATATCTTCTGAAGAAGTAAACCGCTGTCCAATCAAATCGTTGTTCATGCAATCGAACAAGTAGTAGTTCGAAGGAGCAACGTCTGGTGAATACGGCGGGTGGGGTAAAACTTCACATCCGACATTTTCTAAATAGGTTTTGACCGGTTT
This sequence comes from Thermobia domestica, assembly GCF_964235325.1. Classification (NCBI taxonomy): domain Eukaryota; kingdom Metazoa; phylum Arthropoda; class Insecta; order Zygentoma; family Lepismatidae; genus Thermobia; species Thermobia domestica. Next base: position 201,588,290 of record NC_137458.1, on the reverse strand, counting down.
TGCGACATGTGGGCGAGCGTTATCATGTTGAACAATAAGTTTATCATGTCTGTTCTCCCATTCTGGTCGTGTTCTGGCCAGAGCTTGCTTCAAACGCATTAATTGTCGTCGATAACGTTCTCCATTCAGTTTCACCCGGTTGCAGCAGCTCATAGTACACCACACCTTTCATATCCCACCATATGCACAGCATAACCTTTGCACAGTGAATATCTCGTTTTGGTTGTGATGGACCTGGTTCACCTGGTTTCACCCAGGCCTTTTTTCGTTTAGGGTTCTCGTAATGGATCCACTTCTCATCACCCGTAATAATTCGATGCAGAAACCCCTTTCTGCTCTGTCGTTGAAGCAGCAATTCGCAAATGGTTTTTCGTCTTTCAACGTCTCTGTCTTTCAATTCATGTGGAACCCAATGTGACATCTTTTGAATCATTCCCATGGCTTTCAAGCCTTTGGAGACTGTTGTTTGATCAACGCCTAATGCTGCTGCAAGTTGTTCCTGCGTTTGATACGAATCCTGCTCGAGCAATGCTGTCAATTCTTCGTCTTGAAATTTTTTTGGCTGTCCAGCTCGCTCTTGGTCTGCCAAGCCGAAATCACCACTTCTAAACCGTGCAAACCACTTCTGACACGTTCGCTCAGCTAGAGCATGGTCACCATACACTTCCACCAAAATACGATGACTTTCAGTCGCACTTTTCTGCATGTTAAAGTAATGCAGCAGGACACCCCGCAAAAACACTTTATCAGGCACAAATTGCGCCATGTTCACTTAACTACAAACTGGTGTTGTTGACGCTTTAATCCACTGCCCTATACTACGAACGATACGCGATGACAGGGGTTTGCAACACATGTGTGGATACACGGAACTGTGGGACGCTCCGTTCGTTGCGCCATCTCTTGTCCACCCGCACGAATTAATTCCTAGACCAAATAAATGCAATAACAAATTTTTCCTTGACAGCTATATGAACATTTTAATGTAATGTAACATTGACTAAAATGCCATACTGCGTTACTCGTGGGGATGGGCACGAGTGAGTTCGAACAACTTTTCTTTGAAACTCGATTCGACTAGAAACAGATATCTTTGAGCTTGACCCGAGAACTCGGCTTGAAAAATTTCCTCCAACTCAACTCGAATTCGGGTCGAGTTTCGAGTCGAGTCGAGCCAAATCTGGTGTATAGTTTCGAGTACTCTCTTCAAGTATCTTACATAGACAATATAATTATTATCAATGGTACTACTACTAGTACAACTTATTATTATTATTATTATTATTATTATTATTATTATTATTATTATTATTATTATTGTTATAACACTGTGTATAAACATGGGCGATTTATATCTGAATACTAAAAGAGTAATTAATTGCCAATCTCGGTAGTCATGAGGTCTAGGAGTCAAGGACATTTTTCACGAGCTTCTGAATTTCTGATTGAGGGTCTAGGTTGAGTATTCGGGCCGAGTATAATTTGTTAAAAGTCAAACTGATCTAAAAGAACTCTAATATTACATACCATCAACGCAGACCTGCCCATCAAAACACAGTTTATTCATATTAACCCCTTACTGTATGTCATTAATTATGGCACCCTAGTTGTTGATAAATATTTCCCGCCGGGGCACCACTTTACTTTTAAATTCTGTTCACCATCATCTTCAGCTTTTAAGAAAAAGTATTCTTTCAAATGTTAGAACGATAAAATATTTTCGTTCTCCATCTTTATAAAAACAACACCAATCAAAATAAAATAGACTACCAGTACCATTGAACTCGTTGTTCACTCTCTGAATGTATTGATTTGGAGCTGTCAAAATCTAAGACAAAATCTTCCAGGTATTTGCAATCAATACACGTGATTTTGCTGAGACTGTCCTCATCTTCCAAAAACAGGAAGTGACACTATATTTTGTTATATAAATAAACAAATCAAATTGTATCTATGAATGTATTTGCAAGCCTACCAACATAAAGTTCGTAAGGCGAAACGGGAAAAAGCACATCGAGATTTCCGTTCCGCCTTACATTAAGATGAAAAGTGGTAACAGGTTTTACATGCAAATTTCATTGCTAGAGGTCATAAGGCGAAACCGGAAAAGGCGAACATTCATGTTCCATTGTTCCATTCTGAGAAATTCACTTATAGGAAAGAAACATTTTTTTCCGAAAAAAAATATACATATATTGTAGTTACTCACCCGAAATGTAACGCGAAAAAAGTAACGCAAACCAGGTACGTTACTTAAAAATTTGTAACGCGTTACCGTTACAGTTACTTTGGAAAAAATGTATCGCGTTACTAGGAAACGTTACTTAAAAAGTAACGCGTTACAAGTAACGCGTTACTTGTGTTACGTTACTTCCCAAGACTGTGAAATACTATAAAATACGCTATATTGTTTGTGCTTGTAGTTGATATGCTAAATTTGAAAAAAATGGATGAAGATACGACACTTATAAAACACGAATAGTCTTATTTTACAAATCCAATATCTATATACAATTTCATTCGCTTCGGTTCACTCCTCCCGCCATTCAACGAATCGTTCCACTCAACAGTTTTTTTTTCTTTCAGGAAAATACGAAATACGTATTCCCTCATCTTACCTCTACAATATTTGTGCACATTTCATTCACTTCGGTCCACTTCTTCTTGCCTTTTTGGGTCAAATTCCAAAACATTTGACGGGGGCACTTGCCCCACCAAACCCGCTTTTCCCTCGAAAATAAAAGCGTATTCGTTTATTTTTTGCCTATTGTTCATACAGAAAGTTGCGTTGCAATTCTTCATCTCTTTTACACACATCTGAAATACTGTTACTACCACTTTTGATATTTCGTGATCACATGTTTGGAGGGTTCCCTGCACCACCCAACCCTTTTTTCCAGGAAAATATGAAACCCTTATTCCCTCATTTTATGTCTACAACATCTGTGTACAATTTCATTCATTTCGGGTAACTTCTTTTTGCAATTCTTCATATCCTTTACACACATCTGACATACTGTTATTAACTCTTGATATTCCGTAATCAAAGGTTTGTACGTGTCCGTGCTCATTCAACCATTTTTCCGGGAAAATGTGAAACCCGTATTTCCTCATTTCATATCTACAGTATCTGTGCACAATTTCATTCACTACGGTACTTTTTTTTTTTTTTTTTTTGCTTTTCGGGCGTCAATTTCCGAAATTTTGGATGAGGGCTTTTGGCCTCTAAAAGAGTTTTCCGCAGAAAATAGAAAAAAAACGTATACGTTTATTTTTTGCGTATTGTCCATACACAAAGTTTCGTTGGAATTCTTCATGTCTTTTACACATATCTGAAATACTGTTACTACCATTTTTGACATTTCATGATCAAATGTTTGGAGGGGTATCTGCCGCACCCGACCCTTTTTTCCACGAAAATATGAAACCCGCATTCCTTCATTTTATGTCTACGATATCTGTGTACAATTTCATTCATTTCGGTTCACTTGATTTTGCCTTTCGGGCGTCAACTTTCAAAACTTTCGGTGGGAGCATTTGTACCCAAAAACAGTTTTCTCGCAAAAATATAAAACAGTATTCGTTTATTTTTTGCGTATTGTCCATACACAAAGCTTAGTTGCAATTCTTCATATCCTTTACACACATCTGACATACTGTTACTAGCTCTTTTGTATTCCGAGATCAAACGTTTCTAGGTGTCCGTGCCGCATTCAACCATTTTTCCATGAAAATATGATAACCTTATTCCCTCATTTCATGTCTACAATACCTGTGCACAATTTCATTCACTTCGGTACACTTCTTTTTGATTTCCGGGCGGCAATATCCGAAATTATGGACTGGGGCTTTTTCCCCTTAAAACCGTTTTTCCGCGGAAAATAAAAAAAACCGTATTCGTTTATTTTTTGCGTGTTGTCCATACACAAAGTTTCGTGGGAATTCTTCCTCTCCTTTAGACACATCTGACATACTGTTACTGGCACTTTTGATATTCCGTGATCAAAGGTTTGGAGAGGTCCGTGCTCCACCTAACCATTTTTTCCAGACAATATGAAACCCATATACCCTCATATTTTGTTTACAATATCTATGCCAAATTTCATTCATTTCGGTTCACTTTTTCTTACCTTTCGGGCGCCAACTTTCAAAATTTTCGGCTGGGTTCTTATGCCCCCTTAAACTGTTTCTCCGCAGAAAATAAAACGTATACCTTCATTTTTTGCACATTGTCCATGCGCATAGTTTCGTTGCAATTCGTCATCATCCTTTACACACATCTGACATACAGTTACTACCACTTTTGATATTTCGTGATCAAATGTTTGGAGAGGTCCGTGCTTCACCCAACCGTTTTTTAAAGAAAATACGAAACCCGTATTCCCTCATTTTATGTTTTATATATCTGTGCACAATTTCATTCACTCCGGTTCAGTTGTTCTTGCCTTTCGGGTGTCAACTTTCTTAATTTTTGTGTGGGTTTTATATTAAAACTACATTATCTAACGTTTTTTATGAGATTATTTCTTTGGGATAAAGAGAAATGCTTTTCTCTCGTATCTGTTTGTTGCCATTCATTTTTTTGAACTGCTTAAGTAAGATCATTTTGTTACTTTTGATGTCATCCAACTCCGTCACAATAATAAAATTGTCGTTCTTAACAATTTGTTTTATTCTCTTATTTGGAGTTTGTCACACTGATATATTTGTTACAAAATTGAAGTTTGGTCCAACGCCTTTCAAATTCGGAACCAACCTGACCGCCGAGATTTCTGGGTTGCCTGCTATTGGAGGAAAAGGAGAATAGCAAGTGGTAATGCACTTTTGGGGTCGTGTATACAATGTACAATTTACATCGTACCTCATCTTGCTGTCAAAAATTAGCAACGAGAGAAAACACATAATACCGCCCCGAAAGTATAGCCTTGGTAGGCTAGGAAACCCATCGCGGGCCGCACTTGATAAGTAACAAAAAAACGAACATCAACCCATGGATAGCCAAACCAATCCACCGGGATCTTCCAAATTCGGCCAGCGATAGAAAAGAATACATCGATTTGAAGACACAAGTTATTGCTTAATGTAAAAGTTGACTCAAACACAATATCTATTATTATTCAGATAGGATCCTTTGTTTCGCTCTGGAGTGAGAAAGATTTGCCTAATAATTGCAGAGCAATCCCATTTGAAACAATGTACGAGGAATTTCTAACAAAATTATTAGATTAAATCACATTGGTTTTATTAAATTTAGAATTGTAGACACTACTTTTTCACATTACTTCAGGATCATTAAGTCAGCATACATAACTCCTCTTTGCAGTCAGAACCTGTTATCACGGTTACAAACGAAAATAAATTGAGAAATAATACAATTTTACTTACAATAATACTCGTAAACCAAGATTACCAACGGAAGCAGGAAAAAAGTGTTGGATTATCACAACACATTACTGTTCGTTACGTCAACACGAAAAAGCCCACTTTGTCACAAATCGAAAAATACCTATACCACCAAGGTCACATTTCTTCTTTCCTGTAAAGTAGGAAGAAGATAAATGACTCACGAAGGAACATCTTATATTGATAGTAGCATTGCCCAATCAAACAATGTGCAATCGACAGAGGAGTGAAGAAAAGTGAGAAATCCAAAGTTTTACGGGCCGACACCCAAAAACACAGAAGATACAGATGAAAGAAGGATCTAGAATCATGTGAAGATAGCAATGCAGAAGATACACTGACAGAGAAAGAACTTCAAAATGATTAAAGTAATCAAAATGACATTTACACAACAGTACGGTAAGGAAACATTGTATACATGCTCAATAACATCATATGTAATGCAGGTTGCCAACTGAGCACAAAATAAAGTTTTGTTAAGTGGCACGGAACACAAATTATAACATCTAGCAAATCTAATTATGAGTAGAATCATACCTGTGAAGTCTTGATATACAGTATTGCCAACGTTTTTAGATAGGCCTATATGAATCTCGGATGTAGAAGAGTACATTCAGTACACGATTCAAACTAGTTGAAACCAAAATATGAGACCACAAACAAGAATATAATTACTGAAGTGCAAAAATATCGAACGAAGCACAGTGTCGAAACATTTTTGCCAAAGGAAAATGTCAGAATAGTAGCAAACAGAGCACATTAGCTGAAATGATCCATGCTCTTGGACGACCAAATGGTCCGCAGGCTCGCTGCTGGTGCATATGTTCGAATTCCGATTGGAGCGTTCTGCAACATAGTAGTAGTTGGAATTCTACATTAAGCTAGATGCAGGGCCGGATCTAGGGGATCAATTCGGAATATTTGCCCAGGGGTGCAGCTGGTTCAGAGTCTGTAAGGGACGCCATTTCGATCGTGTACTGTATGTACTCTTCAACATCCGAGATTCATATAGGCCTACCTTCAAACGTTGGCAATACTGTATATCAAGACTTCACAGGTATGGCTCTACTCATAATTAGATTTGCTAGCTGTTATAATTTGTGTTCCGTGCCATTTTAACAAAACTTTAGCATTACATATGATGTTATTGAACATGTCTGTGGGTACAAGGTTTGCTTACTAACTGTTATGTAAATGTCATTTTGATTACTTTAATCATTTTAAAGTTCTTTCCGTGTCAGTGTATCGTTTGCGTTGCTATCTTCACATGATTCTAGGTCCTTCTTTCGTCTGTATCTTCTGTGTTTCTGGGTGTCGGCCCGTAAAACTTTGGATTTCTCACTTCTATTCACTTCTCTATCGATTGCACATTGTTTGATTGGGCAATGCTACTATCAATATAAGATGTTCCCTTGTCATGATTCTACTTTGTGTCTAAATTACAATCTCTTCTTGACCGCTTCGTTTCAGAAGCAATATCATTAAAAGTTCCAGTTCATGACCTCACACATTCATGACATTTCAAATCCAAATTCGTATCCTGTTGTTTTGGAAAAACATACACCAGTGGTGTTTCTTGAGCCAAATCGCGAAGTTATTCTCCACATTAATTAACAAGAAACAAATAAGGAAAATAAAAATACAAGCAGGACAGAAAAAGAAGTTGAGGAGGGATTATAATATACAGCAAAATTCTTTAATATTAATCTTATTGACATTAACCCAAATCTAAGCCATCTGAAAAAACGGCCGTCGAATGCGGGTCTCCCACGCCAATGTGCCAATAGGAATGTGATCGGCTAGCACCCATACGATATCGTCGGTCCAGGCCAGTGAAAAGTAGAAGCGGGCCCTGCAGGGTGTAAGAACTTTGTGTTCTAGTCCTGATATTCCTCAGAATATTCCAGCACAATCTCAATCCACCATTTGCAGCCATAGATATACGCTACAAATTTTCCTGGATCCAAGACTTTTACTTCTGATATCTTCTGTTTGTGTTTCTTATTTACCTAAACTCTATGTAGGTGTTCCATTGATGTAGAGGAAATTGGTCCAATTTTTATTTCACTGTCAGGACTGAAAGCATGATTTTTTCTTGTTCCAGGTATTGTTTCCACAGGGATGAACCTATTTTCTTGAGTCGTGCTATGCTGCTGAAGATCTTCAGTTGATACAAAAAATATTTAATGGATGTGGTATTATCCATAGCCTCTTTATAAAACTGCTGTGCATTTAATATTTGGTTCGCAGTTGTCTGCTGTAAACTCGAACGAGTAACTAATCGCTTTGCTGTTCCACCTATGCCATAGCAAAGATTTTTACCATGTGAAGCGGAAAAGAAATGCCACTCACACGTAAAACCAAAATCTGATTTGTGCATACGAATATTCTTGAAATTTTTACAATTATTTATATTGGGCCCCACAGCCATCACTGAAATATATAACTTGTTTAAGAAAAGGTGCCTCCGTTTTTAAGTTTGCCAAGAACACTGCTAAGAATTTATGTACAGCCACACTGTTTTTTTTTTTTTGTTTTTTTTCCAAATGGTCACTGATTACGCGATCACCTTCCAAGGCTGTTCTGGGTGATTTCCGTGGTTCATTAACCTGAAATAGCCGTTTAAAGAATGTATTAATCCCTTGCAGATACATTACTACTGAAAAATTTTCTATATATTAGAAGTTTTATTTTGGCTCTTAGGTTCAATTACCCACAACCAAATTTGGTTCACACAAAATATAGGTATCTCTTCATCTTTTGCTAAAATTTCACATACATACAACTTTCACCACATACTCATTCCGGAGCCTGAACTTGGAACTATAAATGCTGCTATAACTCTACGCCTATACAATATTCATTAGTTTTGACTGCAGATTTGTATTCTACAAACAAAATTACATGCGGATGCAAATTTTTAGCTTCATAGCTCATACGGTTATTGAAACAAACAATAAAACGAAAAATTAGCTGTTTTTGGATCGTGACCTTGAAGATGATTGCGTAATTATTTACTAATTAACTAAAAGGGTTGGAAAAGTTTTATTTTGGGAAATAACTATTCGCAAACATGCCTTTCAATGTACAAAAAATTATCAAAATCTGAGACCCTGAATTTTTCATGATTGGTTGAAATGAAACAGAATGACTCTCTATGCTTTATGTTTATTGCAGCAGCACGTTTATTATTTATCGATGAAAAGCCAAATATGTTACCAATTAAAATTAAACATAACTTACTTCAGTCTGGATAACACCTGCAAGTCACGCTGTAAGTTCGTAAATAACTCTGAAAAAAAAAGTAATAATTCTTTCACTAGAATTTTAATATCATTAAAATTGCAATACAGACATGAAAAAATTCGTATTCGTTTACAAACAAAACAGATTGAAAATTACTTTCCTGTTAATTCATGTGTAATTTTCAGAAATTACGAAATAGAAATTCATATTCATTAGTACGTACGTACGAGACAGAGGAGAGAAACAGAGAATGGGAGACCGAGAAAGAGAAACTATATGTGATAGGTTGTTAAACTCAATAAAAGGTAGCATGAATTGATTTATTCCCGAAGAGCTTCTCTTGCAGATTAAAGAACTGACGACAGCATTAGCTATTAAGGTAAAGGTTCCCAAAATCATATTTATTATTAACTATAATGTATTGTGGCGGACATAAGTCTTAGTCCAGGTAATGGACTGCTTTGAAACAAATGCAGAGTATGAGAATTAACTCTCATATCTGTAGTTTCGTGTGAAGAAGAAACAAACTTGTGAACCAGAGGTTTAATAACAACTCATGTTATTAATATAAAATTTGCCGAAGATTATTAACTTACATCATCATAAAAGAAATACGAAAGACTTTTTGAAATGAAGAAAAATAACATACAACTTTGCAAGCGGAGGCAAAGAAACCTAACGTAACCAGAGTAAAAACGAATCATTTACAGCGTAGTGATCGTGGTTCAGTGGTAAAGGCGCTTGGCCAGTAATCTGGAGATTCTTGGAACGAATCCACGTCGGGGAAATTTCTATTTTACTTTAGGAATTTTGATGCCAATTGATCGGCGATAACACACGTTTTATTATATTCAGGTATTTGAATACTCGGATGTTTTAATACTTGAACTATCAAATCTCCAGGAATAATAATAATAATAATAATAATAATAATAATAATAATAATAATAATAATCTCGTAGAAGATTAAAAGTAGAAATTTATTATCACTCAGGTCATACCATTACAAGTAGAAGCGTGACATTTGGAAAAAAATATTTCGGTTTTGTTTAATGTTGCCCATGAGAAGAGGAATTTCTCATCTCGTTTCCAAACAGAACAAACAAAATCGGGATGAGAATTAAAATTTTACATTCGAGACGGGACAAGGCTAACTCAAATTATCGTCTCGGTTTGGAGATAAGAATCGAGAGGAGGCGAAAAGTATCGTGAATATTTCTCGTCTTATCTCGATTCTCGAAATAGTGTGTGCCACTCTTTCAGTAATAATTGCTCTGTAGACTGAATATCATACGTTATTTTGTTACTTTGTATTTCAAACCTCACTGAATTATGGTCTGTGTATATATTTTTGTAGCAAAGCTTTTATAATTTCATCTACATATTCTACAAGTTAGTTTATTATATGCCTTTCTGTTCAGTGATATTCAGTTATTTTTATTACAGTTATTTTCCTTAAAACGTACAGTACAATACTTTCTACATGAAGCTTCGGTGGAAAGCGTTCGTTTAAATTTGGGTAGTTGAGAGGTGTGTCTTGAACGTACGGAATCCCTTCCCCGAAATCCCTATGTTTAAGTAAGTTTTGCCAAATTTTAGGGCAAATTTAAAACTTTTAACACCATTATTATTATTATTATTATTATTATTATTATTATTATTAATAATAATAATAATACTGAAGTGTTGTTAATTTAATGGTTCACTCTGTTCCACCCAGCACCCTCCTAGTGGGCATTGTGCTGAAAAACCACCGTGTGTGAAGATTTTCTCCGGGTTCCGCTTCCTCCCACTTTCTTTATTGCAATATTTCTTTCATTCTCATCATCGACGTCTTCTGTAGCTTAGCCGGCATAACCATTACTTAAATACAAAATTTCTTATGGCTCTTGTGAGTTCAGTAACCCTACATTCTACATGAAATTTGCCTGGAAACTTTCCGTTTAACATTTAGCTAGTTGTAAGGACGTATGCAGAGGGTATGTCCTGATGGTCCTGACACTTCTCTCCAATCCCGACTATATAGTATCTTTTGCCTAACGCTACTGGCGATTTTACAGATTTTAATACAATCTATCCTTATACGGAATTTGTCTTCTATATTATTATTATTATTATTATTATTATTATTATTATTATTATTATTATTATTATTATTATTATTATTATTATTATTACCGGTACTGAATATTTGGGACCTCAATATTACGTACTATTCTAATGCAAATAACATACTGAAGTTAAGAAAAATGAAAATAAATTCTTTAAACCCTCTAAACCATGAATTGTCTTGTAAGAGAAGTTGGAAGGAAAAGAGGTGGGAAAGAAGATAACAGCTACCTGACAATATGAAAATTGAACCTTCGGATGCCTTAACAGAAACTAAGTAGGATTTGTCTTCATCATGATACATAGTAACGCCCTTTCTTTGGGTAAAAGACATTTGATTATGTATGCGTTATATTGATATTTTAACAAAATAGAGATGCAAATATATAAAAAGAATAGTTCCTATTTTGGTTGAACGAATATATGGAGCGTGTTGAAAACGGCGAACGAAAGTATTCTCGTTATTTGTAGTAAGAGTGGAAGAAATTAGAAACAATTCCACAATGACGTTTCAGTCATATTTATGACTCATACTAGGTCTTAAGGATGACCCTTTTGTATTCATGAATTGTTTGCGAAAGACGCTAAGTTTTCAAACACTTGAAATCGAGATTGTAGACTGTGACGTCATGTTGTTAATTTTCCCCTGTGAAGGAAGTCGTTTCAACTCTAACTTGTAAGAACGAGAGAAATTGACAATTTTCATGTTATTATACATCAGAAATATCAACATCGTAAATTATATTTTTTCTGAATTTCCTCGGACAGAATCGAACTGCGGACTCCTAACTCACTAAACGAATGCTCAAGCCACTACCCTAAGACTGCTCTTTTAAGTAAGAGTCAAGAAACACTCTTGTAGGTAGCAAATTGCAAACATTTACGATTCCAATATTTTATTAACGATGAAATACTGATTTCGGTCATGATAAAATACTATAGTCCAGAGAATTCAAGTTTAAATTTTAAAAAAAGACCGAAAATTTCTCCGTAACTTATCTCTATTATATTCGTTATTCTCGTTTTGCAGTTATTTCCAGTAACCTTGAACGAGAGGGACACGAACACAGATACATCAAGGACATTTAATATTTCAAAGGCTCTTCTACCGGGAACCGAAACTGAGACCCCGCCTACTAAACTATCTGATGGGTGGGGTACCTGGTTCGTTCCCAAGGGAAGTAAGCTTGAGACAGACATCGTACTCGTAGGTTTTCTAGGGACACTCCCATTTTCTCATTCCACCAATTCGTCCATCGTAATTCACTTGCTTTAATCATAGTCTTCCTGAACCTAACAGGCATAATCGTGGGACATTAAACGTAAAGATTACATTTTCAAGCTGTGAACCCAAACCAATGCGAACAGAAAAAGTCTTGTATCTCCTGTTGCTCATTAACGTGTTTGCACAAAAAAAATAGAGAGAGAAAGAAAACATGGGGAATCGTAATTCCATTCAAAAGTGAAACAGCAAACTCATAATATCTTAACCTAAAACGAAACCATTACATATCGTTTGGATCTTTTCCAATATGTATACGGATATTCTGAAAAGTGGCAATATAATGTCTGTTTTCAAACAAAACTGAAACAAATTACGGTTCGTTTTCTGAAATAAAGGGAAACATTCTGTTTCATGTTTAAACCGAACCCAAACCAGTTAATCCAAAGATGGCGTGGATCAATGAAAACTTGACCCAAGACCCACTGACCCAGCACCCACCGTGACTCACTATGACCCACTACGACTCACCATTCACCATTTACCCACCAAAACGCATCATCATCAACTCTGGCACATGATCCACGGCCTGTCCTCTACCGACTAAAAAGTTTACACTTGTAATACAACCAGGTTGTGAAATTTTAACTAATCTGAATTTTAATTTCTACGGTCAATCGCTCAAGCACCGCTCTGTTACAATAACGATGGATCTGGCCTTTACGATATAAAATGGTAAAGTGTTTGACATGGGTAAAATTACGACGAATTTCAATTAAATTATCATGGTCTAATTATTTCCTTGTAGAATTATCGATACTTTTCAGTGGAAAAACGGATGAAATTTTTAAAGTCCCAAATCAAGGTAAGTAGACCAACGTACAGAAGCTTAAATTACAAATTCTATGTATATTTTTCTCACAACTTTATGGGTTGATTGCCCTGTGCTCTAAGCGCTCCATATAATAAACAAGCTTCAGCAATTATTATAGTAGAAAGCGCATGGTAAGCAGGGGCGGATCCAAGGGGGGCGATCTCCCCTAAAAGAGAAAACTTTTTAATTTTATTTATGGATAAAACCTAGAGTTCTGAGCTCTTAAAAGTAGTTCTAAGTAGCAGTATTACAAATCACCGCCCTCCCCAGAAGTGGGTCCTGCATCCGCCCGTGATGGTAAGCATATATGGATGTAGGGTACATTGGGATAATTCGAATAGGCGGGGAATTTGAATAATGTTAAGAACTTTGCTAGCTGGAGTGGAAACGAAACTCGTCATGCTAGAGAACCTGCGGTGCGTTTGTAGCTGGTAGTTTGCAGAAGTCACTCTCAGGAATACAAACCACATTCTTGCGGTTCTGAAAGCCAACACGAGCTTTGCTTGCTGCAAGGTAAGTACGAGTATGTGTATTTTTTAGGTCGTTATAATTTTCAACGTTTCCTTAAGCTTTCCTTATTATTAACTGGATAAAATGAAATTGCTCTCGATTATAATCTTATCAGTAGCATGTGGTGCATTGTTATACTGTACGCTGGCACCAACTAGTGAGCAGTTTTCATGCCACATTCTGAATGGAATATTCGTCGACTGCGGGGCAATTTGGATAATTCAAAACGGGACAATTTGAATACCAGTACAATTAGAAGTATAGGTCTATTTTTTAATGTCTTGGTTCTGATCAAGTATTCGCAATGTTTACTCGTTTCAGATGGTCAGAAATTATAAGAAGACAGATAAACGATTAAACTGGAACAAAGAATGTATGTAACAAGCAGTTAAATCAGTTGTTAATGGTGACCTGTCAATACTGGGAGCATCAGAGTTACTCAATGTCCCTTTCACAAACTTATATAGACGAGTTAGATATCAAGAGAGGGTACCAATTGATGATCCTGCTGTAGGCAATACGTCTAAAATGTTGTTCAGTGACATTGGGAGGCTAAGTGTGTTTTCCACTGATCTAGAGAAAAAAACTAGCAGATAGAGTAAAATATCTAGAATCCGGGGGTTTGCAGTTACTCCGAAGAAAGTACATGTAGAAGCATATTTATATGCGTCTAAATGTGGACTTGGCATTTCTCAATCCTGGACTGAAACTAAAATATCAGGGAAGGACTGGTGTCAAACGTTTTGTAAGCGAAATAATGTTAGTTTGAGAAAACTCGAAGGTTTGTAAAAAGCGAGAGCTTTTGGTGTTAACAAGAAAACTGTGAATTATTATTTTGACTTCCTGGGAAAATTAATGAACGAGTATTACCTCCATAACCATCCTAGCCGTATTTACAATATGGACGAAAGTGGACTTCCTCTAAATAACAAACCCACCTAAAATTCTTGCAGAAAAGGGTATAAAAGAGGTGATCACTTTAACACCTGTAGAGCGCGGGGGAAAACAAATGAAAGCTCGAAAGGAAATGATATCCCATACCTCTTCTAGTGACGAAGACATAGGCCTAAGTCTAAAGATGGCTACAGGCAATGAAGATCAAACATTGATTCGTGGTTTTTGCCTTCTTAATTACTATTCAGAACGCTCTGCTAGAAAGGGAGACTGGATTCGTTGCCAGCGTTGTAAGACATGGTTCCACGAGGTCTGTGTCGGTGCGGAAGGTTGAAAATTGTTTATTTGTGGTTGTTGTTAAACACGAACGATGGGAGATAAATTACCCTATTACGGCTCTTTGCCTCAGACAGTGTTCCTAGCAATATTGTTAGTGTAAATCAAAACGACAGCTAAAGGTGACACATATGTACAATTTTTGCACTTCTTTTCATTTAAAATTAACATATTTCAACTACCGCATAATTTGCAATCTATTAAACAGTTTATACATTATTTCTAAGTATATATATTTTCCTTATTTAAGACTTGCTTATTTTGTTGGTTATTCTTATTATCCCACTCGTTATTCAAATTGCCCCTCGTATTTACGTTTTTCTAAATTTCGACGGGAAAATTGAATACCCAAATTTCACAATGATATATCCCAGATACTATCTTAAGAAAAATTGTTAAGTAAGGGTAAGATTCAAAGTTTTTGTTCACAATTTTATATCTGAATATCAGTTACAGAGAAAATGTCTGAAATTATTCAATTTACCCCACTGTACCGTATAATGCGAAGCACTGTATTGCTTGTTTCTCAACTAATATCGATCGTTTTCAATTATTTTTACAAATTAACCAACTATCAATTTACCATATATAGAAAGTGCCGCCCCAAGGAAAAGTTTAAAAAATGCTAGGAGACGTACTGTTCATTTTCAATAAAGAGTTAATATACTGAATTTCCTCCGTAAGTTGAACGGCTTGTAAGATATTCAATTTTTTTCGCAAAAATACGGATCTCTAGTATCCCTTAGTACATTTTTTATAATGAAAGCAATATGTTAACATCCAAGTTTGGATTAAAGCCTAACTATATACCAAAATTCATTTTATTTGACTGCAATTTGGCCGCAATGATTAGGCACACATAGTTACATTCATTTTTATATAATAATTTATATATTGCAGTGATTCAAAAATGTATTTTTTCTTATGTTATACTACTACTTGGCTTTCGAGAAACACAGCCTGTGAATTTTTAGAGGAGCTAAGTCCCACTGCTATTATTACAATTACAAATATCAATATCCAAACATGCCTCCTCAGGTAAGTAAACAGAAACAAATGAAAAAGGGAAATGGAGGCCTTCAAAGTAAACTGTAGACAAATTCACCAGTGTTCAGAAGCATATTTTTAAATCACGCTCGACCCTACTCATAGGAGCTAAATACGCGGTTCTGGAAAGTTGGAGTTATCAGTTTCTCGTCACGTAGCATATATAAATACAGCAGAAATCAAATGTCTGTTACTGGCTGTCTTCGTGGCCGAGCGTACTAGCGCAATGCGCTAGTAATTATTTTTGTTTTTGGCGTGGGTTCAAACCCGGGCCAAGGATTTTTTATTTCTATAAAAAATAATACTCAAAAAAGTGATTTACTTACGTTACGTGTGCAGTTTTGCTATACGATTTCACTGTATAAGTAGTAGTAGTAGTAGTAGTAGTAGCAGCAGCAGTAGTAGTAGTAGTAGTAGTAGTAGTTAGAACGGGTTAGGGTCCCCGCAGGGCTCGTTTTGTTCCACCTTGACTGTCAATTCCAACAAAGTGACAGTTTTCTTCTATTACAACTATGATACACAATGCATACACCAGAAGTTTTGGACCAGGCCCGCAACCAGCCACAGAGGTTTGGAGCAGCCATGATTATGTTAGGGGCGACAAGTGATTAAAAATTCTCTTACATATATCTAAATTGCATTTTCTGTGTTGAGGTCTGGAAAGGCCACGAAAAGCTTAGGGGGGGGACAGGCCCCGAAACCCCTCTGGTTGCGGGCCTGGTTGGGACAATCGCAAACTGCAACCGATTAGAAACGTAATTTTAGTTTCTATTGCTAGGGTCTAATGTTAAAAGAAATATGCTGTTCAGAAGATGCTATCTACAATGCAGTGAGCAGAGTGAATCGGTGGGTCGCAGTGGGTCATGGCGGGTGGTGGGTCCCAGTGGGTCACATGTTGACCCACGACCCACTGGCACTCAGAAAACTCGACCCACTTAACCCACTGACCCACTCCAACTCTGGCACTTTTAATAATATTCGTACATATTATGAAAAAAATCCAAACGATATTTAATGGCTTCGTTTCAGGTTAAGGTATTATGAGTCTGTTGTTTCACTTTTGAATGGAATTACGATTCCCCATGTTTTTTCTCTATATACAGTATTTTTTTGTGAAAAAACGTTAATGAGCAATAGAATATAAAACTGTTTTTCTATGCGCATTGGTTTGGGTTCACAGCTTGAAAATGTAATCTTTACGTTTAATATCCCACGTTCTTGCCTGTTAGGTTCAGGAAGACTATTATTTAAGCAAGTGAATTATGATCGACGAATTGGTGGAATGAGAAAGTGGGAGTGTCCCGAGAAAACCCACGACTACGATGTCCGTCTCAAGCTTACTTCCCTTGGGAACGAACCAGGTACCCCACATATCAGATAGTTTAGTAGGCGGGGTCTCAGTTTCGATTCCCGGTAGAAGAGCCTTTGAAATATTAAATGTCCTTGATGTATCTATGTTCGTGTCTCTCTCGTTCAAGGTTACTGGAAATAACTGCAAAACGAGAATAACCGAATATAATAGAGATAAGTTACGGAGAAATTTTCGGTCTTTTTTTAAAATTTAAACTTGAATTCTCTGGACTATAGTATTTTATCATGACCGAAATCAGTATTTCATCGTTAATAAAATATTGGAATCGTAAATGTTTGCAATTTGCTACCTACAAGAGTGTTTCTTGACTCTTACTTAAAAGAGCAATCTTTGGGTAGTGGCTTGAGCATTCATTTAGTGAGTTAGGGGTCCGCAGTTCGATTCTGTCCGAGGAAATTCAGAAAAAATATAATTTACGATGTTGATATTTCTGATGTATAATAACATGAAAATTGTCAATTTCTCTCGTTCTTACAAGTTAGAGTTGAAACGACTTCCTTCACAGGGGAAAAATTAACAACATGACGTCACAGTCTACAATCTCGATTTCAAGTGTTTGAAAACTTAGCGTCTTTCGCAAACAATTCATGAATACAAAAGGGTCATCCTTAAGGCCTAGTATGAGTCATAAATATGACTGAAACGTTATTGTGGAATTGTTTCTAATTTCTTCCACTCTTACTATAAATAACAAGAATACTTTCGTTCGCCGTTTTCAACACGCTCCATATATTCGTTCAACCAAAATGGGAACTGTTATTTTTATATATTTGTATCTCTATTTTGTTAAAATATCAATATAACGCATACATCATCAAATGTCTTTTACCCAAAGAAAGGGCGTTACTATGTATCATGATGAAGACAAATCCTACTTAGTTTCTGTTAAGGCATCCGAAGGTTCGATTTTCATATTGTCAAGTAGCTGACACCTTCTGTTCCCCCTCTTTTCCTTCCCAGATATGTCATACAAGGCAATTCATACTTATAGAGGATTGAAAGAATTTATTTTTATTTTTTTAACTTCAGTATGCTTATTTGCATTAGAGTAGGAAGTAATATTGAGGTCCCAAATATTCAGTACTACTACTACTACTACTACTACTACTACTACTACTACTACTAATAATAATAATAATAATAATAATAATAATAATAATAATAATAGTGGTATTAAAAGTTTTAAAATTGCCCTAAAATTTGGCAAAACTTACTAATACGTAGGGATTTCGTACCTTCAAGACACATCTCTCAACTACCCAAATTTAAACGAACGCTTTCCACCAAAGTTTCATGTAGAAAGTATTGTACCGTACGTTTTAAGAAAAATAACTGTAATAAAAATAACTGAATATCACTGAACAGTGAGGCATATAATAAACTAACTTGTAGAATATGTAGATGAAATTATAAAAGCTTTGCTACAAAAATATATACACAGACCATAATTCAGTGAGGTTTGAAATATAAAGAAACAAAATAACATAAAATTCAGTCTACAGAGCAATTGTTACTTAAAGAGTGGCACACACTATTTCGAGAATAGAGATAAGATGAGAAATGTTCACGATACTTTTCGTCTCCTCTCGATTCTTATCTCCAAACCGAGACGATAATTTGAGCTAGCCTTGCCTCGTCTCGAATGTAAAATGTTAATTGTCTACCCAATTTTGTTTGTTCTGTTTTAGGATTGAGATGAGAAATTACTCTCATCATGGGCAAAGTTAAACAAAACCGAAATATTTTTTGCCAAATGTCACGTTTCTGCTTGTAATCGTATGACCTGAGTGATAATAAGTTTCTAATTTTTAATCTTCTACGAGATAATTATTATTATTACTATTATTATTCCTGAAGATTTGATAGTTTAAGTATTGAAACATCCGAGTATTCAAATATCTGAATATAATAAAACGTGTGTTATCGCCGATCGATTGCCATCAAAATTCCTAAAGTTAAAAAAAGAAAATTGCCCGACCTGGATTCGATCCAAGAATCTCCAGATTACTGGCCAAGCGCCTTTACCACTGAACCACGATCACTACGCTGTAAATGATTCGTCTTTAGTCTGGTTACGTTAGGTTTCTTTGCTTCCGCTTGCAAAGTTATATGTTATTTTTCTTCGTTTCAAAAAGTCTTTTGTATTTATTTTATGATTATGTAAGTTAACAATCTTCAGCACAGTTTATATTAATAACATGAGTTGTTCTTAAACCTTTGGTTCACAGTTTGTTTCTTTTCCACACGAAACTACAGATATGAGACATTTAATTCTCATACTCTGTATTTGTTTGAAAGCAGTCGCCATTAAATGGTCAAAGACTTATATCCACCACTATACATTGCTCTAAGTTTCCCGCCTTTGAAACATGTTGCTGTAAGAGTTCAAATTAGGTCATTCCAAGTATACTAAGCAGCTACTGTAAGCGAAAGTATGTATGTAAATTTATTCAATGAAATCCGACTACATTAGCTATCAGGTATACTCAAAAGTAGCCAACTTAAGCAGGTTGCTAACTTACAGAAAGCAAATATATTATGAAGGAGTAATAACTACAAATCGCAACATACGCATTTCTAAGGCAATAACTATTAGTACTTACGTATCCGTTTCTATCTTGTAAATAATATACAATGTGTGGAAATAGTCCCGGAACGATCCAATATCTCGCGAAATATATACATCAGCAAAGCAAACAAAACCGCCTGTTAAACTGTTTTGGAAAAGCTTTCCAATGATACAAAATGCAATCCCCTATCCCCACCCTCTTGTATGATACGGGGGTAGCTTTAAAATTTTAAATGGGAACCTTCATTTCCTATTGCACATTTGGGTTCTCCAGAAAAACGAACAGTGAATTTTTAATGTGAATTTTTTTTAAGGAAGTAATGATTTTATACATTTTATCTTCGATAAAAAAATACTGTATTTGTTCATAACTGATTAACTTGCAAGAAAATACAAGTTAATCGTTTGTTTTGTTGTAAATAATCCTATGCACTCTAACTCTAATAACCCTATTCCTAAGAATCACTTCATAAAGCTAGCTGGCAAAACAGTTATCGAAATTTGTATTGTATGTAACTTGAATAAAGTACTAATTGAAGTTAAAACGTATGGACTTATTATTTAGGGAAATATCAAAAGAAAAATCCCTTGAGTGGGGATAGACCCTAGAACCTCTGACTCTACAGTGCAGTACGCTAACCGTATGGCCACGACAGAGTAGGGGATTCACAATTCGCATTTTCATAATGTTTTGGTACTTTTTTTTTTTTTGAGTATCGAAAAAAAAATGAAATCTTTAAGTTTTTTTCGTCCTACGGTTATGCCGGTTAGGCTAAAGAAGACGGTGATAATGAGAGATGAGTGAAATGGTGGAATGAAGAAAGTAGGAGGAAACGGGAGAACCCCGAGAAAACCCACAAACACGGTGTTTATAAACCACAAAATCCACATGGCGCGAGCTGGCATTGAACCAGGGACCCCAAGCACCGGAGGTGAATTTTTGAGTGTCGATTCAAGCGCCATCTATGAAGGCATTATTTTCAATTCTGGGTCAAATCACTGTCCCTTTTTCTGGAGAATCCAAATGTGCAATTAAAAATGAAGGTTCCCATTTAAAATTTTCAAGTTACTCCCGTACCACGGAAAAAGGTGGGGATAGGGGATTGTGTTTGCTATCATTCGATAGCTTTTTCAAAACTATTCAACATGTTTTTGTTTGTTTTGCTGATCTGTATATTTCGCGAGATATTGGACCGTTCCGTACCTTTTCCTGCATCCTGTATATAGTAGTATGGTTTGGGCAAATACGAATCACTCACTTCTACAATTGCATAGATAAAGAAGAATAGAACACAGTTTTGATTGCTATTAATATTTTGTGGTGACAAATCTGTGTTTGTGGGTCTTCTCTTGATTCTCTCGCTTTCCCGCACTTACATCCCTCCATTATTTCGTTTGCTCTCATCACCAACGTTTCCCTTAGCCTTGGAGCATAATGGTGAAATTCTAAATAATTATAAGCTTAGTCAAGCGCAACTCATTAGTCAAATGGCTTGGCGCAGAGTGGCACTTGAACATAGGATAAACCCTGCCTTGTAATCTCCAGCTGAACGCTATTGTCTACGGATACCGGCGAGTAGATTAACTAGAAGAGATTTGAAACTTATCGTATTCGTTGGTATTAGGAGTTGATAATACCGCTAGATTTCGAAGTTTCCTGGACAATTTAAAGTTTTCTCTCACATTAAACACCCGATAATATTGTTTCCGTCTGCAAATAATAATAGTAAGCGCTGATAAATCAAGTAGTGACTACTGAACTTTCTTTCCCCTTATTAGTAAATCAACAACGTAGTGTTGTCACTTCATTACTATCCCATGTCGA
The DNA here is from genome assembly GCF_964235325.1 of Thermobia domestica. Classification (NCBI taxonomy): domain Eukaryota; kingdom Metazoa; phylum Arthropoda; class Insecta; order Zygentoma; family Lepismatidae; genus Thermobia; species Thermobia domestica. The sequence goes on along the minus strand of NC_137458.1, from coordinate 201,566,883 downwards.
ACTTTAGGTCAAAGTACATTTTTCTTTTACAAGTATTTACGAGATAGCAAATAACGCCAACGTTTCATTAGCAAACGTAACTGACAAGTTTTGCAGTGCTAAAATAACTATAATTAAATGTAATTTAGTGACATTTATTTTCTTATATGATCAAATGCTGAACTATTTTTCGATATACTGAATAAGTAGTTTCTTTTATCAATACGAGTCACCCACTTCTACACTTTTATATAATAGCACAGATAAAGAAGAATAGTACGCAATTCTGATTGCTATTAATATTTTGTAGTGGACTATATTGGTTTTCTAAAATATTGGCGTTTATTGGTGTGTTTTCTATATTGGTTTCTTTTCAATAATATATATTAGAGACAAAACAAAGAGAGAGAGAGAGAGAGAGAGAGAGAGGAAAGAAGAAAAAAGACAGAAACTAAATATGATAGTTTAACACTCCATGATTATGTCTTCTAGACTAAAGAGGACGGATGATAAATGAAAGTAATTGATTGTAAAATTACATTTCTTGTGCTCTTCCACAGAGAATAGAACCCAGGACCATATACGCATTAGAGACAAGACGAGAAGGATTTGTGATTTGGCTTAATATATATATATATATTTTAATTTCCTATATTACATAGCTGTGGAGTAATTATAATTTTCTTGCACCATACGTCATACATGAATGTTCTTTGCAATAAAATGCAAATTCTTCACTTTAAAAATAGTTTTAAAAATTTTCTAGCAGGTAGGATTCGAACGTAGGCTAAGATATAAATCTTTACAGAGTTCCATCATGCTAACCACAAAACCACGAAGGCATGACTTTCGAAGTGCTCTGTCTGTATCTATCTAGTTTTCTTGGTGATCCTGCCCCTTTCAGGCGTGAATAATTCCGTAACATCAAGTATAATAGGTTTTGACTTGCATCTATCTATTTACATATTTGGTCTAGGAATTAATTCGTGCGGGTGGACAAGAGATGGCGCAACGAACGGAGCGTCCCACAGTTCCGTGTATCCACACATGTGTTGCAAACCCCTGTCATCGCGTATCGTTCGTAGTATAGGGCAGTGGATTAAAGCGTCAACAACACCAGTTTGTAGTTAAGTGAACATGGCGCAATTTGTGCCTGATAAAGTGTTTTTGCGGGGTGTCCTGCTGCATTACTTTAACATGCAGAAAAGTGCGACTGAAAGTCATCGTATTTTGGTGGAAGTGTATGGTGACCATGCTCTAGCTGAGCGAACGTGTCAGAAGTGGTTTGCACGGTTTAGAAGTGGTGATTTCGGCTTGGCAGACCAAGAGCGAGCTGGACAGCCAAAAAAATTTCAAGACGAAGAATTGACAGCATTGCTCGAGCAGGATTCGTGTCAAACGCAGGAACAACTTGCAGCAGCATTAGGCGTTGATCAAACAACAGTCTCCAAACGCTTGAAAGCCATGGGAATGATTCAAAAGATGTCACATTGGGTTCCACATGAATTGAAAGACAGAGACGTTGAAAGATGAAAAACCATTTGCGAATTGCTGCTTCAACGACAGAGCAGAAAGGGGTTTCTGCATCGAATTATTACGGGTGATGAGAAGTGGATCCATTACGAGAACCCTAAACGAAAAAAGGCCTGGGTGAAACCAGGTGAACCAGGTCCATCACAACCAAAACGAGATATTCACTGTGCAAAGGTTATGCTGTGCATATGGTGGGATATGAAAGGTGTGGTGTACTATGAGCTGCTGCAACCGGGTGAAACTATGAATGGAGAACGTTATCGACGACAATTAATGCGTTTGAAGCAAGCTCTGGCCAGAACACGACCAGAATGGGAGAACAGACATGATAAACTTATTGTTCAACATGATAACGCTCGCCCACATGTCGCAAAACCGGTCAAAACCTATTTAGAAAATGTCGGATGGGAAGTTTTAGCGATGGACAATATTTTTCTTAAGGTATTTTTGTATTTTGTGTTTGTACTACAGCTTCAATGTGTGCGTACCAACCGCACGAATTAATTCCTAGACCAAATACTTCTTTTTGTAATAAGATTGTATTCTATGTTATTGTTATTATTATTATTATTATTATTATTATTATTATTATTATTATTATTATTATTATTATTATTATTATTATTATTATGTATTCTGCCTGTTGGCAGGTCCCGGGGCTAATGAGATTTCTTAAGAAAAAACAAATTTAGGCTTGGGTGTGGAAATGTTTTTTCTACGTTTCTTGATCTTCAGCTTCCTCTTTTAATTCCCAATATTTTCTTCTATTTTTTAAATCGTCGATCAGTTGTGTTCTTCTTCTTCCTATTCCTCGCTTTCCTTCCATCTTTGATTCAACAGTAGTATGAAGGAGGCAGTTTCTTCGCAAGATGTCTAATCCAATTGGCCCTCCTACGAAGATGCTGGCTAAACTCGTCTTCTTCTCTCCTATCTGTCTTAAAGTATCTTTCTTTGTTACTATCTCTGTTCATTTTATCTTCTCCATTTTCTTCCAACACCACATTTCGAAGCTATCTAAATATTTCTTCTCTGCAGTGTCCAAGTTTCTGAACCATACAGTCCAATATTAAGCTTGCTTGTATTCATTTCTTACAGTAATCATTTATTGTTGAATGCTTCTTTGGTTATGCGAATTCTTCACCTGATCTCTTTGATGCAGTAAGCATCTGTTGTCAAAATACATCCCAGATATTTGAAATTATCCACCTCTTCAAGTTCTCTTTGTTCTTACTCTGACCCGTACGGGCACATTTCCATTCGATATTCTTTTGACTTTCGATTTTTCAATGTTTTCACATTTCATATAGTTTCCCAGTGTCAAATGTTTTGTCAATCATCTCCTGCAGTCCTTCTTAGACTTAGTCTCCCAGGGCAGTTTGTTTTTGTGACCAGAAGTGTACCAACAATTTTGCAGATTAGGTTTGTATAAACTATCTATATGTTATGGTATGCAAAGAAAAACAAGCCAGCCTTTCACTTAATTGCATACATTCTACGATACAGGGTATTAAACCTAAATGCTCAATTATCAAAGATATAAGCAGCATTGCACACTCTACTCAGTCACATAGGTATAATGAATCTTTTTATGCTGTTTAAGTCATTTTATTTAATTATTAAGTTTTAGGAATGTTTCACAGGCATATGCCAGTAAAGTTCTATGAAAACACTTTCTCACATTTAAATTTGCGATCGTCTCAAGCAAATACAGGGTGTTCAGAAAGTAACTGTGCAGTTCATATTCTGCCGTATTTTATTTTCCAAAAAACACTTTAAACAACCGAAATTAACTCGAAGCTAAACCTTAATGTCATGGAAGTTATAAGAGATGCTGGAAGTGATCCCCTTACACTTGAAGACACAGTTGCACCACGCCTTGCATCTCCGCCACCTTCTCTGCGGATGTGGCTGTGGATGACCTGCCTGATTTTGGAGCATTATGAACGCTTCCGGTCTTTCGAAATTTGGTGATGAGGTTCCGTACAACATTGTGGTTAAGCATCTTCACTCCTGAGAACTTTGCTGCAAATGCAGCTTCTACTGCTGAGGTAAACTTGTCTCCATTGCGGAACACATGCTCCACAAGAAACACACTTTGTTCAATCGTCAGCATGATGACCTGGATCACAATGATGTCACACAAGACGTTGGTCTTCAATCAAACCGGACCTGTGAACAAATACAAATACCTGGTCAAATAGGGTTCAAATATGTTAAACAACGAACAATATTGTATTACTAATTGACAACCATATCAGTCATCACTTAACACACCATAACATGGCACTGCATAGTTACTTTCTGAACACCCAGTATAGTCAATGTATCCTCGTCGCAAAAAGTGCCTTTACATCGCCGTGACGGGTATGTGACCGAGCAGTACTCTAAGGAATTGATGGTTGCATAAGAAATTGTAATTAATTTTGAATAGTTTTTATTTTGACTAGGGAAATAACGTAGGTATAGGGACTAAAGGCATAGATTAGAAGCATCACCGCACTGTCCTCTCTGAAAATATTCGTATTCTCAGTTTTTCAATTTACTGTCTTATATGTTAAGTTAATAACTGCTAAGAACTGCTACTAGAGCTTTTCACTCTTCAGGACTTTACTACGACATGTTCGCAGGGCACTTTTCTAAGTCCCAAATGTGTGCGTGAATTATTTCATTCCTCTCACTGTAATTATTTGAGAATGAAAACTGATTACGCTGAACGTGAATATGTTTCGCTGTCGTAAAGGAAGGACTGTAATAAATATAGATAAGGTTCTTATTATTATACAAAACACAGAAGTATTTATTCCGTACATAGAACAATATAATACAGTAACTAAGAAACATCATAATCACTTATGCCCGCAGGACCTTTCCCAACGGGGGGAGGGCAAAATACCGATATAGTGTTTTTCATTTTATTGCCCTGTATATGTTAAGTTAAAATCCATAACATAAATATTAATAGCGTATATCGTCTATCGCCGCTGCAGCCCATTAGTCAGAACATTCATCTCCAGACATGATGTTGAGAAAATAGAAAGAGATATGAACAGTGGTGTAATAAATTTTACTGCGTCCTGGATCGATCGATCATTAATTTACTCATACTCCACCAGGCCCCCTGTCCCAGGTATTTCAACTGCTGCCTTATATATAGGGTTCCATGTCAGAAGGGCAGACAAAAGGGCAAACACAGATAGGCCCGAGTCAAAACGGCCCGCGACAAAAGGGACCCGCTACAAAAGGGCCAGACCAAAAAGGCCCCGCGTCAAAATTGCCCGGGTGAAAAGGTCTCCGCAACAAAAAGGGCTGAGTCAAACGGTCCCGAATCAAAACGCCCCTTATAAAAAGGGCTTTGGCCAAAAGAGTCCTACAACAAAAGGACCCGAGTCAAAAGGTCCTGTGTCAAACGGGCCCGGGTCAAAAATGGGAGTCGCTACAAGAGGGCTGTCAAACGGGCCCGAATCAAAACGCCCCTTGTAAAAAGGTCTCTGGCTAAAAAGTCCCCACAACAAAAGGACCGGAGTCAAAAGGTCCTGTGTCAAACATGACCGGGTCAAAAATTGCCATCGCTACAAAAGGGCCCAGTCAAAGGGTCCCGCATCAAAAGGGCCCGGTTCAAAAGGTCTCCGCGAAAAAGGGTCCGAATCAAAACGCTCCTTGTAAAAAGGTCTCTGGCCAAAAGGTTCCCACAACAAAAGGACCCGAGTAAAAATGTCAGGTGTCCAACGGGCCAGGATCAAAAATGATCGTCGCTACAAAAGGGCTCAGTCAAACGGGCCCGCATCAAAAGGGCCCGGTTCAACAGGTCTCCGCAAAAAGGGTCCGAATCATATCACTTTTCATCAAAAGGACCTGGGTCAGAAGGGTCCGCGACAAATGGGCCTTGCGTCAAAGAGCGCTGGTCAAAATTGCCCCGCTACAAAAGACCCGAGTTAAAACGGCCCCACGTCAAAAGGGTCCGGGTCAAAAGTCTCCGCAACAAAAGGGCACAAGTCAAAAGTGGCCCCGCTAAAAAGGACACGAGTCAAAAGGGACCCGCGACAAAAGAGCAGGAGTCAAAAGGGCCCGAATCAAAAAGACCCTCATCAAAACAGCCGGGTTAAAAGGGTATCACGACAAAAGAGCCCGAGTCAAAAGGGACCTGCCTCAAACGAGTTCGGGTCAAAAGGGGTCCCGTTACAAAAGGACCCGAGTCAAAACGGTTCCGCGTCAAAAAGTCCCGGGTCAAATGATCTCGGCAACGAAAAAGCCTGAGTCAAAAGGCCCGAATCAGAACGCGCTTCATAAAAAGGGGTCGAGTTAAAATGGTTCCACGACAAAAAAAAACCTGAGTCAAACAAGCCCGTGTCAAAAAGGGGCCCCACTACAAAAGGGCAGAGTCAAACGGACCTGCGTCAAATCGGCTGATTAAATGTCCTCGCAACAAAAGGGCCTTAGTCAAAAGCCCAAATCAAAACGCCCCTCATCAAAAAAGTCCGGGTCAAAAGAGTCCCAAAACAAAAGGTCTCGAATCACAAGGGCTCAGCGTAAAACGGGCCCAGGTGAAATGGGGCTCCACTACAAAAAGCCTAAGTCAAACGGCCCAGTGTCAGAAGGGCCTGGGCCAAAAGTCTACGCAACAAAAGGGCCCAAGTCAAAAGGGGCATATCAAAATGCCCCTCATCAAAAGGGCCTCGGTCAAAAGAGTCCCACGACAAAAGGGTCCGAGTCAAAAGGGCCCTGCGTCAAACGGACCCGGGTCAAAAGTGGTCCCGCTACAAAATGTCTGAGTCAAAACAACCCCCCGTCGAAAGGGCCCAGTTAAAAGGTCTCCGCGAAAAAAGGGCCCGAGTCATAAGGGCGCTGCGTCAAAAGAACCTGCGTCAAAAGGGTTCTGCGACAAAATAGCCCGAGTCAACAGGGAACTACGTCACACGGGGCCTGGTCAAAGGGACACCGCTACAAAAGGGCACGGGTTAAAACGGCCAGGCGTCAGCCGGTTCTGAGTCAAAAGTTCCTCGCGTCAAAGTGGCACAAGTCAGGAAGGTCCGACGTCAAAAGGGCCCCGTAAATACTGTTTTACGGGTAAAAAGCTTTAAATCAAAGCAAGATTGGATATCAAGCATGCACAAGGGGTTTGTGTCCTCTTAGTAAATTGAAGTGTTTGTGCAAAAGAAGGAAATATATCTGTGGTTATTAGTAACAAAAAGGAAATTTGAATGGTGATATTAGTTTTGTTTGCTTGTTGATTGGTTTGCAACAATCGCTTTCGCTTAAGTCGTTCTCCATGAAAGTTTGCTTGCACTCCCGCCATAGGCGGACTGGGTGTATTAGGGCCTAGGCCGCAGTTACCATGGAGGGCTCTCAGACTATAATATCAATTTCTAAAATATCGTACAATCAGTGGCGCAACCAGCTATGAGCTCGGCGGCTCATGCCTCCCCGAAACAAACCTGGTCTATCTTATACAGCCGCGCTGCAGACAAATTTCGGTGAAATTTCAAAATAGATCAATGCATAAATGAATATTGAATTAAGTCAAAGCACTGTCGAAAGAGAAATACACAGAGAAAACGGGGTGTCTAAAAAGTTCCCTTGACTTAGGATAACTCTGTTATTATCAGAGTTACAACAAAATGTAAGAGGAGATACCGTCTTCGAATAAAGTTTTTAATAGACAGTAACTTCATTCATTTATGTTCTGGGTCCAGCTGAATGGTAACGTTGCATTTTCATGTAACATTATGCGCATATAGAGCGTACAGCTCAAACGGCTTGTCCGATTTGAAAAATTCTTGCACTTTAGATTGAAAACATTATATTTGGAGACGGTTTTCTCTCTTACATTTTGTTGTAACTCTGATAATAAGAGAGTTACCGTATGTCATGGGACTTTTGAAACACTCTGTATAGTAGCTGAAACACTAAACAAATAGTAGCCAATAGCTTTTTACTATGGAAAGAACAGAACAGCTTACTGAAAATTGTAACAAACAACTAATAATAACTTTTGACTCTGGAATGAACACGACGTTTTACTGAAAATGAAAAACACTGCTGAACAACTAAAAAACTAATAATTTTAAAACGTTGATTCTTTTCAGTTCAGATTATGAATGGCAGAGTTCCTGAATAACTTCGTTCACAGACACTAAATTTAACATATCTCTTTCCATTTTCATTAGTAAAAATGTGTCCAAAATGTCTTCACACAAATTAGCTCTGAGATTTGTTTACTCTCTAACTTTAACTTTGAGAAGCACCTTTCACATGTCACTTGTATGCATGGTAGAGACAACGCATGTTTGTATACAATGTATAAATTATTAAAACAACTAGACGGACAGAAATTGGTACCAAATTTTCCCTGCACATGACAAAAATTTTTACACAAGTTGTTTGCAGCATCATTATCACTCTTGCCGTGAATCCAGTTCAAAATGTTCAATCTCCCATAGCATGCTCAGATGCATAATCATCATCATCTTCTATGGATTCAGGGGCATCATTCTCTTCAGGATCATCAAAAACCAGAACGTTTTGTGACAGAATATACGACAAAGAACTGCTGGAGATCTTTGTATATTTCCTCCTATTTTATATTTAGTTTTTTCGCAAGAACTCTGAAAGCTCCTGCAGACACACCATTCTTCCCGATTTCCGAAAAGTGCTTGGGATCCAGCATTTGGAGTTCATTTGGCTGCTGAAATCTATCACTGATACATGTAACAGCTGTATTCAGAATTTTCGTTGAAGTTTTTTATTCTGAATAAATCATTTTCACTTATATTTAAGTTCTTTCCCAGTTCAACTGCCGCAAGCTCTCCTGACATTTTCTTCTTCTTTAAGATTCTTCTGGGCGGAAAGCCTTTTTCCATTGCTATCTCTACACCAGATTGCACAAGCTGTTGTTTTTTCACACAAAATATTTTTGTATTTTCGTAAAGGTTAAACAGACATCTTTTACCTGTATTTTCTCCTGAAGCTACTGCAGCAAGTTGTCTACAAGTCTCCAGGTTGTACGATAGTCCAATCCGTGAGACTGCAGGTATTTTGAAACATGATTCGTTTCTGTAAACAAGTCCTGAAACACAGAGCACATCATTACAGTGTTAAATTCTGTCAATTTATTCAGCAAAGTTTAGCTTGAAATGTTGATTTCGCATTAAAACTCCTGTCCTGTACATCATCATTGAGGAACAATAAAAATGAAAGAAATCTTGACGATGATAGACAGTCGTCTCGTCTTGGCTTCATGTTTCGTAGCGAAACTCGTTAGTGTCGACTACCGCATTCAGTGCCTTGTTTTTGCTCCACAATCGTGTTGCACCAACTTGTTGAACTTTTCGTAATTTGTCATGTTCCTCGTGGCTTGCATCAATCATTTTCTTCCAAACATTCTTTCTTTTGTAGTACTCAGACAGAACACGGTACTGGTTTCAACCACACCAAATAAGTTTGCAGCTTCAGGGATCTACTCAGTCAAATTTGTCATAGCCAAATTAAGAGCATGAGCCATGCATTGGGTGTAAATGATTTCAGGATTATCCTCCTCCAGTAATGCTTTAACTCCTTTATAGCATCCACTCAAGTTAGCAGCTCTATCAAAAGAGCAACTTACAATATCAGAGATCAAAACATTGTTGGCACAAAGTACTCTTTTGTTTTCATTTTAAGTTACTTGTCTTATAGTGTCACTCTTCACAACAACTGCTAACAGCCGCCCAAATACTTGACCGCTTATAACGCAGAGAATTACTATAGTAAACTGATTCAGCACTGAAACATCTTAAATAGAATCAACCATTATGCTGAAAATGCCCGCTTTCTTGCCGTCTTCCCCTGTTTTCTCCTGCAATTTTGTAAACGTTTTTGATAGAAAATAATTTTTAAAAAATACGCCGTTTTTCCATTTTTGAGTTATCAAATATAGACCTACAAGATGTATTAACATCCATAAAGGACCAATCAGCCTATGGTTAAATATGGACCCAGCTACAAACCAGACCCCAGTCTTCAACGATGAAAGGGCCCCATCTGCCCAACATAATGAAAAAAGTTTCAGGTCCCAACAGCTCAACGTGATGAAGAAAGTGCCTAGGAGCCCAACTGCTCAATGAAATGAAAGAAGGTCCCCAACTGCCCAATATAATGAATAAAGGACTCAGGGCCACAACTGTTCAATGTAATGTAAGAAGGTCCCAACTGTCCAATATATTGAAAGAAGGATCCAAGGCCCCAGTTACAAACTAAATCACAGTTTCTGATAATAAAAGACCATAGTGAAAGATGGACCTAGCCACAAATCCAGTAACAAAAGGACCTTATTGAAAAAGATAACTTACTGATTGATGAAAGGATGGAAGAGGAGTGTGTGTTGGCAGCATAATAACAGTGATCTACCGAATTATTTAGCTTTTTTCTGTTTTAGCTTTTCTCTCTTTCTCTTTCTTTCTTTATTGCTTCATTTTTTTCTGAGAGGGCCTAGGCCGCGATTCCGGCCTAATGGCTCTGGCCAGTCTGCCCCTGACTCCTGTCTTTCTGAGTTTGTATTCTCGTAACATAGCCCAATCAAACTTTATCTATTGCTGATTTTCCCCTTACTTGTAAAATTCCATTTCTACCCCTGGATCAAAGTATAGTATGAAAAATATTCTATGGAAAAGATTAGTTTAATTTTACTGTGAGAATACATATGTGGATCTGCATACAGGGTTAGTGAAAATTATTGGGACAGAACAATAATAACGACATGCGCGGACGGAGGAAAAATAAATGTTACAAATGGTATTATTGCAAAACCTGCATTGATTTGGAGTGTGGTTACCATGGAAGGCATCTTGAATTCCGCCATATTGCATATCACACAATATTATTTTAAATGTAAAAGGTTATGATTTTACACTTCAACTTAGGCTTGAATATTCCCACAAATGAGAATGTGAACTCATTTATTACACATCATTTGTTTGAGACAGTGTGTTATGTTTGACATATGTATCTAATAGAAAAAATGTATCATGATAGGGCAGTAACAAAGAGATGCATAGACAGAGGAAAAGCAAATGTTACAATTTGGCATTGGTGTAGAAACTGCGTTAAATGGTTTAATATACATCATAGTAGCCATCTTGAATTCCGCATATTGTATACCATACAATATTTTTAAATAAAAAGAGGTATGTGTTGAGTTTTGATTTTGAGTTTAACGCAATGGCAAGGCCTGAGGGGAAACAGGGTAGACAGCGTCTACCCTTTAGAATGTTATATGTATTAAGCCATTAAGCCTAAATTACTAACTTAAAATTTTGCAATTTAGATTCTGAACTTAAAATTTCCTATAATTTATTCTGAGCTTTTTTTTAATGCTTGCGTATGAAAGACAGAAAGCAATGGATCTCGCGAAACCTTGATCATTATTCCTATATAAGCGTAGGAGAGACAAACAACCACGTGCGAAGTCCAAAGACTCGTGCTATGTAGTACAGTGAAACCTCTCTAAAGCGGACAGCCATGGGGAATCAAAAATTATCCGCTATAGAGAGGTGTCCGCCTTAGAGAGGTTTCAATATTTTATGACGTAAATTAGTAGACAAGGTAATACACAATTAGAAAACAAATATGTTTGCATGAATCATGTATTTACGAATATTACAAAAATGCCTGAATTATCCTCCGCCACCCAATACTCTATATTCGAGGCACAACATGGAAATAAGATGATATAGTTCTCTGCTCTTTACACTTGCTACTACTTACTACATTTTCGGTATGTTGTTTTAATTTGTGAGTTAATTGCAGTCCAGTAGTGTCTTTTTTCAGACAATATGTGTACCCGCGGGCCAAAAATACCAAACTTGTCTTCTACTTGCTTACAGATTCTAGCGGAACAGTACCATAACGTGTCATCCCAAATTGTGGGTAACTGTCGAACACTTTTCTGTCTAAAACAGTTTGGGTGGGAGTGGATGTAAGCAAAGGACATGAGAGTGTTGTTAAACAGAGACTTCGTCTGGGTTGCTGAGCAGGCAGTTGAGAGGCAAAATGTCACAATGCTTCCTTGATGACACATGTATGAATTACTAAAAATGTATTTTTACTGCACTTTCCAACTTGTTTCTAGAGAAAGTGTCCGTAATAATGGTAAATAATACCTATAAAAGACAGGAAAGACTGTCCGTGTCCGTACTAGAGAGTGTCCGCTTTAGAGAGGTTTATCAATGTTTTTTCCTATTACAGTGTTTGGGGATTACAAACTATATCCGTTACGGGAAATGTCCGTTGATAGTGGTTTCACTGTAGTACTTGCGAAAAGACAGTTGCTCTTCTGACTACGTTTACAGGGCTACCTATCTTCATTTTAAGCTGGATTTGTAAGTGACAGAAACAGACCGCTATTTTTTCTTATTTGTTTTTATTTTAAACCATCTTTCGAGCTCCCTCTATAAAATGTTAAATTGTTGTATCCTTGAAGAACATTAGTATATATATATATTGTCCCTATATGTCTCCAACATCAGAATAAAAAAAAAGAAGACTCCCTAACGAAAAGTTTAGATGTATTGGCAATTCTACCACTTTTATATTTTTCGCGAGAGTGACCAGTACTTTTGCATGTCCCGGTAAATGCCTCTCCTCCCGGTTCGAATTTTGAAAAAGAGAAACCCTTTTGTCTTGGTCTGGGGCCTGGATCAAGGTACTCGTGACCAAATTTTGGTAACTCGGTCCACTCGTCTCCTCCGCTGGCGCACGCAGACACAAAGATATTTAGATAGATACACAAAGAAACTCTACTTTATTTATATTAGATTCTTCGCTCAATAATTGTGCAGATGAAAGATTTGAAAAATACAAAAATCTGGTCATTAAAGAACTAACAAATTATAGAATATTTAGTATGCATCAACAAATTTTTCCATACGGCAAACTGAATGACTTGATATCCACCTTTCCTAATACTTTTTGCTCAGATCAGCTTAAGAATGAACTTATCAACATATGTTCCGATAGAACAAACACATTTCTCTTCCTGAATACTTGAAATATATTCTCAGTAATGAACCTCAAAGCATATATCAGAAAACAACGAAGCTGCTAAATATGGTATTGAGCATTCCATCAACAACAGTATTTTGTAAACATTCAATGAATGTCCTGAAAAGAGTGTAACTTACTTAACAAACAGCATGACAAACTTTCTGAATTACGGACACTTACAATAAAGAACTTGGTATGGAAGCTTTGTAGGAACCTGAATTTAAAAAAAAAAAAAAAGAGTTAATGTTTTCGCCGAAATGAAGAACAGAGTACGGAGCTCATTCACAAAACTGTAAGGTATTAGTTAAGGTATTTGGTATTAGGTATTAACTTAGGTGTTGTAAGGTGTATGGTTTTTTACTTCTATCGTTTTTTTTTTTGTTCACTTTACAGTTCATTTCTAAGGTATTTAGAAATGACTATCCCTAAGGAGGGTATGGGGAAGTAATGACCCCATTTCTTGCAAATGAGGTACCATTCAGAAAACTATGCTTTGAAAAAAAAACTATTCACCAAATTTCACTAATTATAAAATTTTATACTTAAAGGAAGAGAGTAAACATATGCCTTACAAATACTATATATATATGTACAGCGAAACCTGTCTATGCTGGGCAACATTGGTTCCATTGAAAAGTGGTCAACTTACAGAAAATAAGTGTGATTCGTGTATTTTTAGAATAGGATTTCTAGTATTACTTGGTTGTTAATAAGCAATGGCACGGCAGCTACTTTAAAATAATGTATATAGATTAATCACTTAACTACTTTTTGTTAATGAGCTACAAGTGTCTTCCTCGGAGCGAAAGATGTTTTGAGAAATGTTAAGGGAATTCATATTTCAAAACCTCCACTACCTTCTGGCAAGAAGTCATGTGCCAATAGTTGAGAATTGAGATGGTTAGCTTTAGCCTTGAGAATTTTCCGAAATTACTAAAGCTCCCCATTGATGAACGGAGCTGACAGGCTATAGTTAATGATTTTACCAAAACAGATAGGGTAAACAAATACGTGCAATCATTTCCGGAATTCCTGTACGTGCTTTTTCTTATTCATGTCTTCCTTCCCCAACCCCTTATCAGGGTAGTGTTCTAGCCTTTGACTTCCAAGAACAATAGTGGGAATCTATGCTTCTTTGTCTCCACTTACAAATACAGAACATCTGCTTCGCGTATGGGAATACGAAAGAGTTAAGAAAAACAACAAAATGGTACTTTGCGTGGCCAAGATATGAAGGTAAATTTATCATTATCATCATAGGGTAAACACTGTATCAATGTGGCCAACTTCTAAGATAGACAGGTGGCCAAGTTGACAGGTTTTACTATATATATATATATATATATATATATATATATATATATATATATATATATATATATATATATATATATATATATATATATCTTGTGGCCCATTTTAATCTTTCCACGGAAATATCTCAAGAACGGTTGAACATAAATGAACTGAACAAAAACTCAAATAAGAAATACCATGGGGCAAATCGAATGATGATATCAGGGTGCCCCCAGGGCCGCTCTTCAAGTGGGCCCGAGGCCAACTTAAAAATGTTAAATGGAAAAATGGGGCGAGTGACACTTCATTCGATAGATTTTTAAAAACTAAAAACGATGTGGCAAACGGTTTTTCATATAGGTCACCGTATTCAAAATGGCCGCCAAAGTATGTTACCTATATCAGATAAACGTCCAGTATCACTAATATGAAAACGGTTGAAAACAATAGCGGGTGAACAGAATAGAACTCCTATAGGAAATCACAGAGGGTATTATTCATTCCACGCCTCGAATGATCCTATGGAGAAAAAGATTATTAAAGTAAAAGTGATAATGCTAAAGAGGAACTCTAATTCTTAGAAAATTATCTTTCCGATCTCCTTCCTTAAGGGGTGAAGCGAAAATGAATGGCAAAATTTCAAATGAGAACCCCCACATTAAATTGCAATAGGTATGGTTTGTCTGAAACACTTGGTTGAGTTGATTTTGGGTTTAATGTCTCGTTCAGCAGCGAGGCTATATGAGACGTGGACCTACTGATTAACGTGTAATCCGAACTACACGTGCTCCCGCCGGGAATCGAACCCGGGTCTCCCACGCCAAAGGCGCGTACGCTAACCGCTTAGCCACTGAGGAACTCCTGAAACACTTGGGGTGTACAAGTGACTGGTACTGTAATGAACCAATATTCTGCAGACGACTTTTGAGAAAACCAGCGTTTCTATACATTGTTGTAAAATTACATTGTTCGACAAATTGGTTTCGCATTTCAGTTGATTCATCAGAGTCATTACAGACATATACCTGTATCTCATAAAAAACATGTAACAGATAATTTTGTTGTGTAGATACAATTTGCAAAAACTAAGGTGCTCGTTTGGAATTTCACCGTTCCTTCCCGTCCCCTTCACCCACTTATCGTTGGACCGTTTTCTAGGAATTAGATTTCCTCCTTTGCATTATGGCACCTTTACTCTAATCATCTCCTCCGTTGCGTGGAATGATAAATACCCTCTGTGATTTCCTATAGGACTTTTATTCTGTTCATCCGTCATTATCTTCAACCGTTTTCATATTAGTGGTACTGGCCGTTTTATCTGATACAGGCAAGATGTCTTGGCGGCCATTTTGAAAACGGTGGCCCATATGAACAATCTTTTGTCACAACGCTGTTTAGTGTGTGAAGATCTATCGAACGAGGTATCACGTGACCCATATTTTCATATAAAATTTTTAAGTTGGGCCTGGGCTAAGATAAAAGGCGGCCCTGGGGGCACCGCGAAAACATTATTCGATTTGCCCCACGACTTTCCTATTTGAGTTTTTGTTTGGTTGATTTATGTTCAACCGTTTCCATATTAGTGCTACGGGACGTTTATGTGATACAGGTAACATATTTTGGCGGCCATTTTGAACACGGTGACCGATGTGAAAAATCTTTTGCCTCATCGCTTCTTAGTTTTTAAAGATCTATCGAATGAAGTCTCACACGCCCCATGTTTCCATTTAATATTTTTAATTTAGCCCCAGGCTCGCTTGAAAAGCGGCTCTGGGGACATCGCGACATCGCCGTTCGATTTGCCCCATGGTATTTCCTATTAGGGTTTTTGTTCAGTTTATTTATGCTCAAACGATTTCGAGATATTTCCGTGGATAGATTAAAATGGGCCACCCTGTATATATAATGTGTGTGTCTACTCCGCCACTGATTTAACGTCCCGTTCAGCAGCGAGCCTATATGAAAAAAGGCATGTGTGTCACAAATTGATGCTAGAATCTTCCTACAAACTACGTTCATCGTCCGTTTCAAAAGCACCGTCGTCTACATTATTTATTATTTCCGTAATTTCTCGGGGCGAAAATACGCCACTATCATAAGAACCACGACTTGTCGCGGTGGTATTCATAGCCAAAAGTTCAACTAAAAAGAAGGAATAGTAAGCAAACAACAAGAGGGATATGAAACAACCATACACATTTCCACTGGCTAATAGAAAAGGGGAAAACAAAAATAGCTACATGTTTTTGCCTTTTGAGTACTCATATCTTTTTGAGAATATATACTTGACACATATCATTTAATCTACGCAATACGTGACCTGTACGCATGAAGGTGAAAAATATTCGTGAAAAGTAAACAGAAGGGACTAGTTGTTGCTGCTCGAACTGTCCTTGATAGGTACTGACTAAACGTCTTGTAACAAGAGGGCAACTAATTACCCATAGGTCTCTTGCAGCTATAAAGCGAGCTGTGTGCGTTCTGTGTCACTCCCTCTCTAAGCCTGGGTGTCTTTGCGAAAATATTGTTTGCTTTTTTTGCCTTGGGGCAAGGATTAAGAAGGCACCCTTGCACACCTTGGGGAGTGGGACGGAGTAACAAAATGATCAAAAGACGACCGATGTTAATATAGAGTTAATAGTTTTGAGCAGTGGCATATACTGGTTTGAAAGCATGGGCTACCACTGACCTTGTATATTATTATTAACGATGATAATAGAAAAAGTAATAATAATAATAATAATAATAATAATAATAATCATCATCATCATTAAATTTGCATAACAATGAACAAAAAGTGGTTGTGTTTTTTTTCTTTTTTTGAACGTTTGTTTTGAGACCATTAATGTTTTCCACCGTAAATAAAATTCCACCATACATTTGTGCAGTTCTCGTGGATTACATTCGTAAAACGTTAATTTTTAAAATTGTAACTTCCATCAAAAGTCGCCCATGTTACTGACGTTGGTTGTCATTCCTTAACAGTCTTCGCAAAAATTCTGAATATAATAACGTAATGCAAAAATGCAGACAGTCATTATCATTATAATTGTTATGTTTATTATCGCTACCTAAATCACAAATTTTTGCGTTAACAAACTATTCTCGAGCCCTTTTGTTGCGGAGATCTTTTGACCGGGGCCCTTTTAATGAGAGGCGTTTTAATTCGGGCCTTTTGACTCGGGCCCTTTTGTTGTGGAGACATTTTGACCCGGGCCCTCTTGACGCGGGACCATTTGACATGGGCCCTTTTATAGCGGGCCCATTTTTACAAAGGCCCGATTGACGCAGGTCCTTTTGACGGGTCATTTTGTCGAGGGACCCGTTTGACCGGGCTCTATTTATGAGGTGCGTTTTGATTCGGCTCCTTTCGATTTGAGCCCTTTTAACCCGGAGCCGTTTGACTCGGGCCATTTTGCAGCGAGCCCGCTTTTCACCTGGGCCCGTTTGACGCAGGGCCTTTTGACTTGGGTCATTTTGTCGAGGGACCCTTTAACCCGGGCTATTTTTATGAGGGGCATTTTGATTCGGCTTCTTTTGACCAGGGCCCGTTTGATGAGGGGCGTTTTGATTCGGAACTTCACTCGCGCCCTTTTGTTGCGGAGATCATTTGACCCGGGCTCTTTGACGCGGGGCCGTTTGACTCAGGGGCCGCGGTGGCTCAGTTGGAGAGCGTTCAACTCTGCTGCTTGGGATCCCGGGTTCGATCCAAGCCCACGCCAATTGAACTTTGTGCTAGACAAACACCGTTACGTGGGTTTTCACCCGGGCTCGTTTGACGCAGGGCCTTTTGACTTGGGTCATTTTGTCGTGGAACCCGTTTGACCGGGCTCTATTTATGAGGGGCGTTTTGATTCGGTTCCTTTCGATTCGGGTCCTTTTAATCCGGGGCAGTTTGACTCGGGCCCTTTTGCAGCGTGCACCTTTTTCTCCTGGTCCCGTTTGACGCAGTGCCTTTTGACTTGGGTCATTTTATCGAGGGACCTTTTAACCCGGGCTCTTTTTATGAGGTGCATTTTGATTCGGCTCCTTTTGACCAGGGCCCGTTTGATTAGGGGCGTTTTGATTCGGAACTTCACTCGCGCCATTTTGTTGCGGAGACCATTTGACCCGGGCCCTTTGACACGGGGCCGTTTGACTCAGGGGCCGCGGTGGTTCAGTGGTAGAGTGTTCACTTCTGCTGCTTGGGATCCCGGGTTCAATCCCAGCCCACGCCAATTAAACTTTGTTGTGGACAAACACCGTTTCGTGGGTTTTCATCCGGGCCCTCTTGACGCGGGACCATTTGACATGGGCCCTTTTATAGCGGGCCCATTTTTACAAAGGCCCGATTGACGCAGGTCCTTTTGACGGGTCATTTTGTCGAGGGACCCGTTTGACCGGGCTCTATTTATGAGGTGCGTTTTGATTCGACTCCTTTCGATTTGAGCCCTTTTAACCCGGAGCCGTTTGACTCGGGCCATTTTGCAGCGAGCCCGCTTTTCACCTGGGCCCGTTTGACGCAGGGCCTTTTGACTTGGGTCATTTTGTCGAGGGACCCTTTAACCCGGGCTATTTTTATGAGGGGCATTTTGATTCGGCTTCTTTTGACCAGGGCCCGTTTGATGAGGGGCGTTTTGATTCGGAACTTCACTCGCGCCCTTTTGTTGCGGAGACCATTTGACCCGGGCTCTTTGACGCGGGGCCGTTTGACTCAGAGGCCGCGGTGGCTCAGTGGTAGAGCGTTTAACTCTGCTGCTTGGGATCCCGGGTTCGATCCCAGCCCACGCCAATTGAACTTTGTGCTAGACAAATACCGTTACGTGGGTTTTCACCCGGGCTCGTTTGACGCAGGGCCTTTTGACTTGGGTCATTTTGTCGTGGAACCCGTTTGACCGGGCTCTATTTATGAGGGGCGTTTTGATTCGGTTCCTTTCGATTCGGGTCCTTTTAATCCGGGGCAGTTTGACTCGGGCCCTTTTGCAGCGTGCACGTTTTTCTCCTGGTCCCGTTTGACGCAGTGCCTTTTGACTTGGGTCATTTTATCGAGGGACCTTTTAACCCGGGCTCTTTTTATGAGGTGCATTTTGATTCGGCTCCTTTTGACCAGGGCCCGTTTGATTAGGGGCGTTTTGATTCGGAACTTCACTCGCGCCATTTTGTTGCGGAGACCATTTGACCCGGGCCCTTTGACACGGGGCCGTTTGACTCAGGGGCCGCGGTGGTCCTGTGGTAGAGTGTTCACTTCTGCTGCTTGGGATCCCGGGTTCAATCTCAGCCCACGCCAATTAAACTTTGTTGTGGACAAACACCGTTTCGTGGGTTTTCATCCGGGCCCTCTTGACGCGGGACCATTTGACATGGGCCCTTTTATAGCGGGCCCATTTTTACAAAGGCCCGATTGACGCAGGTCCTTTTGACGGGTCATTTTGTCGAGGGACCCGTTTGACCGGGCTCTATTTATGAGGTGCGTTTTGATTCGACTCCTTTCGATTTGAGCCCTTTTAACCCGGAGCCGTTTGACTCGGGCCATTTTGCAGCGAGCCCGCTTTTCACCTGGGCCCGTTTGACGCAGGGCCTTTTGACTTGGGTCATTTTGTCGAGGGACCCTTTAACCCGGGCTATTTTTATGAGGGGCATTTTGATTCGGCTTGTTTTGACCAGGGCCCGTTTGATGAGGGGCGTTTTGATTCGGAACTTCACTCGCGCCCTTTTGTTGCGGAGACCATTTGACCCGGGCTCTTTGACGCGGGGCCGTTTGACTCAGAGGCCGCGGTGGCTCAGTGGTAGGGCGTTCAACTCTGCTGCTTGGGATCCCTGGTTCGATCCCAGCCCACGCCAATTGAACTTTGTGCTAGACAAACACCGTTACGTGGGTTTTCACCCGGGCTCGTTTGACGCAGAGCCTTTTGACTTGGGTCATTTTGTCGTGGAACCCTTTTGACCGGGCTCTATTTATGAGGGGCGTTTTGATTCGGTTCCTTTCGATTCGGGCCCTTTTAATCCGGAGCCGAATGACTTAGCCCCTTTTGCAGCGGGCACCTTTTTCTCCTGGGCTCGTTTGACGCAGGGCCTTTTGACTTGGGTCATTTTATCGGTGGCCCTTTAACCCGGGATCTTTTTATGAGGGTCATTTTGATTCGGCTCCTTTTGACCAGGGCACGTTTGATGAGAGGCGTTTTGATTCGGAACTTCACTCGCGCCCTTTTGTTGCGGAGACCATTTGACCCGGGCTCTTTGACATGGAGCCGTTTGACTCAGGGGCCGCATTGGCTCAGTGGTAGAGCGTTCAACTCTGCTGCTTGGGATCCCGGGTTTGATCCCAGCCCACGCCAATTGAACTTTGTTGTGGACAAACAACGTTGCCTGGGTTTTCACCCGGGCTCGTTTGACGCAGGGCCTTTTGACTTTGGTCATTTTGTCATTGAACCCTTTCGACCCGGGCTCTTTTTATGAGGGGCCTTTTGACTTGGGACCTTTTGTAGCGGGACCCTTTTATCCTTGGCCCGTTCGACTTACGTCATTTTGTCGTGGGACCCGTTTGACCGGGCTCTATTTATGAGGGGCAATTCGGTTCCTTTCGACTAGGGCCCTTTTAATCCGGGGCCGTTTCACTCATGCCCATTTGACTTGGGTCATTTTATCGAGGGACCCTTTAACCCGGGCTATTTTTATGAGGGGCATTTAGATTCGGAACTTCACTTGCGCCCTTTTGTTGCGGAGTCCATTTGACCCGGGCTCTTTGAAGCGGGGCCGTTTGACTCAGGGGCCGCAGTGGCTCAGTGGTAGACTGTTCACCTCTGCTGTTTGGGATCCCGGGTTCGATCCCAGCCCACGCCAATTGAACTTTGTTGTGGACAAACACCGTCGCGTGGGTTTTCACCCGGGCTCGTTTGACGCAGGGCTTTTGGACATGGGTCATTTTGTCATAGAACCCTTTTGACCCGGGCTCTTTTTATGAGGGGCCTTCCGACTCGGGCCCGTTTGACTTGGGACCTTTTGTAGCGGGACCCTTTTATCCTTGGCCCGTTTGACTTAGGTCATTTTGTCGTAGGATCTGTTTGACCGGGCTCTATTTATGATGGGCAATTCGGTTCTTTTCGATTCGGACCCTTTTAATCCGGGGCCGTTTGACTCGGGTTCTTTTTTCTCCTGGGCCCGTTCGATGCATGGCCTTTTGACTTGGGTCATTTTATCGAGGGACCCTTTAACCCGGGCTATTTTTATGAGGGGCATTTAGATTCGGAACTTCACTTGCGCCTTTTTGTTGCGGAGTCCATTTGACCCGGACTCTTTGACGCGGGGCCGTTTGACTCAGAGGCCACAGTGGCTCAGTGGTAGACTCTTCACCTCTGCTGCTTGGGATCCCGGGTTCAATCCCAGCCCACGCCAATTAAACTTTGTTGTGGACAAACACCGTTTCGTGGGTTTTCATCCGGGCTCGTTTGACGCAGGGCCTTTTGACTTGGGTCCTTTTTTCGTGGGACCCGTTTGACCGGGCTCTATTTATGAGTGGCGTTTTGATTCGGCTCCTTTCGATTCGGGCCCTTTTAATCCGGGGCTGTTTGACTCGGGTCCTTTTGCAGCGGGTCCTTTTTTCTCCTGGGCCCGTTTGACGCATGGCCTTTTGACTTGGGTCATTTTATCGAGGGACCCTTTAACCCGGGCTATTTTTATGAGGGGCATTTAGATTCGGAACTTCACTTGCGCCCTTTTGTTGCGGAGTCCATTTGACCCGGGCTCTTTGAAGCGGGGCCGTTTGACTCAGGGGCCGCAGTGGCTCAGTGGTAGACTGTTCACCTCTGCTGTTTGGGATCCCGGGTTCGATCCCAGCCCACGCCAATTGAACTTTGTTGTGGACAAATACCGTCGCGTGGGTTTTCACCCGGGCTCGTTTGACGCAGGGCCTTTTGACTTGGGTCATTTTGTCGTGGAACCCTTTTGACCCGGGCTCTTTTTATGAGGGGCCATTTGACTCGGGCCCGTTTGACTTGGGACCTTTTGTAGCGGGACCCTTTTATCCTTGGCCCGTTTGACTTAGGTCATTTTGTCGTGGGATCTGTTTGACCGGGCTATATTTATGATGGGCAATTCGGTATCTTTCGATTCGGATCCTTTTAATCCGGGGCCGTTTGACTCGGGTCCTTTTGCAGCGGGTCCTTTTTTCTCCTGGGCCCGTTTGACGCATGGCCTTTTGACTTGGGTCATTTTATCGAGGGACCCTTTAACCCGGGCTATTTTTATGAGGGGCATTTAGATTCGGAACTTCACTTGCGCCCTTTTGTTGCGGAGTCCATTTGACCCGGGCTCTTTGAAGCGGGGCCGTTTGACTCAGGGGCCGCAGTGGCTCAGTGGTAGACTGTTCACCTCTGCTGCTTGGGATCCCGGGTTCGATCCCAGCCCACGCCAATTGAACTTTGTTGTGGACAAATACCGTCGCGTGGGTTTTCACCCGGGCTCGTTTGACGCAG
This sequence comes from Thermobia domestica, assembly GCF_964235325.1. NCBI lineage: Eukaryota > Metazoa > Arthropoda > Insecta > Zygentoma > Lepismatidae > Thermobia > Thermobia domestica. Next base: position 201,544,609 of record NC_137458.1, on the reverse strand, counting down.
AGCCTTTTGACTTGGGTCATTTTGTCGTGGAACCCTTTTGACCGGGCTCTATTTATGAGGGGCGTTTTGATTCGGCTTCTTTCGATTCGGGCCCTTTTAATCCGGAGCCGAATGACTTAGCCCCTTTTGCAGCGGGCACCTTTTTCTCCTGGGCTCGTTTGACGCAGGGCCTTTTGACTTGGGTCATTTTATCGGTGGCCCTTTAACCCGGGATCTTTTTATGAGGGTCATTTTGATTCGGCTCCTTTTGACCAGGGCACGTTTGATGAGAGGCGTTTTGATTCGGAACTTCACTCGCGCCCTTTTGTTGCGGAGACCATTTGACCCGGGCTCTTTGACATGGAGCCGTTTGACTCAGGGGCCGCAGTGGCTCAGTGGTAGAGCGTTGAACTCTGCTGCTTGGGATCCCGGGTTTGATCCCAGCCCACGCCAATTGAACTTTGTTGTGGACAAACAACGTTGCCTGGGTTTTCACCCGGGCTCGTTTGACGCAGGGCCTTTTGACTTTGGTCATTTTGTCATTGAACCCTTTTGACCCGGGCTCTTTTTATGAGGGGCCTTTTGACTTGGGACCTTTTGTAGCGGGACCCTTTTATCCTTGGCCCGTTCGACTTACGTCATTTTGTCGTGGGACCCGTTTGACCGGGCTCTATTTATGAGGGGCAATTCGGTTCCTTTCGATTAGGGCCCTTTTAACCCGGAGCCGTTTGACTCGGGCCCTTTTGCAGCGGGTCCTTTTCTCTCCTGGGCCCGTTTCACTCATGCCCATTTGACTTGGGTCATTTTATCGAGGGACCCTTTAACCCGGGCTATTTTTATGAGGGGCATTTAGATTCGGAACTTCACTTGCGCCCTTTTGTTGCGGAGTCCATTTGACCCGGGCTCTTTGAAGCGGGGCCGTTTGACTCAGGGGCCGCAGTGGCTCAGTGGTAGACTGTTCACCTCTGCTGTTTGGGATCCCGGGTTCGATCCCAGCCCACGCCAATTGAACTTTGTTGTGGACAAACACCATCGCGTGGGTTTTCACCCGGGCTCGTTTGACGCAGGGCTTTTGGACTTGGGTCATTTTGTCATAGAACCCTTTTGACCCGGGCTCTTTTTATGAGGGGCCTTCCGACTCGGGCCCGTTTGACTTGGGACCTTTTGTAGCGGGACCCTTTTATCCTTGGCCCGTTTGACTTAGGTCATTTTGTCGTGGGATCTGTTTGACCGGGCTCTATTTATGATGGGCAATTCGGTTCTTTTCGATTCGGACCCTTTTAATCCGGGGCCGTTTGACTCGGGTTCTTTTTTCTCCTGGGCCCGTTCGATGCATGGCCTTTTGACTTGGGTCATTTTATCGAGGGACCCTTTAACCCGGGCTATTTTTATGAGGGGCATTTAGATTCGGAACTTCACTTGCGCCTTTTTGTTGCGGAGTCCATTTGACCCGCACTCTTTGACGCGGGGCCGTTTGACTCAGAGGCCACAGTGGCTCAGTGGTAGACTGTTCACCTCTGCTGCTTGGGATCCCGGGTTCAATCCCAGCCCACGCCAATTAAACTTTGTTGTGGACAAACACCGTTTCGTAGGTTTTCATCCGGGCTCGTTTGACGCAGGGCCTTTTGACTTGGGTCCTTTTTTCGTGGGACCCGTTTGACCGGGCTCTATTTATGAGTGGCGTTTTGATTCGGCTCCTTTCGATTCGGGCCCTTTTAATCCGGGGCCGTTTGACTCGGGTCCTTTTGCAGCGGGTCCTTTTTTCTCCTGGGCCCGTTTGACGCATGGCCTTTTGACTTGGGTCATTTTATCGAGGGACCCTTTAACCCGGGCTATTTTTATGAGGGGCATTTAGATTCGGAACTTCACTTGCGCCCTTTTGTTGCGGAGTCCATTTGACCCGGGCTCTTTGAAGCGGGGCCGTTTGACTCAGGGGCCGCAGTGGCTCAGTGGTAGACTGTTCAGCTCTGCTGCTTGGGATCCCGGGTTCGATCCCAGCCCACGCCAATTGAACTTTGTTGTGGACAAATACCGTCGCGTGGGTTTTCACCCGGGCTCGTTTGACGCAGGGCCTTTTGACTTGGGTCATTTTGTCGTGGAACCCTTTTGACCCGGGCTCTTTTTATGAGGGGCCATTTGACTCGGGCCCGTTTGACTTGGGACCTTTTGTAGCGGGACCCTTTTATCCTTGGCCCGTTTGACTTAGGTCATTTTGTCGTGGGATCTGTTTGACCGGGCTATATTTATGATGGGCAATTCGGTATCTTTCGATTCGGATCCTTTTAATCCGTGGCCGTTTGACTCGGGTCCTTTTGCAGCGGGTCCTTTTTTCTCCTGGGCCCGTTTGACGCATGGCCTTTTGACTTGGGTCATTTTATCGAGGGACCCTTTAACCCGGGCTATTTTTATGAGGGGCATTTAGATTCGGAACTTCACTTGCGCCCTTTTGTTGCGGAGTCCATTTGACCCGGGCTCTTTGAAGCGGGGCCGTTTGACTCAGGGGCCGCAGTGGCTCAGTGGTAGACTGTTCACCTCTGCTGCTTGGGATCCCGGGTTCGATCCCAGCCCACGCCAATTGAACTTTGTTGTGGACAAATACCGTCGCGTGGGTTTTCACCCGGGCTCGTTTGACGCAGGGCTTTTGGACTTGGGTCATTTTGTCATAGAACCCTTTTGACCCGGGCTCTTTTTATGAGGGGCCTTCCGACTCAGGCCCGTTTGACTTGGGACCTTTTGTAGCGGGACCCTTTTATCCTTGGCCCGTTTGACTTAGGTCATTTTGTCGTGGGATCTGTTTGACCGGGCTCTATTTATGGTGGGCAATTCGGTTCTTTTCGATTCGGACCCTTTTAATCCGGGGCCGTTTGACTCGGGTTCTTTTTTCTCCTGGGCCCGTTCGATGCATGGCCTTTTGACTTGGGTCATTTTATCGAGGGACCCTTTAACCCGGGCTATTTTTATGAGGGGCATTTAGATTCGGAACTTCACTTGCGCCTTTTTGTTGCGGAGTCCATTTGACCCGGACTCTTTGACGCGGGGCCGTTTGACTCAGAGGCCACAGTGGCTCAGTGGTAGACTCTTCACCTCTGCTGCTTGGGATCCCGGGTTCAATCCCAGCCCACGCCAATTAAACTTTGTTGTGGACAAACACCGTTTCGTGGGTTTTCATCCGGGCTCGTTTGACGCAGGGCCTTTTGACTTGGGTCCTTTTTTCGTGGGACCCGTTTGGCCGGGCTCTATTTATGAGTGGCGTTTTGATTCGGCTCCTTTCGATTCGGGCCCTTTTAATCCGGGCCGTTTGACTCGGGTCCTTTTGCAGCGGGTCCTTTTTTCTCCTGGGCCCGTTTGACGCATGGCCTTTTGACTTGGGTCATTTTATCGAGGGACCCTTTAACCCGGGCTATTTTTATGAGGGGCATTTAGATTCGGAACTTCACTTGCGCCCTTTTGTTGCGGAGTCCATTTGACCCGGGCTCTTTGAAGCGGGGCCGTTTGACTCAGGGGCCGCAGTGGCTCAGTGGTAGACTGTTCACCTCTGCTGCTTGGGATCCCGGGTTCGATCCCAGCCCACGCCAATTGAACTTTGTTGTGGACAAATACCGTCGCGTGGGTTTTCACCCGGGCTCGTTTGACGCAGGGCCTTTTGACTTGGGTCATTTTGTCGTGGAACCCTTTTGACCCGGGCTCTTTTTATGAGGGGCCATTTGACTCGGGCCCGTTTGACTTGGGACCTTTTGTAGCGGGACCCTTTTATCCTTGGCCCGTTTGACTTAGGTCATTTTGTCGTGGGATCTGTTTGACCGGGCTATATTTATGATGGGCAATTCGGTATCTTTCGATTCGGATCCTTTTAATCCGGGGCCGTTTGACTCGGGTCCCTTTGCAGCGGGTCCTTTTTTCTCCTGGGCCCGTTTGACGCATGGCCTTTTGACTTGGGTCATTTTATCGAGGGACCCTTTAACCCGGGCTATTTTTATGAGGGGCATTTAGATTCGGAACTTCACTTGCGCCCTTTTGTTGCGGAGTCCATTTGACCCGGGCTCTTTGAAGCGGGGCCGTTTGACTCAGGGGCCGCAGTGGCTCAGTGGTAGACTGTTCACCTCTGCTGCTTGGGATCCCGGGTTCGATCCCAGCCCACGCCAATTGAACTTTGTTGTGGACAAACACCGTTTCGTGGGTTTTCATCCGGGCTCGTTTGACGCAGGGCCTTTTGACTTGAGTCCTTTTTTCGTGGGACCCGTTTGACCGGGCTCTATTTATGAGTGGCGTTTTGATTCGGCTCCTTTCGATTCGGGCCCTTTTAATCCGGGGCCGTTTGACTCGGGCCCTTTTGCAACAGGCCCCTTTTTCTCCTGGGGCCGTTTGACGCAGGGCCTTTTGACTTCGGTCATTTTATCGAGGGACCCTTTAACCCGGGCTATTTTTATGAGGGGCATTTAGATTTGGGACTTCACTCGCGCCCTTTTGTTGCGGATACCATTTGACCCGGGCTCTTTGACGCGGGGCCGTTTAACTAAGGGGCCGCGGTGGCTCAGTGGTAGAGCGTTCACTTCTGCTGCTTGGGATCCCGGGTTCGATCCCAGCCCACGCCAATTGAACTTTGTGGTGGACAAACACCGTTGCGTGGGCTTTCACCCGGGCTCGTTTGACGCAAGGCTTTTTGACTTGGGTCATTTTGTCGTGGAACCCTTTTGACCCGGGCTCTCTTTATAAGGGCCTTTTGACTCGGGTCCGTTTGACTTGGGACCTTTTGTAGCGGGACTCTTTTTCTCCTGGGCTATTTTGACGCAGGGCTTTTGACTTGGGTGATTTTGTTGTGGGACCCGTTTGACCCGGGCTCTTTTAATGAGGGGCATTTTGATTCATCTCCTATCGACTCGGGACCTTTTAAACGGGAAATTTTGACACAGGGCCGTTTGACTCGGGTCCTTTTGTAACGGACCCCTTTCCCCCGGGCCCGTTTGACGCATGCCCTTTTGACTTGAGTAATTTTGTCGTGGGACTTTTTTGACCTGGGCTCTATTTATGAGGGGCGTTTTGATTCGGCCATTTTTGACCCGGGCCCTTTTGGTGAGTTGAGTTTCGATTCGGGACTTTTGACTCGCATTCTTTTGTTGCGGAGACCTTTTGACTCGGGCCCTTTTGACGCGGGCCGTTTGACTCAGGGGAGGCGGTGGCTCAGTGGTACAGCGTTCACCTCTGGTGCTTGGAGTCCCGGGTTCGACCCCAGCCCACGCGAATTGAACTTTCTGTTAGACAAACACCGTGTACGTGGGTTTTCTCGGGGTTCTCCCGTTTCCTCCCACTTTCTTCATTCCACCATTTCATTCATTACTCATCATCACCATCTCCCTTAGCCTAACCGGCATAATCGTGGGACGTACAACTCAAAGATTTTTCTATATGGGTCTTCCCCCCCCCCGTTGGAAAAAATTCTGCCGGCGTTAGTGATTATGATGTTGCTTAGTTACTGTATTGTTTTATACACGGAATAAATACTTCTATGTTTTATATAATAATGAGAATCTTATTTACATTTATTACGGTCCTTGCTTTACGACAGCGAAACATATTCACGTTCAGCGTAATCAGTTTCCATTCCCAAATAATTACAGTGAGGCGAATGATATAATTCATGCACAGATTTAGGACTTAGGAAACATATCGTAGTAAATTCCTGAAGAGTGAAAAGCGCTAGTAGCAGTAATTAGCTCAGTCAGTCCCTATAGTTCCTTAGTGAATTACATAAATCTTACAGATGTTGTATCTCTTTCTTTTTCTTCTCTCTACATCATGTCTGGAGATTAGTGTTTGGACAAATAAGCTAAAGTGGCAATTTTAAAAAGTAAGATGATCTACGCTATAAGTGACAGATGTTGTGGTGTTTAACTTAACATATAAGGCAATAAATTTTAAAACAGAGATGACAGTGCACTGATGCTTGAAATCTGTGCCTTTCTATACCTGTGCCTCTCTATACCTACGTTATTTCCCTAGTCAAAATAAAAACTCTTCAAAATTAATCACAAATTCTTATGCAACCACCCCTTCCTTAGAGTACTGCGCAGTCACATACCCGTCACGGCGATGTAAGGGCACTTTTGGCGACGAGGATACATTAAACACTGATTCTAATTTTTCTAAACAAAACTCATATTATAATTTACAAAGAATAGCAAGCGTGATCTGTGTTTCAGCTCATAGCAAATCTGCAATGAATAATGTAAAGGAAAGCACGGAACATCATGACTACTTTCCGGTGAAATTTACGCCGCAGGAAAATTATGGAAGGCTACTGTCAATTATTTCAGAGGTCAGACGGTGGCTGGTCATGTCTGATCTTAAAAACTGTATTACACACGACTTAAGGCTAAAATACATAATATTTTGAATAAAATGTGAAAAAAGGCTAAAACTCTGGAACTCGGAATGAATGTTACGTTTGGTGTTGAGTGCATTCTGAGAACTTGATGCATCGAACTTCATAGAAGTACTGAAGCCAAAAGAACATAGATATATCAAATTCAGAAGATTGTTGCTTTCTTCACTACACGCCATAGGCTTTACATTAAGTTTCTTGGGATTATCAGACTATCATCCTAATCACTTTTTTAAACTGTGCTCAATACTGTCTTGAAATCTAGCCACACTCTAGAACTAATCCCGACGTAAAGAAATTACAAATATTATATAATGAGATTATAACTTCCCTATATCAAGTAGTGTTCCTTGCATTGAAGATAGGTACTTGTTCACCTTTCGTTAAGTATGAAAAAAACAACTTAGTGATTTATCATGATATGTAAAGAAATTTTACATACCTTCCTCTGGATATAGTTTGCACAATTCATTCGTTAACGAAGTTACTATTTTCGAAGTAAAATCTCCATATATTCTCTCCTGAAAGAAATATAAATATCAAAATAGCATTATTGTACAGAACTTCGTAAAACATTAAAACATCCTAAATATAGTTCGCAGTTTTTCAACACTATTTCAATATCGTGTAACTAGAGAAAACTTAATATGACTATGATCGGCCGTATGACGCAGATTACTTGCAATGGTATGTCAGTATCGCTTCACGTTTATACGTGTAAAAAACGTGAAGTACACCGTGAAACACATCATAGCACGCGCTATTCCGATTAAGAAAAGTGAAATTGACTGTTCTAACACCTTTGATTTTCGGCCGACGCGTTACGAATTCACTGCTGTCAAGGATTGCGTATTGTCTACTTTAATTTGCAGTATATCTGAGAATTTTGTTCAGAGTTATGACATTTTAGAGATGTCCTAAGGCATCAAAAAGTTTAAAAATATTGAATTGACATGTGGAAGATTACATTTAATCGTGTTCCAAATTCTCAATATTTCAAAATCAGTATGGAGTGAGTACATGTGATTCTTCTTTCTTAATGTCACACTACCTCATTCTTCCCTTCTCCCGTCGTGTGCTGTGCAGTTGGCGGATGACAATAAACTCAGTAGTTGAAAAAAAAAAAAAACTGGAGTATTGGCTTTTGAACAAACAGGATGTAGTTGAATTTTGATGCCCCTTCAATTGACGCTTCTGGATATAAAATCAGTTTTCATCTCCCACAATGTAGTATTAGTGCAACTAGAAACACTCATCTCTTAGTATGTCTAAAATTAGTTAGTTTGTAGTACAGAACTATGATAATCTAATATATGTAAGTGAGAACCTTAGAAAAGTGAAAATGGTGCAGTGCATGCCTATATCCAATCATGATGTGTAAACAAGGATACCTTCAACCGTTTCTCTAGGATTTATTCCAGTTTATAAGCATTGCACCTGAGCAGTAACAGAAATATGGAACAATCCGAGGATAGTGTTATTTAGGATTGTGTTCTTATTTTGCGTCTATGAAAGCACCAGAAATGAATTGCGCGGCCGTGACGCGAACTCAAGGATTAACTATGCATAAAAAATATTAAAAAGCAGAAATGTTAATGTGCAGCTAAAGTGTATAATTATAGACACCTACAAATTTTAGCTTTCAAAAATGTGCAGAACTAAAACTAAATCAAATGTCCTGAAAACGAAAATGCAATCAGTTTTTATTTTTCGTATCGCCCTCAGGTAGTCTGCTGTGATGCTAATGATTAACAGCTTACAGAAATAAATGCAATTTAAGACATAAAATATAAGGTGTTAATAACAACAAATTCTAAAGTTTCACGAAAAAAATACACTTAGATAATAGACCAAGGGCCAAGGAGCTGATAACTCCCCCCTAGTGAACTTTTGCCACTATATTTGAAACATTCCTTAGGGTCCCTAGAATCAAAAAAAAATAGTTGTTGGTCAACATATAAGTGTAAAACCTGGATCCTGGGGTCCTTAATCCTTTATCACCAATGTATATTTACAGACATCGATGGGATCTGTTTAAATGATTGTAGATCAAACCGTTTGTGCAACACTCGAACAAGTTATACCTCGATCGATTTGTAAGAGTGTAGGCTTTCAGTTTACCTTATGAACGGGACATTTCTGTGTACAAAGGAAATCTAATTGAGGGATACTTAAGAAAATTTTCCTAAAGAAGTCCCTTCTCGCGATTCCTTTAGTTATTACGTGGCAACACTCAAAACTAGATGAATAATAAAATGTATCTAGGTGTTCTATTTTATGTTCAACTTGAACTGAAACTTTCGTCTTGATCCATCAAATAGCAGCAGAGGAAATATGTATTTTATAGTCTGCACAGCGTTCATAATAACTGATTTTAATGGAAGTACGAGTATGACTGTGTCAAAGTTCCGTTTTATTTTTCTATAGAAAACAAGTGATACAAATTATTCTAATTGACTTTCTCATTCGTTATATTATGACAGATACCCAGTACCGAGAAATCTCCAGAAAGGTTTTATGGTTTGTTGGTCCATGGTATAATAGAAAATATTTCAAAGCAATAATTTTACTCTGGTGCGGTTCCATTATGTTCCTTTGAAAATACTTTTTGTTTTGTTGTTCTACAATGAATACACTTCCAAACATGTATGCTGGTATGTGAAGTTATCAAACCACTCTCGGAATTGTTGCGTAGGGCATGTATTCTTATTACATGTGCACATGTACGCTCGCACTTAATATAGTATATAATATGTAATTTTTTAATTGCCGTAATATAAAACAATTTGTTATATTCTTTGTGTTCATGTCCAGTGGTTTATCCAGAATTTTGGACTTAGAGGGGTTAAAAAATCTGAGGGGTGTAATCTTGCACTGTTTTTTTTTTTTTTTTAATTTGTCGATGCAACGAACGATTGCATTGGATTTCCTTCCTCAGCGAGATTCAATTAATATCGACTTTCTCATGCTTGGCGTGACATCGAGATTAAATCGTTGGCAATCGATTGATCGAACGTTGTTGTGACGATCACAGCCGTGTAAAGGTTGATTTCCATTCAATCTTGCGTTGCGTGCTTTGCTTGAAAATTGAGCTTGTCCAAAGTAAGTTGTTTTATTCTATTGGCATTTAAAAAGAATTCAAAATCTTTAAAAAACCAAAATAGCAAGATTTTTAATGGGTCTACCCGTTCTGCCTGAAGACCCTCCAGCACTTTGTAGAAAATATTTTAAATGATTTTATCTTTAGACAGAACGGGAATTCCCGTTCTGCCTAATCGTTCGAGACGAGGAATTCTGTCCAGGGAGGGATTTGTTCAAGATAATTTTTCTTCAGTTATTGTAACATATTCTGTAAGAAGAATAACAATTTCTTAAAGTTTTATCATAAATTTTAGATGTTATTCCACTTGTTTTTCTCGGAAAAATAATTAGATACAGTTCTGTTATTAACAGTGTTATTTACACCTATTTCAGTAAAAATGAATGTGATTAAAAAAAAAAGCTACCTGCCAGGGGCGTAAATAAGGACCCCGCAGACCCCCATATGCCAAGCCATCAGGGGCCCCCAAATCGTGATGTATGACGTAGAGAAGGGACCCCACTCTACGCTGCCTGCGGGGTGGCCCCGAAGCCTTTAGTTACGCCACTGCTACCTGCATAGAAATGGAAAATTGATTGACTCAGTTGCAAGAAAGCCGTTTGACATTATAGCTGAAACGGAGATAAAACAATCTTACTTCGGTCTAATGTCAAGTCATTTCACAACAAAATTTTATTCAGTTTTCCAGTAGTTCACCTCCAATATGCTAAGGCTCGCACTCAGGGGTGGCTTTAGGATTTTAATTTTGGGTAAGCCCGCTCCCTTGCGTATATAGGAAATTACTTTTACAGTAATGGTTGATGCTGTTTATTAAATAATTATTTACCATTAATATAAAAAGTGGAAAATACATTTACTCTTTATTGTATCTTTTAGTGTTTATATATTTTTCAAAATTTTTGGGTAGGCCCGTGCCTACACGGCCTACCCGCTAAAACCGCCACTGCTTGTAGTACGTAAAAGGTGCCACAGTTCACATCCTCAAGACATGTTTGGCCATATATTAAGCAAACAATGCAAAGGAATGCGTAAGACGGCCCTTATCCTCGATTATCTGACATTTTGATTTGACAAAAGAGACACTAACCAAAGCTTAAAACTTTATTTTAAATTATAATTTGTTAAAATAAAGTAAAGTTTTAAGCTTTGGTCAGTGTCTCTTTTGTTAAAACAATTAATCCAAAGCCATGAATAGTCTTACTATTTTGATTTGATTGAAACTACAAAAAACATACAAGTATTTCGATATTGATATTGATATTTTGTATTGCTGCTATTTACATTGACAATATAAATATGAAAATAGAAGTATATATGATACTATTGCATATAATATAGAATTATGTATATAAGACAAGTTAGCTAATAAGGTGATGCCGAAAAAGGAGTTGTGATGTAGAACTAACATTCTTTCTTAAGAGTCGCCTTATGCATCCTCTTACGTTGTTTGCTTAATATATGGCCAAACATGTCTTGAGGATGTGAACTGTGGCACCTTTTACGTACTGCGACTCTTAGCATGTTAGAGATGAACTACTGAAAAAGTGAATAAAATCTTAATGTGAAATAATTTGATATTATACTGAATTAAGTTTATTTTATGTTTGTTTCACTTACAATGTCAAACGGCTTTCTTCCAACTGAGTCAATCAATTTTCCATTTGCCAGAAGGTATTTTTTTAAAAATTACATTCATCTTTACCAAAGTAGATGTAAATAACACTGCTGATAAAGAACTGTATCCTCGTCATTTTTCAGAGAAGAATAAGAAGAATAACATCAAAAAAAAATATTGAAAATACTTGCAAAAAATATTCTTCTTACAGCCTCTGTTAGAATTACCAAAGTGATTATTACGAATGCAGGACAAAATTCAAGACGACAAACCCAAAGGAAAATTCAGACAAAACGGACTAAATTCAAGCGACAGAATTACAGGCGCAGATTAATAAAATAATGATTATTTTTCTTCAACTATTATGCATCTAAAATGTTATCTGAAATTCTTCACTTTACGGAAATAACATTTTTTAAGAAATGCTGAAAACTCAATAAAAGACATAAGATTGTTATAGTAAGTACAGTATATATATTTCACATTTTGATCTTTGCTAAAAAAATCTTGATCAGTATTTCAGAATCAAAATAAATATATATACATTGCTCAAAATAAAAGACTGCTATATGTTACCACACAAGAACGACTTTTTAAGAATCAAGTAGCATCACAGTTACTTTTTGTAATTAAAATGAATGGTCTTACTGTATTATGCTAAACGTATTTCAAATATATTAAAGGTATAATAAATAGGAATAAACAGAACTTCTTATTTTGGTATGTGTGAAAGTAATTAACTCTAATCTGCCCTTTAATATTTTTACGCATTTTACGAGCTGTCAGCATTTTAAAAGAAAGAAAAAGTAATTTCACTTGAAAAAATACAGATAACATTTTAGAATATATAACAATTGAAGGGCGTGACATTAAATTCTGAATGCCCAGGAGCTCGATCAATCTAAACTACTTTACTATCAATGTAGAAAAAATATATTGGTTTGTTAGGACAATAAAATGAGGATATGTTGGTAAGCATTTTAATAACAAACTCTGAAGAAATCTCGAGTGAAAGAATAAAAAAGACGCATTGAAAAAGATTTTTACAATATTCAAGTTGTTCCTCTGTCCACTCAAATATAACAATTTTCCTTTCATTTATGACAACTATTATGAAAAGTACATACTCAATAATGCCTTGTAAAATATTTTACAATACCTGCGTTTCTTTCTGTGTTGAATCAAATGTTAACAGAACTTTCTTTCCATATATATATATATATATATATATATATATATATATATATATATATATATATATATTCTTATAGAATATTCTTATAGAATACATTCTTATACAAAGAATATAATATGTATATTCTTTTTTTATTATTCTGTCAACTACTGTCTGTTCCAAATGCCAGGTTAATAAAGGAGCAGTACAAAATTGTTTTTGAAATAACATGTTTAATACTGGAAAAATGCGATGACGAAAAATTATGATTAAAATGTCCACGCTGTTACACAACGGCACTATGCTTTCGGATGCTTGAAATCTTGACTAGCAGCAGAAATTCTAAGAGTTCCGTAACTTTTCAACAAATTTCAAATTCCCTGACTCTTCCAGGATATCTCGTTCATCTCGCTACCATGTACTTCAAATAATACCATCTCCTCATAAGAAAGAAAAAATGAAATGAAATCTTTGAGTTTTACGTCCCACGATTATGCCGGTTAGGCTAAAGGAGACGGTGATAATGAGAGATGAGTGAAATGGTGGAATGAAGAAAGTGGGAGGAAACGGGAGAACCCCGAGAAAACCCACGAGCACGGTGTTTGTTCACCACAAAGTTCACTTGGCGGGGGCTGGGCGAACGCTCTACCACTGAGCCACCGCGCCCCACTCATAAGAAAGAGTAACCAAAAGATTCCTGTATTTTTTTATTTTTAACGCTGACCTTCCTTTTTCTTATTTCATTTTGTTTCATCCTTAATTATTTTCTTTTCCATTTCTGGTCCCCAAGGGGGAAGGTCCGGATCCCCGGACCCCGCCCTTGGCTACGTGCCTGTGCCAGTGAAATAAAAGCGAATATCTTACAACAATGGAAACTAGAAGTACCGATAAGATTTATCTTTTCGAGCACGCCAATTGTCAAACTGTTGGTTCCAAATTACCATCAGAAGCACAAACGCTCAGGATTTTATTTTACAACCTTATAAAAGTAATGTTTACGTCACAGTGCATCTATAGCGATAAAAGACGTTGATTTTTTTTTTTAAAGGCACGTATTCCAACCAAAAAATTCCAACATAGTGTAGAGAAATTGGAAACCTTACAATGAATGGAGGTCTTTGCAGAAATCTACAAAGAAAAAGCAGGAAGACTTTCAGGAAAAACTGGAAGATCTTTTCGACATTACTCCTTTTTCTGCTTTGGATCTCATTGAAAATGAGGAAGATAAAATCAGTCAGTCTTCTTAGTGAGACTGACTGAGGAATATAGTATCAGTCTTCTTACTCAGAGGAAAATAGGATGTCCTGGATGCATGATTGGAGCTAACACTGTCCTACTGGAAAAATAGAGATCGAAACTTGTAGTTTTGGATAACTGCAAAGTTAGTGACACAGATGTGGTTCATATTTTAACTGCTGTTGCCGAAGCATTGACTTGGTTATAAATAGATTATCTATTCGCCTTTGTCGTCAACATTTGCGTCAGTTAGAAGCTGCAACTTGCATGAAGTTTTTTTTTTTTTTTTGGTGGAATTGAAAAAATAAATGCTTTTACTGTGCACTGAGGTGAAAAGATGCTTCCTGCATTAACAAAGACAGTTTTCCTTGACAGACTACCGGTTATTGTTACTTTCAATGAGACTGAACGATTACTAGCACTTCCGAAATTACCATCTGCCACAGGAGAATACCATCATTGCGGAGTATTGCTGTGCATAATACTCTGGAAAAGTGTGGTCTTGTTGATAAAGTCAAGGTCTTTGCTCTGACACAACTTCCGCAAATACTGGACGAATAAAACGTGTCCGCATCTTCGTGGAACAATATTTGGGAAGATATATTTTATATTTGTTATGCAGGCATTACTTTTATGAACTCGTTTTAAGAGTTGTTTTCGAGTCAAAGGCCAATGATCGTTCCGGAAACATTTAAATTTTCAATCATTTTCAACAAACTTAGAGTGATATTGACAAAACCAAATTCAAGCCCGGTATACAAAATGAACGCATTCAAGAAAAACTACACGACACTGCCAATGACGTTCTTCAGATTGCTATGCAGAATATCTAGAATAACTTATCCAGAGAAGACTTCCTTGAACTTATTGAACTTGCTGGTATTTTTCTCGGAGGGGGATACAGACAAAATCTCGCGGCCGAAACATAACCTCCCAAAATCTCACGTGGCCAAAATCTCGCCGGACAAAATCTCGCCGTGCCAAAACCTCGCCGCCCAAACCCTCGCGGGACAAAATCTAGCCAGGCCAAAACATCGCGTTGCCAAAACCTCGCCACCCAAAACATCGCGTGGCCAAAACCTCGCCTGCAGGTTAATAAAAATTCAGTGTAGTATAACAATATCTGCTGCTTTTCTTATAAGTAAAAAGAAAAAAAAGGAAGAGCTTGGTGTGGTGAGAGTAGGGGCGCCGAATTCTACTTCGCACCGGGCGCCGAAATCTCTAGCTACAGCTCTGTATATATATATATATATATATATATATATATATATATATCCCACTACCCCTCCCTTTTGTTGTGCCTACAAAGTGAAATTATAAAAGACATCCTACGCTCGAACCTCACCTATGTTGAAATTTTGATTGAGATCGGTAGGATGGCTCAAGAAGTGTAATGTAACAAACATAGTCATTTAATTTTTATATATATAGATTTCCAAAGCATGCATTAGAATTTTCCTTGTCATTATTTTAATGTAATTATGTGTTATTACTAAATATATACATATAGTAATATATAGAACATTCTACATTGAAGAAATACTCGTCAAGAGGTTTTATCCTGACGACATTTCTTCCCAGGCGACACTACGTCTCGCTTAATTTAGACCAGGCGAGATTCTGTGTCGTGAGATCATTACAACGAGGTTTTGGTCAGGCGAGATTTTGGGTATGGCGATATTTTGAAAGACGAGGTTTTGGCCCGGCGAGATTTTGGCCCGAGAGGTTTTGGGTGGCGAGGTTTTGGCCAGGCGAGGTTTTGGCCCCGCGAGGTTTTGGGAGGCGAGGTTTTGCCCAGGCGAAGTTTTGGTCCGCGAGGTTGTCGCCGCGAGGTTTTGTACCCAAACCCTCGGAGGACTTCCACCCAGAAGTTTCACCCACAATTACGTTTACCAGGAGCTTATCATCGTGCCAGATGGGTGGCAAAAACCTATACTCCTTGAAGATTTTACTCTTCCGTGATTCATTTTCACTGGAGTAAAAGCCTGATTCACTTTCACTTACTACTTGTGATACTACTCGTGATTCGCTTTCATTTACTAGTTTTTTTTTTAAATCACAAGAAAGAGTTTGAAAATGTCGCTAAAATGCTTGTTATTTTCTCTTTATAGGTGTTGTCGTCTATTGGATAATTCAAATGCTCCCAATATATGATGAAAACTTTAGGCTCTGTGCGGCACCATTTATCCTCATTCGATTGGAATGAAATTTTGTACAGGATAGTATATCGACAAGTGACATCAAATGAGGGGGTGTCCCGAAAAAAATTACAATGCTGTAAAATAAGGACCACCCTAGTGTGCATTGATACATCCAATATATATTGCTGAGTTTTTGTCCTTTGAATTTTGCCCTCGTCAGAATTTTCCTTGCATTTTGACCGCTTGGATTTGGTACCCGCGCTCGTTACTACAGCCATTTTATACATGAGTTCCGATCTGCATACAAACACGCTAGGAGTCAAGCTTTTCGGTGCTGCATTTCCCAATTTCCTCCTCGCATAGAATTCCCTGCCTCCAAAGATTAGACAGAACGGGAATTCCCGTTCTGCCTACAGGTAAGATCATTTAAAACATTTTGTACAAAGTCCTGGAGAGCTTTAGGCAGAGCGAGAATGAATCTTGTTAATATTGCACCCCCCAGTTCCAAACATTTTAGAGGGTGTCCATAAATTTTAGGGGGTGCTGGGGGTGTTAGGGGTGTAGATAAATCACTGTTTATGTCTGTCTGTAAGTTGTTAATAGTAGCACATCGCCCTGAAATCCACGTGTTGTCAGTTATTCTGGAAAAGAATAGCAAACAGAAAGAAGCCAGTCAGACAGACGACAATTGCAACAAGAAAATGGATTACTGTTTTGAAAAATCGAAAGTTCTGTGTAATAAATGCGCATAAAACGAAACTGATATGAGGACAACAATTTTCATTTAAAAAAGACTTCCATAAAGACTTTCAGGTCAAAGAACTGCTTCAAGAGACTGACACTACAAAACTGCACTGCTTAACGTCGATTTGCATCCAAATTCCTACAGAATACGACACAAACAAACACGGTTTATCTCTGGGACTACCAAAGTTTCACAAAATTACCACGCTTGTTAAGTCAGTCTGCTGAACCATGTGTGGCGGAAAATTGTACACTCTTAGTGGATAATTCACCATATTTGGAGCGTACTGCTATATGGCAGTATGTATTTAGACATCCTGTTACAGATTCAAGATATCCTGTTTAACGAGGAGCAGTGCATATTTTGCTAGAAACAGAGCTAAAATGGGGATCATTAAAAAAACAGAAAGGGTGTTTCATAGGAAACTCTAGTGACACGTGTCACTAGAATAGCTCAAGCGCCTTCAGTAAATTTCTGTGGTATGTTTCTTCCATGAGCAATTTCAGCTCGACGTACTGGTACAAGTTGTGGTATCTCATTTCGGATGCTATTAAATCCACTTCTTGAATATGTAACATTAGTGATTTATCTTCCTATCCAATAAGTATTCCTTTAATGACACGTTCAGCTATTCTAGTGACACATGTCACTAGACTTTCCTATGAAACACCCTTTCCCTTTTTTAGTGATCCCTATTTTAGCTCTATTTCTAGCAAAATATGCACTGCTCCTCGTTAAACAGGATATCTTGAATCTGAACAGGATGTCTAAATACATACTGCCATATAGCAGTACGCTCCAAATATGGTGAATTATCCACTAAGAGTGTACAATTTTCCGCCACACATGGTTCAGCAGACTGACTTAACAAGCGTGGTAATTTTGTGAAACTTTGGTAGTCCCAGAGATAGACAGTGTTTGTTTGTGTCGTATTCTGTAGGAATTTGGATGCAAATCGACGTTAAGCAGTGAATTTTTGCAGTGTCAGTCTCTTGAAGCAGTTCTTTGACCTGAAAGTCTTTATGGAAGTCTTTTTTAAATGAAATTTGTTGTCCTCATGTCAGTTTCGTTTCATGCGTAATTACACAAAATTTTCGATTTTTCAAAACAGTAATCCATTTTCTTGCTGCAATTGTTGTCTGTCTGAGTGGGTTCTCTCTGCCATTCTTCTCCAGAATAACTGACAGCACATAGATTTCAGGGCGATGTGCTACTATTATCAACTTACAGACAGACGTGAACACAAAGAATATAACAAATTGTTTAATATTACGGCAATTAAAAAATTACATATTACATACTATATTAAGTGCGAGCGTACATGTGCACATGTAATAAGAATACATGCCCTACGCAACAATTTCGAGAGTTGTTTGATAACTTCACATACCAGCAGACATGTTTGGAAGTGTATTCATTGTAGAACAACAAAACAAAAAGTATTTTCAAAGGAACATAATGGAACCGCACCAGAGTAAAATTATTGCTTTGAAATATTTTCTATTATACCATGGACCAACAAACCATAAAACCTTTCTGGAGATTTCTCGGTACTGGGTATCTGTCATAATATAACGAATGAGAAAATCAACTAGAATAATTTGTATCGCTTGCTTTCTATACAAAAATAAAACGGAACATTGACACAGTCATACTCGTACTTCCATTAAAATCAATTATTATGAACCCTGTGCAGACTATAAAATACATATTTCCTCTGCTGCTATTTGATGGATCAAGACGAAAGTTTCAGTTCAAGTTGAACATAAAACAGAATACCTAAATACATTTTATTATTCACCTAGTTTTGAGTGTTGCCACGTAATAACTAATAGAATCGCGAGAAGGGACTTCTTTAGGGAAATTTTGTTAAATATCCCTCAATTATTTTTCCTTTATACGCAGAAATGTCTCGTTCGTTACGTAAACTGAAAGCCTACACTCTTCCAAATCGACCGATTTATAACTTGTTACAGTGTTGCACAAACGGTTTGATCTAAAGTCATTTAAATAGATCCCATCGGTCTGTAAATATACACGGGTGCTAAAAGGTTAAGGGCCCCAGGACCCAGGTATTGCACTTATATGTTGACCAACAACTATTTTTTGATTCTAAGGATCCGATGAAACATTTCTAATATAGTGGCAAAAATTCCCTAGGGGGGAATTATCACCCCCTTGGCCCTTGGTCTTAATATTCCAAACAAAGCATTTATCGAACTTACGTACATCTCGTTATTACGTATAAGAGGTCTATGAGGGCTAGAACTTTTCGCCCGTGCCCGGCTTGGCCCATGAATTTATAATGTAAGGCCTGACCGGAGTCGGAAATGTGTTTTAGCCTTTAGGCCCGGCCCGAGTTCATGTAATAATCAAATGAGCTCGACTTAACAAAAACTTAATAATTAAAGCACAATTATAATTTTATTTACAACAATTAGAGGCTTAATTTTGCAGTGTAAAAGCTTACATGATTGAGAAAGAATAACGAAATAAACGTTATTGTTTACACTTACTAACTATATGAATTCTCTAAAGAAACTGATCAATTATACAAAGTCCGTCTTCCTTAGCCTCGGTGCATAATCGTGGGACTTTAAACTAAATACTTTACTTCATTTTATTTATATAAATTCTCATTAAATGCAAACATGAATACTCAAAATATTTAAAACAAAATGTCAATCTGTGCAAATTCTTATGCAAATGGATGTGTACTGAACTCACTCAGATAGTTCGCAAAGCAGTCATTGTCAATTGCTGTGGAGAAAAAGAATACGGGCCATCCCCTATGAAATCAACAAGTCAAGGTGGCTCATGTGTTTTAGATTTTCTTCAAATTTTGAACAAATATTGTGGTATCCAAACATAGCACACCTGTCAAATTTTACAACTCTACCTCAAAGGGGACTGCTGTAGGAGCTCTTCGAAATTTGGGGGTTTTATGCAAAAAAACACTTAAGTCCACCTTCGACTTGAAGTACCAAAACCGCTAGATCTCTGGGATATTGAAGCTATTTAAAAATTGTTTTCACTAAAACAATCTTAGAATATGTAGCATTTAAAACATTGTAGTAATTAACTGCCCAAGTGGGTTAAGCATATGAATTTCACAATCAAAGAGAAAAAGGAAGAAAAAAATAGTGTCAAAATTTGACAATTACTTCTGAAAAAGGCCCACCTAACATCAACCTCAAATTTTCAAAATAAGTAGCTCTTTAACATATAAAAAAAACTAGGAGGGTGTTTATGGTATGTTCAAGAAAAAAATATTACACAATGTGAGTTGAGGGCGGATTTAGGCACTTTTGCACAAAACCCTCAAATTTCCAATGACATTTTCCAATTTTCCGTGTTGAAAATGTTTATAATTGTCAAGACTGAGGTGATTGAATAAATGAATTGTGCCAGAAATTTGAAACTTCAAGTGCCATTGCTGAAGGGACTTAGATTCCGTCATTAGTTCCAAAATCATGGACGATTATGAAAAACTGTTGAAACATTTCAAACAACGAGTATTTCGTTCGTTCATTAAAAGAAGATATAAGTACAAACAATGGGTTCAAACTGACAGAACCGAAATGGAGACAACGATTAAAGATACAGACGACTTCATTGAAATTTTGGTAGGAAAAAAAATGACAAATTGGCGCAGCACAGAGGCGGCCTTAGTAGTAGGCGAAGCCCCCCCCCCCCCGAAGCCAGGAAACATAGGTGAAATTTTTGAGGGGTTCTTATGGCATGGGGGTCGATATAACTTACGACATTAATGATTCGGAAACATTTTACATGCATGCAAGATCAACAAACTAGAACACATAATAAAACTATCACTGACTTACGAAGCAGCTGCTTTGACGGTCACAGACGGAAGTCCACTTTTCTGGCCTTTCGCTGTGCAAAATCGTTGATAAGGTCCTCGTAGTCCATTGTTGAGGCAACTTCCTTTTCGATGGACAAAATAGCTAAACCGCACAATCTGCTTTGCGACATTGTTGATTGTAGATAGTTTTTGATAAGTTTCAACTTCGAAAAGCTTCATTCCGCGCTGGAAACTGCCACAGGAATTGTCAACATAATTCTGTATGCAATAACGATGTTGGGAAATGAATCTCGAATGGGCCAAACGTACTGAAAACACTCTTGGGCGGCACTGATGTTATCAGGAAGCATTCTCGAAAAATCTTCAATTCTGCGCACAAGTCAATTCCGTCCAAATCGCGTGAATCTTCTGCGCGTAACATGTTGTCCAAATCCATGCAGCACTTTAACAAATAATCGTCGTTCAATGACCGCAAACACTTCAAGTTGTATAGAAATCCAAAGATTGAAGCATACTCTTTCAGTTGTTCGAATCTTTTTTCCATTGGGGTAAGTGCTTGATCCACTATCCATAAGAAATATCCTGTTCTGAAGGACTCCTCCGGCGAAGATGTTTCTTCGTCGTTACCCTCATAATCGAATTGTTTTTTCTTGCATCTGACTCTTCGTTCCTTGAATTTTTGAGCTACGTTAATTTTGGACGCAATTTCCTTTGCTGCGATCATAGCATCGGAGAATCTGGTTTCCCGGCACTTTCTCAAGAAAGTAACAAGGCCTTTGATTTGCTGTATTGCCACATCGAGCTGCATGTCAGCTGATTGCAAAGTTTTGCTGACAGCATTCACAGCAAATAAAATGTCATATCACATGATTAAGCCCAGAATAAACTCGAAGTTTTCGAGCTCATAATTTGCAAGACATTCGGCTTCACTTTTTACTAGCGGATCATTGGCGGTATCTGCGACAGTCAACAGTGCCTCCCTGACTTCTTTCGTCTGATAACGCAGCGCTTTCACACTTTCCAGGAGGCACTCCCACCGCGTTTCTGAAAGTGATTTTGTAGTCATGAAAGGCACGGTTTCTTCCAAAATTTTCCACCTTTCAGCCGAGTCAGCAAAGCATTTATATATTCTCTGTATGACACCAAAAAACGTCACTGCTTGGGAGTTGCATTTAGCCATGTCTCCTAAAACAAGGTCCAAATTATGGCAGCCACACGGAGTGTAAAATGCTCGACTGTTCATGCGAAGAATGTGCGCTTGAACTCCTTGGTGTTTTCCCTTCATGTTCGAATCATTGTCGTACCCCTGACCACGACAATCGGCGATGTCCAGACCGAGGTTCGCCAGTGCGGCAAGAAGAGCTTCAGACAACCCCTTTCCTGTTGCGTTGTCCACATCCAGAAATTTGATGAAGTGCTCCACCACCTTCACTTCCGGATCTGATACGTCCACAAAACGCAATATTAGGGACATCTGCTCTTTATGACCAACATCAGGCGTGTAGTCAAGGATGATGGCAAAATATTTAGCAAGTTTCACTTTATCAATAATTTTCCCCTTTACTTCTGACGCCATCAGGTCGATAAGCTCGTTTTGGATCCTATGCCCAAGGTAATGGTCGTGAGCCTCGTCGTTCTTAATTCGGGGGAGATGTTCTTGCATGGTTGGATCGAATTTGGCCAGCATCTCAACTAAGCCTAAAAACTGACCATTGTTCGGCGCATAAAGTTTCTCCGTTCTCCCACGAAATGCGCTGTTGTTTTCGGCAAGGTACTGTACAATCGCTAGAATTCTTGTTAACACTGCGCGCCAATGCAGCTTTTCTTTTCTAATTCGTTCTAGCATTATGTTATCTATTGCGCTACCATTGGACATTCTCCGAGCTGATTCCAACCACGCTGTCATGCACTTAACGTGATTTACAGAAACTTCGTGGTGCTGAAGTTTATCGCCAAGATGCTTCCAGTCGCAGCAGCCTTCGTTTGTTAACTGGCCTCTAGTAGCTGTCGTGCCAAACAACTTACAAGGAAAGCAAAACACTCTGTCTCTGATCTTCGAATAACTTAGCCATCGCCTATCCACTGTTTCTCCGTTCGGCATCCTCTGTGTAAAGAAATTGTTCGAAAAATGTCTGTTACCGTCGTCCTTTGGGTATTCACAGTCACTTAACCTGATGGACCCTTCTCCACTAACATGTCACGCACTTCACTGTTAATATGTTTCCAATTACCTGGATCGTATATGTCCTCGAACAGTGTGCTCGTCGTTTGAAGAATGTCAGAAGTATGCAGAGGAATGGTCGCGCTTTCACAGGAGAGGTCACTTTCTGGGTCTGTTGCAACAACGTTGTCCCCAGAGAATTGCACCAAGTTTTCATTGTTGCTTGTGGGAAAACACGGCGTAGAAACAGTTTTGTTGCCGGCTAGTTTGTTTTCTTCGTCGGAAGCAAAACTTGGTATCACAACCTGGTCTGTCGCATCACACCGGTCGCTCACAGTCACAGACAAATCATCATCCGTGTTCTCAAGTTTTTGGTGTTGATCCGCTGATTTTACCGCTACAACAAACTTGTCCAAAGATCCCTTTTGCTTCTGAATGAAATCATCTTTATATTTCCGTTTCTTGGCTTTCGGAGCCCCACTTTCGTATTTACGGAATTTGTCTCTGTCTCTGCCACTCATGATGGTCATTTATTCTTTGTCCAATAAACGAATAATCGGAAGACATTCACGCACTAATCATAATATTACGTATCCACATCTCACTACGACTGCGCGGTCCGAATTCCGAAGCCAAACTGAGGTGCTACACAAGGCGTGCAATAGGAGCTATTTCTTGGAAGCGATGACTCAGAGGTGTCCGTAGCAACAGGACCACTCTTCTGACCCAAAAGCAACAAACAACATGACTTCTCACTCTATTTCGACAACAAAGAAAAGTTGAGGTAAGGCCATTTAGAGTCACTACATGCTATTAGCGTCGCCTTGTTTGCTGACCCATTGTTAATCCGAAACTCAAGGGCGTAATTATTACGGTACTTTAAAACCAAAAATATCATGCTAAACGCTTTTATAGTAATGGTGTAGAGTTCGGGAATTTAAGGCTTCTAAAAGTAAAATATTGAGTAAGAAGTTCTGGTTTATGAAAACTGGTTTCCGAAGAAATCCACCACACCGTATTATTGGCCAAAGTATTCACTTAACTCTAAACTACGGTACATTAGAATGTTGCAGAGGCCCCGCATATTTGAGCTGACTGTGACAAGAGAATATCGTATCGCGGGGCCTGGGGCGAATGCCCCAGTCGCCACCCCCAAAAGCCGCCTCTGCGCAGCATCACTTCATAGCCAAATCCCAGAGCGACTACTTCAAATACACACAATAGAGTCTTTGGATGACAAATCATGCTTAATTATAGCTGATTTTTCCGAAAACTATTCCTGTATTATTCAAAAGCACTGGACCAACATTCTACTTAACTGTGCAACATTCTAATCTTTTTAAATGCAACATCTTACGAGATCCTGTAACTTCTGTTATGAAATGTTTCATTATGTTGTGTCAGTGATATGTTAAAACACGATACAGTTACATTTTATGCTTTAGAAGTTATTCTTTTCAAGTATGTTAACGATGTGTTTTCTCAGATTATCCACTTTGGAGATAGGTCAGCAGCCCGATATAAAGACTATAAAAAAAAACTGTCAACTTGTGCCTGCATGAGTGATTTTGGACTCACTTGTGAATAGAACTGTTTTGCCACAAGCCACGGAAAAAGTGTTTGCGATGGCATAGGTGAGACGCTAAAATGCCTAGCGAGACATGCTAGTTTACAGATGCCACTGGATGACCAGATTGTTGCTGTTGCCAATTTCTTCGAATTTTGTCCAACTACAACCAATATCAAACTATAACTAACTATAACCAAACGCTTTTTTATGCTGGAATACGTTGGAAACCTTCGTCCAATGCTTCAAAAGAGACTGGAAAAGCCATAATGTTGCAAGGGACGCGTGAAATTCATCATTATAAACACATCAGCCTGTTGAAACTTGAAGTCAGTCGTGTATCTTCTTCAAAGACAACATTCACTCTAAATACTTGAACAGAATCGAAAGATATTCATCTTACATGTAAGCAATTTATTGCGTGCATTTCTGAAGAGAAATGGTGTATTGGAAAAATAGTTGAGAATTCACAGGAACATCGTGACCAATGTGAATTTCCCTCATCCCCGTAGACCTAAGAAAATGTTTTTCTGGCCAAAAATATTTGACACATGCTGAATTCCATATGAAAATTGCATCATTAATATTGGAGTACCCAGTATTTCAACTGGTACTGGCAGAAATTATAGTATTTCTGAAGAAGAAATTCAAGCTACTGAGAAGACCTCTGAAATTGGTGATAATAGATCTTAGGCTCAATATTTCAAATTGCTTACAATCAACCAAACATGTAAATGTTATTTGTGTATGTATTATATAACGACAGTTCACTATTGTTCAGTATTTCTTTTGTTAAATCAAACAGTACTATATACAATGCGTATGAGGCACATATTGTTTTTAAATAAATTTGTAAATTACATTTAAGGAAGAGTTTCTATTTTCTTTTCTTTTTTTAAAAAAAAAATTTGATAAGAATCATCAACCATTGTAAAAGAACATACTTAGCCATGCAAGTCGTATTACTAGAAAATTAAATAATATGAGACTTGAATTATTTTCTTTCCTTCAACATATAAAAACATCCTCCTAATTTTTTATATGATAAACAGGAATGCCAGAGCAATTTATTTTGAAAATTTTGGTTTAATGTTATGTGCCCCTTTTTCAGAAATAATTTTAAAATTTTGACATTTTTTCTTTTTTTTCTCTCTTTGATGGTGAACTTCACATGCTTACTGACACTGAATCCAGCACTTCAGGGCACTTCATCACTATTATAAAATTCTGTTACTAAATTGAAAGTGTTTGCAGGAATATTATTTTCTTTTTTAGAACCAGGTTTGGCTAAAATACCATGCTCCTTTGTGATCTTCTGGGCTTTACGAACGAGATACTCGGTTGTTTGAAATGTTTCAATAGTTTTTCATAGTCGTTCATGATTTTGGAACTAATGACAGAATCTGAGTTCTTTCAGCAATGGTATTTGAAGTTTCAGATTTCTGGCACAATTCATTTATTCAATCACCTCAGTCTTGAATTATAAACATTTTCAACATGGAAAATGGAAAGTCATTGGAAATTTGGGGGTTTTGTACAAAAAGTGTCTAAATCCGCCCTTAACTTAGAATGTGTAATGATTTATTTTTCTTGAACATACCACAAAAACACCCTCCTATTTTATTTTTATATGTTAAAGAGCTACTTCGGAAATAATTGCCAAATTTTGACATTATTTTTTTCTTTTTTTTTCCTTTGATGGTGAAATTCATATGCTTAACCCACTAGGGCAGTTAATTACTACAATGTTTTAAATGCTGCATATTCTAAGATTGTTTTAGTTAAAACCATTTTTAAATAACTTCAATATCTCCAGAGATCTAGCTGTTTCGGTACTTCAAGTCGAAGGCGGACTTAGGTGTTTTTTTGCATAAAACCCCCAAATTTCGAATAGCTCCTACAGCAGTCCCCTTTGAGGTAGAGTTGTAAAATTTTACGTGTATTATGTTTGAGTACCACAACACATGTACGAAATTTGAAGAAAATTTAAAACGTATGACCCACATTTCAGTTTCAAATTTGGTGATTTCATATGGAATGACCCATGGAATCAATACTCAGGCTCCTCAAATTTTCATTCACAAATAAGCTAAGCATATTTATTTCCGTAACTTTTACTTTTTCTCTCCCCTATACAGCTAGCTTTATTCTCAATCGCATAATGATAATCAGATTTTTAATGTGGCGTATTAAGTTACAAATTTAGATGTGCTTTAAAAGTTATCCAGAAAGAACAGTCCAATAAATATTGTTGTACAGTATATTTACAAAGTTAGGTCCCAAAAGGCCCGAGAAATATGGTTGTATATTTAAAAATTTACGGCCCGAGTCCGAAGTGATCTATGCTTTGTAGACCCCAGCCCGGCCCAAGGGCCTAAGCCCATGGGTTCGACCCGAGCCCGTGCAGACTTCTGTATGTATGTATATATGCATATATGTTTACATATATACTTGATGAAGAGAAACGATTTACGGCAGAGACCGTTTCAGAACACTTTTCCTTTTGTATGTTGTTGAATCCTCTTTCCTGAGTAACCAACAGAAATCACTCATGATAGACCACAGGTACCATTCCCCTTTATAATGTTGTTACATCTGCAAAATGTCCTGTAGAAAACGCTCACCCTATTCATCAGTCATAGCAGCTAAATTTTCAGGGAAGAATCTCAAATGGGAATGGAACCAGTGAATTTTAAGAGATATAATTGTCTCTCTTGTCTCCTTGAACATTTATCTGTCTCAACTTTTGAGAAGCTTCTGTACTATGTTTCATAGTTTTCTTCTCTTCGTTTACTGAGAAATCCATTCACAATGTCTTTAAAGGATTTCCATGCTGCTAGTTCACTTGAACTCAATTTACACTCAAACAAATTATCGTTCGGTAATTTCCTTATCTGAGGTCCAATAAACACGCCTTTTTATTTTGCATCACTCAAACCCCGGAAAATCGTTCGAAAATACTGGAAACCGTCAGCCTGTTTGTCCATACTCTTCACAAAATTTCTTTATTAGTGCGAGTTTTATATGTGAAGGTGTAAGAAGCACTTTTTTTTTTCAAATAGTGGTACACATTTTACATGGTGTGGTCCTGGAGTTAATTCATCCTTTTCGGTCCGTTCTTTAACAACGTAGTGTTTCTCTGTTGCACGACTGTCCCATATGCACAAAAATATGGATATTTAGTGAAACCACTTTGCAGGAAAAAAGAAGTCCTATAACTTTGAAGTCAGTACAAATTTGCCACCTGTAGTCATTGTATTTAATAATTTGTAGAATATTGGACATGGTGCTATAAGTTTGCTTCATTGCTACAGCGTATGCTACAGGCATAGAAGGAAGTACATTACCATTATGTAATAATACAGGTTTTAAACTTACGTTAGACCCGTTAATAAATAAGCGCGACTTTTCCGCTTTATGCGAAATACCCAATTTCGAAAATAACGCATCCACATCATTACAGGCACAAACACCAGTATCTGAAACACTGAAATATGGCAAATATTCACAATTTCTATTTCTAAACATGGTCTGCAGACGAGAAGCCAAAAGTTCGGCTTGCCGCTTAGATAAGTACGGATCACGAACGAGATCGTCCAGTTCATGTTACCAGGTGAGGTTTGTCCTCTTCTGGGAACGTGGGAATTACCTAACATTAGTGATCTTATTTTGTCCAGCAATGGTGGATTGTCTTTAGGAAGCCCTTCCTTTGCAAATGGTGGAACTGGGATAGGCAAATCTACTCCATGAGGGATTACTCGTATAGCTGAGGAGAGATTAGGATATTGGATGTTTTTTCGAGGAAAATCCTGTCACGTTTGTTAAGCAGAAGAAATAATCATCTACGTGGTTAGCTGCTTCACGCCACAACATAGGCACACCGAAGGGCAAGTTACCCCTTTTACCCTTCAACCATTGAGTCAGCTTTATGTCACATCTCTTGCAGGTAACATGAAGTGCCCATTTTCGATTCTGATCACCATGCAGCTTTTAGAACATCAGAAATTTGTCTTCTCTGAGATTTTAGAGTAAATTCGCCACAAACGTAACAAAATATGTCTGGTGAGTTTTTGCAGCACATTTTAGTTTCTTAATTTTTTCACAATCACCACAAAAACAAAGATAAACACGTAATAAAATCAAGAGATTTTCTCAAATTATTTCAAAATAGACAGACAGGCAGTATTTGACTGGTGAGTTGTCACCTTTGAAAGAAGGGATTTGTTGGTTTGATTGTTGCTACCCATTGATAGCTAGCACCCTTTTAGCGTTAGGGAAGAGTAGTGCATATACAGAGGAATTAAGGGATTGAGTGACGGTCTCAGAGAAATTCGATATTTATTAGATTAGAAGCATTTCTAAAGTCTTAAGGAGCTTTGCGATTCTTAACATCAGGCAAATGATTAACTACGAAGGTGCAGTTACTGTAATATCATAAATCGTAACAGTGGAAATATGGAAGAAATAAAGAATATAGTTATTTTATATCATACTCGCATGAATTTGTTGATGATGAGCATGGTGGATGAGGCGAGGTGTTCTACCACATCACAACACTAAGAATTGTTAAACAGATGAGGTTATCTTCTCGCCTAGGGGCTGCTGTAGGCTTTAATGTACACGGTGCATGGGCGGTCACTCAATGGAATGAAGGGAATGAGTCATTCCTCTGTGATATAGGTAGAAAATATTATAAAGTACTGAAATGGTTTACTTATTTCTAAGTTTAAATACGTCAGACGTTAACATAGATACCGCCATTCCACCGCACAGCTCTTTTGATGCATTTTGCGTAGGCGACCTAGTCGGAACGAGTCGGCTCAATTGTCTTGCTGTCCCGTGGTGTTGCGAATAGGAATGCATTTTTGTAAGCATTCCCTTGATACAAGTGTGTGAGGGAGTAGAGCGATATTTTTTTTTGTTTGTTTGTTTCGAACTGAAAATTGAAATATAATGTTTTGCGGAGTAAATATTAATTTTAATGAGTAAAAATTTGGACGTTCACGATTGTACCTAATTTCTTAAAGAGCTGGATTATTTTGCAGGTTTCTACAGTACATCTCTTTGCTCATGATTGTGTTTGGCTATGCTAGGAAGGAAATAACGGCATCGTTTGCATTCCATCAGCTTTAACCTATGGCCGCGTCGACGCAAGTCCGTGAGGAGAGCGGAGAGCAGGAAATACAAGGAGATTGTGCATGCTTGTTAGAAACTTTAAAAGGGCGGTCATTTAATTCCTATAGTTTTCATGATAAAAAAAGGAAATAATTTCACAAGGACGATATACACCCGATATGACCCATATACAAACAAAAACAAAACGCTGTATTCGTCATTTTAATAAGCAACAGTATGAAAAGAGAGACTGGTTATTTGGTTGTACGAAAACATCAAAATTGTACTGCTGGGCTTGCCTGTTATTTTCAAATGAGAAAGACACTTGGGATCAGTCAGGGTTTGATGACATGAACAATTTATTGAAAGCAACGCAACGTCATCAGCAACCACAAAATCAGTTTCAGCAATCACCTTAGTTTCAGAGACCACGTGGTAGATAAAGACTCGGTTAACAGGGAGAACTACATTGAATTACTTCAGTTATTAAAAAAGTATGACGAAGTTTTAGACTTCCATTTTCAAATAGGTACAGAATTTTTGGGATTGTCAAAACATATACAAAATGACCTGATTCAAAGCATTGCCACTGTCATAATAAATGAAATTAAAAAGGAAATAGCTGATTCATCTTTCATTTCTGTGATATGAGACGAAACGAGTGATATATCATAACATTCTCAACTATCAACAGTTGTAAGGCACATTCTTCCCGATGGAGAAGTTGATGAACGATTTCTGGGCTTTACAGATGTCAGCTCAAATCATACTGCAAGCGTTTTAGCGCAACACGTTTTCCAATCCCTCGAGAAGTATAATAGTAGTTCCAAACTAGTCGCTCAGTGTTATGACGGTGCTGCAGCCATGTCCGGCGAAATTAATGACCTTCAAGAGAAAGTTACTTGTGTTCAGAGACGCACAGGCGGAGGTGAACCGAGAGTCTGAATCCCCCAAAACTTTTAGTTTCTAAGAAAATTAGCACAATTTCAGGGACAAATACATAGAATTATTTACATTTTATAGGCTCTCCAAAAAAATCTTCGGACCCAAAAGAGAAATCTTGAGTGCATCACTGCTTGTGTTTACATTGTGTTTCTCATTGCCTGATTTCAAACATCTATGTTGGAAAGAGACATGGAAGGACTGGATTGTTTTGTAGGCCTAAGGGACCCTGAAAAGAACTTTTGCGGGTGAGACCTGATTCTGAAGTTCCGCCACTGCATCGAAGATAAATTAAATATCGATTAAGGCACATACTTTAGTCATTTGTTGTATATTAAATAAGTTCAGCTAAAATTAATAAAGAATTATTTGATATTAACTATATCTCAAGAACGATTATATGAACTAGCTTTGATGGCCGTTAAAAGTGACATACTCAATGAATTGGATACGAATGCAATAATAAGAGATTCCGCCAAATGGAAAGCCAGAAAAGTGTCTGTGTAACATGCACTTTTCAGTAACAAAGAAAACGAAAAATTAAGCTGATTACCATAATCATATCACTAGAAAATACTATGTAAATATGCTTTGAACTCTTTTAGGGTTTTTGGTAACTTTTGTTACCATGGCGTAGTATAGACTTCGACCGTTTATTTAGGTTCTATAACAGGTACTTAATCCTTTTTTTAATTAGTCAAGTCAATGATGGACCAAAGAACACCCCAGTTGCATTTTGGAACCGGATGGTCAACTTAGCAGTGCCAAGTGGGAACGGAAGGGCGTGACTTTTAATTTTTTTCTTAAGACAAATTTCAAATTTTTTTCACGCCTTTAGTTTTCACAATATCAGATTTGAATTTTGCATACGGATTGTGTATACTTTCGGGTATTTCCAAAATTTATCTGGGATCCCTATGTGAAACTCCGGGCACGAGGGTCGCAAGTGTCCCAAGGGAGTGATTTTTCCATTAAAATTTCCGATTTTACCCGAATTCTCCGGTTCAGGTATATGATACGTACATGTGGTGTTATACTGAAGAAAATAACGTTTCAACCATGACTCTAGACCAATTAGTAATGACACAGTAAATTTTTATAATATGTATATACAGGCTGTCCTATTAATGCGTACAAAAAATTTAAGGGTAGATAGCTGGTCAAACCAAGAAAAAAAGTCCTCTTCAACTTTGGCCAAAAGTTCATAGTTTCGGAGATATAGGGTGCCGAAAGTCTGGGAAAATGAACTTTATAGATCTATATCTTCACTACCCTAAACGATAGTGAAAATAGCGATATGGTCATGTCAAAGACATCGAATGTGCTCTATCGAAAAATGCTTATGCCGCAATCGTGAAACCCGTGCACAAGGGATTTCCCAAAGGAAGTGGGGAATTCTCGTCAATTCTATTGAGGACGAGAGGTCTACACTAGCGTGGTACGAAGACTATAAAAACAGCAAACAGCAGTTCGTTGTCGGCAAAGTGATATCTTCAACGAATTCAACATGGTGTGGGAATTTTCCTGCATAACCGCAACATCAGTAAGAGATAAAAACATATGCTTTAGTTACCATAAATGAGAGAGGCGGACCATTCGAGGTGAATAGCAGCAGCACAGTGTGTGTATACCTGCAATAAGAATTGGCGTGGGAACATGAATGAAAAGAGAATGCAGTAACCAAAAGCATAGAGGGTGCAGTAACCATGACAAACTACTAAAAAGAATATGCACATGAACACCGTAGTAAATACAAAAATTAAAAGAAAGGTGTATCCAGTATGTGGCAAAATAAACGAAATGAATAGGGATATACTATAGCTGAATTATACACGCCATAAGCAGGTTCTATTTGCCAAATTGCCGTTCCATGCTTCCAATATCCGCCTTAGTCGTTCCTATGTACTCGTGGTATGTTCTCAATATGTCTTCTACCAACTCGTTCACACGCATGGGCACGACGCAGCAATGACTGACGAACATTATCAAGTACTTCGGGTGTATCACGAATCGACTGGAAAGTAGCCTGGATACGTTGTTTCAGATCGTCTATATCATTAATTTCCCTTGCGTAAACTACTTCCTTAACATGTCCCCACAAATAAAAACCCAATGGATTTAAATAGGAAGAACGAGCAGGCCATGCATATCGACTACCCCCTTCCTATCCATCTGTTTGGAAATGCAACATCAAGATGTTCGCGAACTTGCCTCTGAAAATGAGGAGGAGCCTCATCGTGCATGAACCGCATGGAACGTCTTACTTCCAGAGGTACATCCTCTAGAAGTTGTGGAAGTTAATGCTGTAGAAAATCGAGATACATCTCGCCAGTTAAACGCCCTGGGAAGAAATATGGCCCTAAAAGTTGGTTTTCGATTATGCCTGCCAGCACGTTTACGCTAAATTGTCTCTGGGGCGGCCTATGACAATTTGATGCGGATTTTCCTCGGACCAGAAATGGAGATTGTGTACGTTTATGACGCCATCTCTCGTAAAGCCAGCTTCATCTGTGAAAGGAATGAAGGATGGAAACATTGGCCTGCGCGTGCACTTCCTCAGTATCCACCGACAAAATCTTCGTCGTGGGGAATAGTATCTTATTTCAAGAGCATGTACAAGTTGTAAGTGCCATGGATATAACAGCTGTTCACGAAACAAACGCCAAATAATATTGTGGGATACGCCTTCTGTTGTAGTTGCTTGACGTGTGCTGATTTCTGGCTGCCGTGCTACTTGGTTAAGAATTCTTTCCTCCTCGGCAGGTCGAAGCACTTCACGTGGTCTTCCACGATCCGCGTTTCCACGGAAAGTACCTGTTTCCCTGAGACTCTATCAATAGAAACAAATGTCCGATCATTTGGAACCCGACGGTTTGGGAACGTCTCACGGTATAAGCGTTGTGCTGCCTATGAGTTACCTTTAGCACGTCCATAAATTAGATGCATATCAGCCAGCTCACTAAATGAGTACTAATTCATCTTGTAGCACTGAATACGTCACTACCTTTTCGTTCGAATCACAAAATTTAAATAGTACACCACTCACACAATGAAAACCAAAGCACTACACTGTAATCGGGCCAAAGTGTTACTTATTAGAAGAGCACATGAGTCAGTTAGTGTCCGGCACATTTTGTGTTTCGCGTCGTTAAAGATAACCTGTTTCACTAATGTCTTACAGACATACAGAGCTTCTGTTCTAGGCGCGTGTAACAACAGTATACGACGATTGCAATATGTTTCTTTCAGAACAAATTCTGCCACCTCGGTGTTCTTGTAAGTTGCACGTCACAGGTTAACTGCCTGTCTACTTGAATTCAACAAAAGTGAAAAGAGGTCTAAGACACTACCCCAATTAAACACAACTACACATTTGTGAGACTCCCGCGTGGTTGAGTATTAGTCTATATGATTGGAAGGTTTACGTCACTAGACTTCCAATCACAGAGCCCGGTATTCTAATCTTGGCTGGAACAGACGCCCTCTGTGTGTGTGTATAAGGTTGTGCGTAATGGTAGTAAGCGAAAAGAAGTTGTGATTATTATTATTATTATTATTATTATTATTATTATTATTATTATTATTATTATTATTATTATTATTATTTCAAAATTTCCTTAGTTTCGTTGGTAACAACTATTTGAAGAAATTCTGTTTATTACAACTTTCTGCTCTTTTATTATAATTTAGGTGGGGGCGCCTAAATATTGTTTGGTTACCCTTAAGATATGTCTAGAACCGTTCCTAATCCTTGATATTTATTGAGAAGAAAAGCTGGTGAAATTTCAAGAAACTGGAAGCGATGATAAGTTTTATAATCGAGTGGTTGAAGAGTTTGACAAGAAAGGGAGGAGAATAGATTAAAATTTAAATGGCATAATGGATTTTATAATCGGTTGATTCAAGAGTTTCTCAAGAAAGAATAGACCTACAATTTAAGTGACAGTAAATTTTATGATCGGGTAATTGAAGAATTTGACAAGAAATGAAGAAAAATAAACTTAACATTTAAGTGAAGTGGTGACTTTTTTTAACGGATGATTGAAGAATTTGACAGGAAAGGAAGACGAATAGACTTAAAATTTATGTGACATGGTGAATTTTATAATCAAGTAATTAATGAAGAATGTGACAGGAAAGGATGCAAATAGACTTAAAATTTAAGTGACAAATGAGTAACATTAACAAATATTTCAGTTATTTGTAGTATTTGATATCATAACCATTGCTTCCCTTATTTCATTAGTCATCAACCGTCATTGACAAAGTGCGAGCCCATGAGAGTATCAGATTGTTTCAGTGTGCGAAGGACGGAAATATGAGTGGAAGATGATCATGGATTTTACAGTCTGCAAGTAACTCCAAATCGGCATCAGGGTGTAGAATGTAAATGTATAGAGAGTAATGATAACAGTGGGTAGGAATGAGATGCTGATGGACAGAGTGCCATACAATGCATAGTAGTCAGAAGTAGAAAGTGTTGTGCGTGGTAACGATTGTAGGTAAGACGGATTGTAGGATTGCGGATGTAGGTAAGACGTCATTTTTCGAGATGAAACTGTAGCAATGGA
Organism: Thermobia domestica; assembly: GCF_964235325.1. NCBI lineage: Eukaryota > Metazoa > Arthropoda > Insecta > Zygentoma > Lepismatidae > Thermobia > Thermobia domestica. Next base: position 201,510,061 of record NC_137458.1, on the reverse strand, counting down.
AACTGAATATGGTGGTACAACTCTGCTGTTGAGCTAGGGAGCTTGAATCGAAATGCAATACGAAATACAGTCCTCGCAATAACAATAAAGCTCTTCGTGGATGGAACCGGCAATGTCCAAACAGTCGTATCCTCTTACTAGTGACATTGTAAGTTGGTGTGTGTCCACCGACGTTGCCATAGTTTTGGTCTCCGTTATACTCTGATTTATGACTTACACATGTGGGTTTAGCAGGTCACTTTCCTCTCTTTCTTCCCCCCTCCCTTGCCATAGTTTGGGATTCCACCTTGCTCTTTTCTCCCCCGCCAACGAAAGATAGATGCTCTACTTTGTGTTAATGTTAGTAAAAAAACAGAAATAGAAATAAAAGATTTTCAAGTACACTACCACATCAACGTTTTAATACTTCAGAGTACACCATCTTTTTATTGTTTGATCTATTCACAGCAAGAAATCACGTGTAATATTAACTATGTAATGCAAATATTATAATTTATCCTTAAAAAGTATGTTTTAAAATACAAAATATACACCACTTTAAACTATTAAGAAGAAAAGAATCCTATTAGGAATAGGGGTTAAAATGTACGTGAAAAATAGGATACCGGTATTTCACGACATGTTAGGAAGATGAAACAGTATATAAACTCATTATTATAAGTTAGTGAACACTCAGCGCTGTAACGTAATTTTTATGGGGGGGGGGCAATGCCATTTTATTTTGGTTTAGAAAAAGTTATTTTGGCTCTCCGCAAAATTCGAAAATAGGCCCCTTCTTTCCATCTTTCTCTGACTCTTTGTGGGCACTCCTGCAAGGCAAGGTAACGCCGCTGGGCCTGTTCCATACATGATAAATTAATTAAGGTGACAATATTGATAAATAAACCTCAGGACCATACGAATAAATATTATTTCTAGGGCACCTAATAGCAGACGTTTTTTACTGAAATGGGCCCCCTACTCATTTTTGTTCTATTGACCTTCTGTGTGCTGTTTTGTTTATGTAATGTAGTGAACCTGTTTGATGTTTCATTTATAATTTCATGTTCGTATCGTATATGGAGAAAGAAAGTTTTGTCTTAAAGTGCCCCCCCCCCCCCCTTCCGAACAGCGGGTAGCTTCCCGCTCCAGCATTTTGTGAAATTCTGCTTTAAGAAGAAAAATACTATAATTATTTTCTCAATATATAATAAAGTATACAGGCCACTTCACTAAATTTTCTCACTCCAATTTCTTATGATATTATGCTGAAGTATTGCTTAAACATGAAATATAAGCAACATTATGTTTTGAGGAAAGGGTCTTTAATAGTAAGATAGTGAAATCGGCCCTTAATCCAAATTGGGTCGCTATTGACCAAAAAGGTTACCCTTGACCTAAAACTTCCTCAAAAAAAATTTTTGACCCCCCATCCCTTCTCCTTACCGAATTATAGTATCATACATGCTCAAAATTGAATATTTTAAATTTTGGTGGAGGTGGTCCAAAAATTTTGAAAGTTTCACAGATTGTAGATACTATCTAGATGTAAATGTGCAATTTTTTCAAAACCATCGATGCGTATTTTCTTTATTTTTTGGGGTATTGAAAATTTCAAAAAATTGTAGAAAAAAATGGGGGGGCAACGTTCCTGACACGGCTCGCGATAGAGAGCGCTACCGGTAGAGGGTGCCACTGTGTGCCGCCAGTGAAGCAAGCACTGACAGTTACGAGAAGCCGATACGAGGTATGTGTAACTTTGTTGTGTAAGAGTCGGTTGAAGTGGGAGCACTGCTACGGAGATATATTTGGTGTTTCTATTCCGAAATGGACACGCTCCAAGCAGCCAAAGAACGACAGAAACGGAAGAGACGCAAGAGAGAGGAAAATTGTGAACTTTGGCAAAGAATTGTTTGAAGGGGCCTTTACCTTGAGGGCCCTAAAATGGTGGAAAACCTGTGCGAAAAACACGTTTGTTTTCAGTTTTATTTCTTTTTGATAAAGTTGCCATCACTTTCAGGCCCCGAAAAAATATATGTTGTACCTAAGGGTATAACAAATTTTTAACCAAAAAAAAATCAGGAATGTGTCCCCCTTAACATTTGTTTCTACATTTTTTTTTTTTGAAATTTTCAATACGCAAAAATAAATAAATAAAAAATAAAAAATAAAGAAAATACGCATCGATGGTTTTGAAAAAAATTGCACATTTACACCTCGATAGTATCTACAATGTGAAATTTTCAAAATTTTTGGACCACCCCCGCCAAAATTAAAAAATATTTAATTTTGAGCATGTATGATACGATAATGCGGCAAGGGGAGGAGGTAGGGAGTCAAAAATTTTTTTTAGGTAGTTTTAGGTCAAGGGTAACCTTTTGGGTCAATAGCAACCCAATTTGGATCAATGGCCGATTTCACTATTTCACTAGGAAAGACCCTTTCGTTCGAAGAAAATTACCTACATGGACTTTTTTTATAAGCGACAAATGGCACCCTCGTATATCAGGGTTATTAATTAAATATTTGTTTATGAGTTATCAACAAAGTCACATGAGTCCTATTTAAGGAAATTGTAAAGAAGAAAGAAGAAATACAATCTGTTGTAGATATTTTCTTGCGAAATGATTTACGCCACATTACAGAATTAAATCGATTGAGTTGCTTTTGATAATACAATCCAATAATAAACTCACTCTCGCTAGAAATTACTCAACCCTATCAGGGTTGTAGCGTAGGCGAGGCGCCCCGGAATGATTGCTCCGGGCGCCGCGACCAGGGGGCGCCGGAACAAAAATCAACAAATTTCAAGCAATTCAGATTATGTTGGTAAATGAAATTTGTTTTAAAAAATTAATGTTAATTCAGATATTTTAATAATAATCAGGTCACGGCTAAGTAAAATTTATTTATGTTTTTATTTCATAACAGCAGCACAACAGGCTTGCTGCCCAGTTATAGTGTCGTGTACATAATTATCTAACATACATTATTATTATTCATACACAAATGTATGCCCTTTAATTGTGAAGAAGTTATTGACTCACAATTGTTTTGAACTTGTTTTCGGATATACTAAATACATCTACTACATGAAATCTAATCATTTCGTTATATGAAGCACACATTCTCCACAGAGGAGACTTTTGTAATATGTTAGTTCTTGCTTTTGTACAATAGAATGTCCCAGTGTTTGCTGTTCTAGTCTTACCTGTTCTAGCCTTACCTGTTTAATAACTTACGTAAGAACAACAGATCAAACACCCATCTCATTTTTCTTAATGTTTGAAAACTAAAATTCGTTACTAAGTCTTCATAGGGGACATACTTTGGATAGAAACTGGTTTTCTTGTATGTAAGCATTTTTAAAAATATAAACTGCACATTTTCTATTGCATCAGCGTATTTAGTGACATTTGGGTCCAAACAGTACAACAGTATTCTAATTCTGACCTCACATATGAAAAATATAATTGTTGATTCTGTAGAAATCCAGTATTATCCTATAAATTAAACCTAGGTTTCTATATGCACTACTCGTTATTGCATCAACGCGCTGAGCAAAGATTAAGTTGCTATCAACCCATGTGAAAAGCTTAGGACTCATATTGGATAAGGAACTAAATTATAATAATCATATATCTACTCAGTGTAATAAAGCTATTATTTTATTATGTTGACTTTCTATCTCAGTCTATGAAATTATATCTCATACAAGTTCTTCTTTTACCGTTATTAAACTACTATGACGCTGTATATGGACCATCTCTCTCCGATTACAATTCTAAAACTATACAGAAAATAAAGAACTCGTGCATTAGGTTTGCCTTTAACTTAAAGAAATCGGAATATATCCTACCAGTGCTAAATAGAAACGATATTTTAACAATGTCGAGAATAAGGTACCTGCGCTAAAGTTGTCTGATATATAAAATCCTTAAAAATCAATCACCACAATATTTGTATTGTAAATTTACAAAGCAGTCACAAATTCACTCTCACGTTACGTGTAACAGTGAGAAATTCAATGTAAACAGACTTAACTGAAAATAGTGCAAGGATCATTTTCTAGAGCAGGTCCGAGAGTATGGAATGCGATACCAAAAGCTCTCACGGAAATAGAGTCATTTAATTCATTTCGAAATTCATTAAAATTACATTTGATGAAATCCCAGCAACTAGCCTCTGGCACTTACGACATGTACAGTTTTATGTAACAACTTAGCTAAATCCAACAATATCGATACTTTTTTATTGCATATGTGACTTGTTTGTATTGTATTGTATTGTATTTATTTCGTCCTTTTTCATACATTTAGCACTATGTTGCAATGCATATGAGGTAGAAACGTCATTTATATATAAACACAAAAGTAAAAAGAACAATAATAATGAAAATTACACACACTAGGTTAATAATTAAGCCTGATATCTAACATCTTATTATACATTACATTTTGCATGATATTATTAAAAATGAAGTTAAGAGTAATTATTACTTGCAGTGTATGTAGAAATCTTTGAACATATATTAAATGGTAAAAACAAGCAATGACACTGGTTACTGTAGATCATGTAGTTTCCTTCTCTCTCTGTTAGCAATTCATGTATTTCTCTATCGAGTAAAAGCACTGTTGTAATAAATATTTCTGTAGTTCTTTTTTAAATTTGGCAACAGAGTCCTGAGTCTTTATATCTTTGGGAAATTTATTGTACAGCATGATACTCGCGTATTTACACCCCTTTCCAAATAATACGGTTCTGTGTTCTACAATAGAAAAGTTTTGTTTGTTTCTTGTATCATGATCATGTTTTTCTTCTACCCGCGTAAGGACACCCTCTAGGTGTCTCTTTACAAATATCAGTAGATTTAAAATGTACAAACAGGGTAGTAGGAGTATACGATTTTTTTTTTTATTGGTTTGCAGTGAACCTTTGGCTTAGCGGTCGCCATCATTCTTATTATTCGTTTCTGTATTGTAAAAATTACCTTGGCTTTGTGTGTATTTACCCAAAATATAATGCCATATGTTAAATTTGACTGAAACAATCCAAAGTAAATTGTTTTTAAAGTAGACTCTTTTAAAACATTTTTAAGCACTTTAATTGCGAAATAAATTTGATTTTTTTTTTACTAAGCTTAGTTATTTGTACATCCCAAGAGAGATTATCTATCCAAATTCCTAAGAACTTAGTTGAATTCACATAGTCTATTTCGTTATTTTCAATTAAAATATTCACAGGCTGGGTGTTTGTTGCGTATATGATGAAAACTGATTGCTTGTGTCTTTTCAATGTTTAATTTAAGCTTATTTTCTTTAATCCACTGATAGTTTATAAAGGATTTCATATGCATTACCTTTAACATCCTCATTTGTGTTCCCTTTTACTATAATATTAGCATCATTTGCATAAAGGGATAGTTCTGCTGGAGCAACATTACATGGTAGATCGTTAATGTATATCAAAAATAATAATGGCCCTAATACGGATTTTTGTGACACTCCACATGATATTTCTTGTTTTCCCGATATGTAATATGTAGTTTGGTTTATATCTCTGTTACTGTTTGTGATTTCTACTACTTGCTGCCGATTTTCCAGATACGATTTAAACTATTTGGACGCAATGTCTCTGATTCCATAATCTTGGAGCTTTGAAAGAAGATTTCTATGTGACACTAAGTCAAATGCTTTGGAAAGATCAAGGAAAACACCTATATATTTCTTCTTACTATCTAAACTTTTATGTACAATTTCTACGAAATTATATATTGCTGTTTTCATTGATTTCCCTTTTAGGAAGCCATGTTGCTCGTGTGTTATTAGATCATGTTTAAGTAAAAAGGATGATAGCCGGATACTCATTGTGGTTTCTAAAATTTTTGAGAAAGTTGAAAGAAGAGAAATAGGCCTTTAATTTTCAAGCGCTGATTTCTCGCCTTTTATATATATATATATTGGTTTTACTTTTGCAAATTTTAATATACTAGGAATTCTAAACTTAAGAACGACATATTTATTAGAAAACACAGGGGGTCAGCAATATATTTAATGCTTTTATTTACAATACTTGTCGGTATACCATCTACGCCAGCTGACCATTTACTTTTCATCTTCTTCACCACTTTTATTATTTCTGCATTTGTAACTAGATGCAGATACATTGTATTGTTGCAAAGTTTTTAGAACATTTTCGAAGTGGGCAATGCTGGCTCAATATTGTGTTTTTGATAAGTTGATGTAATAATTATTAAATAGGTCAACTATTATGGGAGGATCTTTAATTATGTTGCCATTTTTAATTACCTCTAAATTACCGTCATCATTACGAGTGTTTACACTTAACTCGCTTTGCACTAGTTTCCACAACGCCTTCGGCTTATTATCTGATTTTTTAATGATTGTGTCATTGTGTAACTGGTTTGCTGCTTTCAGAACTCCTTTATATATGTTGTTGTATCTTTTGTAATATGTCTCTATACATGGTGATATATTTCCTTGTGTCTTTTAGCCTAGTTAAGAAGTCTCATTTTTTTTACTTACTATTCTGACCCCTTGTGTTACCCAGAGTTTTGACTGTTTTCTTGAAGTTACACATTTTACAACAGGGTATTGTAGATTGAAATAGAATGTTATGGTGTCAATGAAGTAACTGGAAGCTTCATTAACCTGGTTATAAAAGTAAAGCTCGTTCCAATTTTCTTTCCTGAGGATGTGATTAAAAATATTGTATATTTTCATCACTAAATTTTCTTTTGTACGTTACATTACTTGCTCTTGTATTACAAAAACTTTTATTAGGAGTTACATGTATATCGAGTACTTGGGCAAGGTGGTCTGAAAAACCACTGTTGAAGACGTCTACTGTGTTGTAGTTAAGATGTTTGCTCACTATGAACTGGTCAATTGCACTTTTGGAGCATTTTGTGATTCGTGTGGGAACTTTAGCAATTGCGTCCATATTAAATGAATCTAGAAAAAGTTCTACCTCGTGTTGTATCGGCTGTAAAAAATGTATGCTTATATCCCCAACCATTCAACAATCTTCTTGATTTTTATAAAATAATTTAGTATGGTATCCATCTTATTTATAAAGATTTCTATATCACTGTCAGGAGTTCTATATACACATACAATTACAAGGTTATAATCTACAATTTCTAATGCATAACTTTCACAGTGTTTTTCTACATGTAAATATTTAAACCTAGTACATTCTCTCGTTTAGGTCCCTTTTTGCATATATACAAGCCCCTCCTCTATCTCTATTATTTCTGTAGTATTGTGCTCAGCTCAAATTGAGGAATGCTTAGGTATTCTAAGCAACCTGGTTGTAACCAGTGCTCTGTTATATAAATTAAATTTACTCCTAACAGTTTGTCTAAAAGTAGTTTTTCTAACATGTTCTTTTTTATGAAACGCAAAAGCTTGTATATTTTGATGAAAAATAACTATATTATTGCTATTATATTTGTAACCTAAGTTGTTAAACTGTATACTTTGATAACATGTCTGCACTTCAACAGTATTACTCTTACTAGACCTTAGATTTAATTTATTGTCTATTAGACGTTTATCAAAACTAGAATTTTCTTTACGGATGTCTTTAATTTGGGTTGATGATCTTACCATAAAAAATAATCCGGACGGTGTGTTGGAGGCTTTCTTTGTCTTTTTGATTTCCTATGTATATTGTCCTGATGTGACGTAATTTCTTGAAGGGAAACAATGTCATTTGAAGCACTCCTATTTGCAATATTCGAGTTTACACTGATATCTTCATTAGATAGTATGACATAATTTTGTCTTCCATTTACTACTCCAGAATAGATCATTTTGTCGATTGACTTCTGCGAAAACTTACTGTTACATAACCTAGCCGGTGTGCTGATGCTAGTTCTTCTGACTGTATTTACAATATTGCTAGCTTTTGTTTCATCTTCTACATTATTACTCGCTAAAGAAAGACTGTTGTCATTTGTTGGAACTTTCCATGTTGCTGGAATAGCATGGCATACCTTCTTCTTGTTCTGGATATACTTTGCCAGTAGCTGGCTTACCTGTTTCTTACTTATCTTATTTAAGTGCATTCCATGCTTGGTGAAACAGTTTCTTCCTAGATTCGAGAGGTCAACAAATGTTACATTAGGGTTACCTTTACATACTTTTTTCGAATTTTCTATTATTTGATTTAATTAAATCATTTACGCGTTTATTTTCTGATTTATTCTGTTACTTGTATTTTTTATTTTTTTCTTTTCGTTCCTTTTGATGTGTAATGTTTAATATTGTATTCTTTTGATAAGGGTTAGGTAGTAGAGCAGCCATGGCTGAACCTTGCCCGCTTCAATAAAGACATTTTCATTCATTCATTCACCAAATATAACTCCGAGATCTTTGAAAGTATTTGGAGTAGACAAGGAAGTGCCACTTATTGTTTAGGTAAAGGTAACACTGTTCAACAAATTTTGATCGAAAGTATGTAAATTCTTTGAAATTGCCATTTTTACATTCATTTAAGCATAATATGAAAGGAAATGATAATAGAAGAATTTTCTTAGCTCAGGTTGTAAAAAAAACACCCTTGTACAACAGTAGCTGTATATATACAAATGTAATTATATTTATAGAACATTTAAGCAAAATCCTTGTAAAAACCTACATTTAACTTTTTTTTATCTATTTCACTGTGATGTAATAAGCTGGGGAGTTAAGAAGTACCCTAACCTATAGCTTTCTATACCCTTGTACTTCCTTTTTCAAAATTGCGCAAATACCAGTTTCACAGCGATTCAGAAAATAAAGTAACCGTGGTTAAGTTAAACATTAACAATTCCGTAATAAAAATCAGTATTAACATCAAAACATGAAAAATATGTACAAATACCTTTTCGTGCAAGAACTACACTGCAATGTAGACAAAAGTTTCAAGTGATCCCTTGTACAAGATTATGTTTATTTTATTTTGAGCGTCTTCGCTTGGCTTGCCTTTTGTAGGTTACATCTGGAGCATCCCTTGCAATAGTCCAACAGTAGTCGGCCAATATGTTAGAACTCCACTTTCCCTCATATCTCTTCTCCATGGCTGCAATATCTTGACGGAAACGCTCACCATGTTCATCACTTACTGCTCCACAATCTTCGGGAAAGAAGTCTAGATGTGAATGAAGAAAGTGGAGTTTCAGAGACATATTGCAACCAAGATTTTCGTAGCACAATAACAACTTTGCTACCAGTTGTTTGTAATTTGTTGCTCGGTGTCTTCACAAGAACTGTGAACAAACACTCTTCAAGCTTTCCCACGCAGCTTTCTCCTCACCTTGGAGAATTTCGTCGAACTTGTGATCTTTGAATAGTTGCCTAATCTGTGACCCTATGAAAACACCCTCTTTAACTTTGGCATCACTTAATCGAGGGAATTGTCCTCTTAGGTACTTACAGGCCTCATCCTCTTGGTTCATGCTCTTAACAAAACTTTTCATAAGACCTAATTTAATATGTAGAGGGGGAAGAAAAATTCGGTTACGATCTACCAGTGTTTCATGCTGCACATTTTTCACTCCCGGCTGAAGAGTTTCTCCGGTACTCCAATCACTTTTGTGGTAATGAGATCCACGATCTCTACTGTCCCATTCACATATAAAGCAACAATACTTTGTATACCCTAACTGCATACCTAGCAACAGTGCTATTACTTTAAGGTCACCACAAATGAGCCACTGAAAATCGTAATATTTAATGGCTTGAAGTAAACGTTTCAAGTTTTCATAAAATTCCTTCATATGAACTGCGTAACCTACAGGAATTGAAGGAAGTTCATTTCCAATATGTAAAAGCACTGCCTTTAAACTCACCTTGAACGAATCAATAAAGAGCCTCCACTCCGTAGGTTCGTAATTAATTTTAAGTGCCCCCATGAGACCATTTACATCTGTACATGCCACAAGTATGTCTTCCATAGTAAAAAATGAAGTGAACATCTCCCTATTCCGATATATTGAAATATTTACTTTTTCCTGCAATAAATTCCATTGCTTTAAGCGTGACGCTAAAATTTCGGCTTTGCTTTCCGAGAGGTCCAAGTCTCTGATTAGATCACTTAGTTCCTCTTGAGTAAGTCTATGTGGTTCACATGGAGGTTCTTCTACAACAAACGTAGGGTCCTTCGAAGTACTTGATTCAGGAGCTTCAACTTCTTGATCATCATCAGAAAAAAGATCGTATTCTGTAGGTGGGTCAGGAACAGGTAGTCCTTCTCCATGTGGAACAGGGCGTATTGCAGAAGGAATGTTAGGATAGATCAAGGCCCGCTTCTTCTTCGTGGAAATTCCCTTCTTGACGGAAGGAACCATACAAAAATAACAGTCTCTGATGTGGTCGCTTGGCTCCCTCCAAATCATGGGCACTGCAAAAGGCATTGAGCGTCCCTTCCCATTAATCCAATTTCTTAGATTGCTGGCACAAGTGTTACACACAATGTAGGGTGACCAAGATTTATCTTGGTCTCCAATTTTACAACCAAATATAGATAGGCTTTTCTTATTAGTGGTGTTATAGTCTGTTTTTGTGAGGAAAATGTCACATTACGTCCCCACACACGTAGCAGAAGCTATCCGCACTGTTTACACAATTTCGCGGCATTTTTGTTTGTTGAAATCCTCAAAATGTCACTTGAAATAGTTCCGACAACTATTTAAAAATATACATTCGAAATACCAGTATTTTTGCGTACTTGTAGTTGTATTTTTATGTCCTGCACTACACAAACGTCACACCCAAAACGCTGATAACTGCACTAAACCTGTCTTTTCTAACAATAGCAGAACACTACTGAGATAAGGAACACAATGAAACAAGCGTTCATATAGTTTCTGCAGTGTTGCCGGATGAGTGTAACATTTTACCCCAAACGAAGCGAATATATTTATTTTTAAAGCGTTATTATTAGACATGCCTGTAAAACGAAAATTAGAGCTAATATTCGAAAATAACTTTCAAATTCGTGATCAGCACTATAAAATCAATAAGAATTAGCTGATTTTGTTCAATTTTACATTTTCGTTGTTGAACAGTGTAATTGGATTTTCTTTCCCCGTGAAAAGTACAGATTTACATTTGGACACATTCAGGACTAATTTATTCTTACCATACTATATTCGAACTCTCTCTTGATCCAGTTAAAGTTTCACACAGTCATCAACTGAACTTACTTTGGAGTATAATTTGAGATTGTCGGCAAAATGAAGAACTTGGAAAGTTCTTATACACAGAGGAATATCATTAATAACAAGAAGAAACAACAGGAGGCCTAGATTAGATCCTTGAGGGACTCTCGATAGAATATTGAATTCGAAAATAACCGGTAATGTAAAACATAGTCTAGGATTATTCAACTGGAACTCTCTCCAGCCTTCTGTCAGAACAAATTCTTTTTTTTTTTTTTTTATCTTGGAATTTAATATTTATATATTCTATGCTATTACTATGTTGGTGTGTATCAAGTTCAAAATAAACAAGAATAGCACTGATCTCAGTAATTCAAAACCACGTTTTCACAAGACCACAATATATTGTTAATCATTAAAATACATTAATAACAAATCAATTCCAAAGGAGAGAGCGAAGAACGTCCCAAATATCAAGACAAAATTTATCATGCATAGTGGAACTGCATAGTGGCTACATAGTATAACTGCATTCACTAATTTTATTGGCATATTATTTGCTATCACCTTACTATCATCATAAGTGACAGGTTTTAGCTTTAGTTTTCTTTTCTTTTTTTTTTTTATGTGACATTCCTTGTTTCAATCCCGAGGTCTAAGAATGTTTTTATCATTCTAACGAAAATTCAGTTGATAATAATTTCTCCTAATTGAAATTTAATAATTCTTACGTCGAATAACTATAGTATGATTACATAGCTCTATGAAATTAAATATATAATGAGGTGAGAGCAAAAGCAAGACTTTCCGTTGGCGCTACATTAATATAGTTATATAGCGAATGCTTGTTTCTTCCGTAACTAAGTTCCATATTTGGACGATTATTCTGGTTGTATAATTTGTTTTATTTATCACTATTACAATTAGAATGGTACCATGAAGTAAAGAAAAAAGTTACTTTCTTTTTGTCATTCAGAAATACCAAAAATAATTTCTAACACTTAAGACAACATTAGATTTATAGTGTAAGAAATACCCATAAAATAATAATGCTATTAAGTAGTCGCTCAGGCGCGCACCCAGGCATTTTTGTTGAAGGGTCCGAAATCGAAACTGGATGGGGTCTGTATCGAGTGGGCCCCTCGTAAGTGTGTCCCAAAAACACAAGTTTGGTATATTATTAAAAAGAAGTACGACGTTCTTAGGTTCGTGGTCCAAATCCGGTGGACCCCTTTTTGGATGCACCCTTGGCTATCGCTAACATAACTGCTACAAAGCGTGAAGGTTCCCTACGCCATAATCTGCTAATCTTTTAGCACTGAAATAAAATTTATTTTCTTTAATAACATATATCAATTGTAATTACTTTTTCACTTCTTCTCTTTGTCATACCCTCTGTCGCATTCATTATAATACAACTTCTCTAGAACACACTTAACGTTCTTTTTCTCCTTCTCTTCCATAGTTTTGCCAACACTACTCGAGCGGCTGGATGGAATTCTCTTCGTTTTATTCTTTTCATTTTCAGACTAGCTTTCCGTCAACCATGGCCTAAACACAGCACTAGGCATCTTTCTTATCTTTATTGAATAAGGAAAAGAAAGAAGAAAATTTAATACTACAGTATAGTAATGTTCTTCTGGTGTCATGAGGAAAATCAGTTAAAGAAAATTAATTAGGACGACCTATGCTCTGGTGTAGAATTTTATAAAAATAACCCATGTAATATAATGTAATTATGTAATAAAGTAATTAAATATAATGTAATAAAATGCAAAATATACGAGTAATTAAAATACACTATTCATAAGATCTCTTGTTGCCTTATCTATTATGTAAATGAGAAAGTTAGATACTTCTACCTCATATATTTCAGATAATATTATTTGATTAGAATCCAAGAGTATTTTGTATAGATTAAAATTCCATCCTTCTTTCTCAATGCATGTATTCATGTTTATAACTTTAAAAGAATGCCCTTTTCAGGGAAGGGGAAAATGAACAAATTAACCAATCTTCCTGCATATGGTTCATTCCTCCCCAAAGGAAGAAGGTTTTCCGCTGAAAGTGTCATATAACAAAACAATACAAACAGCGGCGTAGCGAGCATTACAAGATTGGGGGGGGGGGGATGAAACTTGAAATTGCCAAGTCTAGATTTTTAAAATGCCAAGTCTTGTTGATAAAAAATTGTCAAGTGTTTCGAAAATCTTAGTGTTCCTACTTTTACCAACCCTGTGGAAAACTATCACAGCAACCTTATTTTCATATTCGTCCCATTCCATCCCCGCCTGAGATACGAATACGAACAGCCCTTGTTCCGCTTTCGAGTCTAATTTCACAACTCAGCTCAGAATCATTATCATCACCCACGATGCACAACAGTTAATTTGACAACTCATGGCCAGATTAGGTAATCCCCGCCAGCCAATTCTCATGAGAACCTTTAAAGCTACAATCAGTTGCAGAAATGCATTAAAAACGTAGATTAAAGTAGGCTATATTTATTGCCTGTGATGTAGGGATATCTAATTTATATAAACATTCAATTGAGGGGTTCAGTGAGAGACTAGACTAACCTTCACCTAGGGCTGTTCCGATAATCGAGTAATCGATAACAATTCGATAAAATTTCAAACCCGCTTCATCTATAAAGAATTTTAATTTTATCAAATTATCGAACTTTCGAGACTCCCGAAATCTTTGAGACTCCCGAAATGTTTGAGATTCTCGAAGTGTTCGAGGCACTCGAAATGTAAGAAACATTAGACAACTTCGAGACACTTGAACTGTTCGAGAGTCTCGAATTGTTTGAAAGCAGCAAATACAAAAATATATCAATATGATCGCATTTGTCGAGTCGCTTGAATATTTTGAAAAGTTCGGGATTATCGGAGTGTTCGGAACAAACAATATTCGAGGTTATCATAGTTGTATATAATATGTATTGCATATATGTAGAGTGTTCATTTTAAAACTTCTCTCCTTAGCAATGAAGTACGCGCCTTTGGCGCGGGAGACCCGGGTTCGATTCCCGGCGGGACCTCAAGTGGTTCGGAGTCCACGTTAATCAGTAGGTCCACGTCTCATATAGCCTCGCTGCTGAACGGGGCGTTAAACTCAAAATCAACTGAACTCAACTTAGCAATGAAGTGAAGGAAAAGTTTTCCCCCCCAAAGATCTGTACAAGGTTTAAGCAGTCTGTCAGAAGAGAGAAAGAGGAAGAGAAAACATGCATCACCCGAATTGAATTGGAACCCAAGATACCATTAGTCTACTAATAGTCACTTTGCCGATTGCGCCAATAACGGGGCAGGCAGAAAAACAATTTTACATATGATTTCGACAAATACAACTTTGCAATAACTTATCAGGTGAAAAAAGTTGTTTGACAAGTTTGGCTGCAAGAAGGAATCATTGGAGAGGTGAAGGAACTGTCCTCACTACTTTTGATAATAACCGAAACTTCGATAATACTCGAAATTTCGATAATACCCGAAACTTCGATAATAATCGAAATGTCGATAATACCCAAAACTTCGATAATACTTGAAATTTCGATAATACCCGAAACTTCGATAATTTCAAATACTCGAACGGTTTCGAGTAACCGATTACAACTCGATAAATTTTCACTCCGGAAGTTCGCTCAGCCTTATCGAACACCCCTACCTTCACCCAGGTTAAAATTGAGATTTTGACAGAATAGCATACCAATCATTAATTGACCTTTGCTTGAACTACTAGTTGTATGGCTTGTCCTGAGACAGAGGCGGATCCAGGAACGGACAATCACCCCCAAGAAGAGGAACAGTTCTTTTTATATTATTTTAAATATAAAATAAAACCCATTCAGAGTTAAAGATCCTAAAAGTAGCTCTCACTTGTAAGTAGCAGTATTACAACTCACCGCTCCCCAGAAGTCCATTCTGGATCCGCCCCTGTTGCATACTAAGCCAAAGTATGGATAGGAGTCGTATTATTTGCAACGTGTTGTTTTCATTTTCCCTTTTTCTCTCGGAAAGTTGAGATTTTCGGTTATCTTAGTCTCTCGCTGAAACTCTCAGTTATGAAAAAACAAACCAATAATCATTGATGCAATATAAAATATACCTATCCAAAGCCTACAAAATATATCACATTATTTAACACATTCTGGATGGGCTTGCAGTGAAGGTTTTGTCCCGGGAAAATAAATATCAAGTGTTGCACGTG
Organism: Thermobia domestica; assembly: GCF_964235325.1. Lineage (NCBI taxonomy): Eukaryota > Metazoa > Arthropoda > Insecta > Zygentoma > Lepismatidae > Thermobia > Thermobia domestica. The sequence goes on along the minus strand of NC_137458.1, from coordinate 201,494,700 downwards.
TAAAGACGGAGTTCTGTAGATTATAGAAAGGTATAATAAATCACATTGTGTTGAAAACATTATTTTCTATAAATTTTTAAAATTAAAAAAAAAAAAAGTCGTCTACAGGAAAAACCCGGTATTTAAAGGAAAGGCCCGTCCGGAATGTGTTAAGTCCTTTTCAAAATTCCTTGAGATATTTTTCTTGTTGCCAAGCACATATTGAATTCTGATCTCATTTCACTACAATTCTTCTTTGTTTTAGCTCAGACCATCTGTCAATAAGTTAACCTTATCACCAATATCTTTTTCACACTTTAACAACATTGAGTTGTCCATTCTTTCATCAGTCATTGTCGATCTGAGAGATCCCTTAACAAACTTCAATTGGCTAAATGTTCTTTCGTTCGTACACACTCCATATTCTGCAATGTGGCAAAGCTTGAAAGCTTGACTTAGAGGTTTTTTGCATTCTACCACTATGTCAATCACTGTTTCCATTTTTGAAACACGTTTATCGTTACATATATCAAACAAAACCTCCAGCTCACTCTGAAGAGCACAAATATCTGGTCTCAATTTGGCGGGAAACATGTTAGCTGCCTCTTCCACTGCTCGCATTGTCAAAACTTCCTTTCTCAAAGGGAACTTGAAAATTGAGTGTATAGGCAAGATCGTAGCTGTTATTGCAGTGATATTTTCTCGAAGGTCACAGCACAGAGTATCTAGGACAACCTTGAACTTCTTTCTGAAAAACTGCTTTAAATTCAAGTTAGATTCAGTTTGAGCATGTTCATCTAATCTCTTGGGTAGGATCCTTCGTCTATGGTGTAACTGGAAGTCATGTTCTGCTTCAACATCATATCTTTTAGCAAATACGATGGCGCTTTCAATTAAGTCGTTCATTCCAGTGGAATTATTACTGATTGCATCTAGAGTGTTAATTGTACTCTCTATCGCTCCAATGCAGTCAATCACATTTAGATCAGGTGTTTCCAACGTTTCAGTTAATATTTTCAACTTGTACATGATCAGTGGCGGCGGTTGGACGTTAAAAGTGAGGGGGCAAGACATGATCTGAATATTTTATATAAATGTTAGTTTTCCTGGTTGTTTCTAACATTTTGTTTGACGAAAGGTTGTATAACTAATAGGATACTATATTTTCAGTTAAAATACCGTATATCGTATATAATAGTTTATTAAGTAAATTCAGAAGAACAACGCAAGTAGATACTAGCCCTTTGTACTCTTAAACAACGAAAGTGTAAGAAGAGATTTGATTCCTTGCTCATGAACATCTTAAAATTCTGTCTGGAAAATTGTGTGATCAGATTATTTAATAAATTTGCAAAACAAATAAATATAAAGGATAATATTAATCATAGTAATGAATAATGATGCTTGTTTTGCAAAAGTTATATTGAAACTGAGGATTAATGAAAAACTTAATATTTAATTCCAAACATGATATTAAATGTATGTTATTACTCTTAGAAAATGAAAGACAGTAAATACTACAAGCATATGCTACGACATTTAAAGAAATATTTGCTTTTGCAACTTCTTGAAATATGTTCGTTGCCATTAGGTGCAGATTTCACTTTCTTGGAACACATCAAAACACAACAATACTTACAATCCACACTTCAGTTATACAAAATAAACTTAAAACCTAGAATTATGTTCAATTTACTAAATTTTATTGTATATACACTCGTACATTCTTAAACACAACACTTCACTCGTATATTACACTACAAAACAATGGAAAAGGTAGAAGTTGTTTCTTATCACGCTCTTTTTAATCGATATTCCTTACTTTAGAAAGAAGAAAAGACATTTTAGGAACTGTCAATTTTTGTGCAATTAAAGAATAACTTGTGAAATAGGCCCTACTTTTATGCATAATGTTCTTTCGATTAGCTTCAAAGCGGCTCACTAACATATCGAGCCCTTGTAAGAAGAAATGAAAGTATGCTGAAATTGTGCTCCAATAGGTTATTTTTTGGGGTTATTTTCTGTGGCGATTAAAACGCAATTACTGTAGCTTTCTTTACTCCACGGGAAGACAACCAATACGTATTCACGCAACAGCAAATATATGGCAGCATTTTTTCCTATTAATCAGTAACACATACAAAATCGTTATATTTCCAAATGAAACTATATACATTAATTGGTTACTTAAAAAAAGTGCGGGGGCAACTGCCCCCCTTTGCCCCCCCTAATCGCCGCCCATGTACATGATATTTTTCATGAAGAACAAGCTAAGAATGAAATCAAAAGTCTTGATTTTCTTGTATAGGCAGTGTGCTTGTGATCTGGTTCCTGAATCAAAATCTTCTTGGTTAGAAATCTCTTCCAAAACGTCAAAAATAAGCTCAAGTGATGTACTAATAGCTTTTACGGATTCAGCTTTTCCTGTCCATCGAGTTTGGGACAAATTTCTCAATTGAATAGCATTTTCCACGTCTTCAATTTTCTTAAGGAGATTCTTGAATCTTTTTGTACTGGAACTGAAGAACACATACAGTGCTTCCAGTGTGTTGAAGAATTCTCTTAAAATTATGCTTACATTACAGCTATGCTCTACTGCCGTATTTGTGCGATGATCTTGACATGGTATATAAGGAATCCGATGACCAATAATCTCTGACACTTTCTGCTGTACGCCATTAAATTTACCAGACATAGTACTTGCAAAATCATACGATTGAAACGTTATCAAAGATATATCAATTTCTTTTTTGTGTAGACTATCACAAATTTGTTTCGCGATTCCTTGACCTGTTTTATCTGTGCATTCTGCCACTTCTAGTAAACGTTCTCGAGGTTCACAATTTTCGTCAAAGCTTCTAACGACAACAGAAAGGATGTCTTTGTGTGAGATATCAGATGTAGTATCTGCCATTACTGAGTAAAACCCACTATCTTGAATCTCTTTAACCACACTTTTCCTGATCTCGTCAGCAACTAAAGAAACCAACTCGTTTTGTGACTGAGGACTCATATATGTTACGTAATATGGACGTAATTTTCTATCTTCAATCCAGCTTCGTAAAACAGGATTATATCTTGTAATGAAATTATTTGAACAAAGTTGTCGTTTTCTGGATCTGATCCTGAGCCACGAAAAGCTAGTCCTTATCTTCCTAATGTCCTGCAAGTATCTATTAAAATTTTAACAATTTCTCTGTTGTGCATTTTCACTTTTTCCTCTTCGATTAATATTAACCTTGTTTTGTGGTCAAGAAGAACCTCAATATGATGCTCTTTTAACAAAAAATTGCAATAACTATGCATTGCTGATTTGTGTGCTGTAGAAGAGAAATGCATTTGTAACTTCCCTAATTTGTGTTTCCCAGAACTTTTCATTTTCCCCCAGTTTCTAATAGTGTGGTATGTTAGCGTAAGTATCCTGCATTTCCGGTTACCAGCATGAAAGTTTGCCATTTTGTTACACGTCCAATCAAGGTTGGAAAATTACCGGGAGACAGTTCGTAGGATCATTATGGTCGACACTGGACGCCATATTGGAAAATGGCTAACTTCTAGCAACCTAATCTAAATATTTACATGAAAGCTTTAGAAAACACTTTTCTTCTTCTCCAGTCTGCTGCCAAACAGAATAAGAAACAGTTAATAGCAAAAACTTTCCGATTTTAGTCATTTAACCCTTTGGGGACTATAGAACGTGTTTCATGAGCATTTTCCAGTCACGCGTGCGATGCCTACGGGTGGTGACGTCACGAATATTGAAGAAGAAAAAATTGGGTAAATTTTAGAGCATTTTTGGGGAATTTTTTGAAACGTTTCTATTTATTCTAGGATCATGGTTCGTATCTCGTTGTGTTCATAATGAAACACCGTTTCCAACTGTACCATTACAATTTCCCTATTGTGTATCAGAAGCGAGAAAATCGCGTTCAAATTGAAAAAATGAGATTTTTCAGGAAAAATTCCCTTTTCGGGATTTCCCCCGTCAAAGACACAATAGGGACATGTTAATGGTACCATTTGAAAGCTACCCTAATTTGACACGAAATCGTTTGCGAATTATGATCCTCGGATAAATAGAAACGTGCCAGGGATATTTTGTTTTTTTCTTAAAGTAGTACGGGTTATGCTTTCCACGTGGGGGAATTTTCTTTACCGCCCTTAGTTTTCAAGATATGAGATTGATATTTTTCACAGGTATTACATACACCATGTAGTATGTTTTAGGAAATTTTGAGATCCAAGCGTTAACACAGAGGGGAGAGGGACCCAAACTCCAAAAAGAGTGATTTTCTGACAAAATTTCCCATTGGAGGCAATTTTTCCTCAACAGGCACACGATACCCACAAGCAAGTGGTACCACTCGAAAGGTTGATTCATTCCAAAGACAACAACGTACGATTCATGTTCCTACGAAGAATAGTCTTTATGCTGAAGCTCATTGAAAAACAATTGACTGACAATGTATTATTGGATGAAATTGGTAAATCGGCTAGAGCATCTACACTAATTTTTGGGAACTATCCTTCATATCTCGTTCTATGCATTATAAAGCAAAAGTTTTTTTGGTACCACTTGCATGTTCGTGTCATGTATCCTCGTCGCCAAAAGTGCCTTTACATCGCCGTGACGGGTATGTGACAGCGCAGTACTCCAAGGAAGGGATGGTTGCATAAGAAATTGTGATTAATTTTGAACAGTTTTTATTTTGACTAGGGAAATATCATAGATATAGGGAGCAAAGGAAAAGATTTGAAGCATCAGTACACTATCATCTCTGAAAAGATTCGTATTCTCAGTTTTTCAGTTTATTCTCTTATATGTTAAGTTAATAACTGCTGAAAACTGCTACTAGCGCTTTTCACTCTTCAGGAATTTAACACATGTTCGCAGGACACTTTTCTAAGTCCTAAATGTATGCGTGAATTATTTCATTCGTCTCACTGTCCTTATTTCAGAATGGAAACTGAATATGCTGAACGTGAGTATGTTTCGCTGTCGTCAAGCAAGGGTTGTAATAAATGTAAATAAGGTTCTTATTATTAAATAAAACACAGAAGTATCTATTCAATGTATAGCACAATATAATACAGTAATTAACCAACACGATAATCACTAACGCCCGCAGGATTTATTGCCCTATATATATATATATATATATATATATATATATATATATATATATATATATATACTAGCAGCGTTCACCCCGCTTCGCTGCGGTCACCCCGGAACGCAATAAACGTTGTTACTTAGATAATTTTTACTTTTTCGCTTTCAAGTGATATGATAAAAACCATAGAAGATTGCAGTAAATGTTAACATTATATCGCCTGTCATTTATGTTGACCCGCCCCGCTTCGCTGCGGTCACCCCGGAACGCAATAAACTTTGTTACTTAGATAATTTTTACTTTTTCGCTTTCAAGTGATATGATAAAAACCATAGTAAATTGCAGTAAATGTTAACATTATAGCGCCTGTCATTTATGTTAACCCGCCGAGTGACACGGTCATGCGGGTTGCATATAAATACGTTTATTTTTACCTATGATGAACTAATAACAAAGGATTTGTACGTATGGACACTTGAATGGTCAATTATCTCAAGACACTGGTAATTAAAAATTAAAGTGATATGATAAAAACCATCTAGGGTCCAAATCCTAATAACCCCCCAAAAATAAAAGAAATTGGTTCAGCCGTATTAGCGTGATGAGGGAACAAAGGATTTGTACGTTCTCTTTTATAATATAGAATATATATATATATATATATATATATATATATATATATATATATATATATATATATATATATATATATATATATATATATATATCAAAAGTCATAGTTTATCATTGATAGCGTATATCCTCTTACTTTTTAAAATCGCCAGTGTAACCTATTAGTCAGAATATACATCTCCAGATATAATGTAGAGAGAAAAGAAGGAAAGAGATATGAAAAGTGGCGTAACTAATTTTACTGCACCCTGGATAATCAATTACTCATACCCGCCCTCTGTCCCACGCATTTCAACTGCTGCGTTATATATATATATATATATATGGTTCCATGTCAGAAGGGCCCGAAAAAGGGCTAGGATAGAAAGGCCCGAGTCAAAACGGGGCTCGGTTTTAAAAGGCCCCGCGTCAAAAGGGCAAGTTCAAAAGTGGCCCCGCAACAAAAATGCCCGAGTCGAAAATGCACAGCGTGAAAATGATCCCCTCGTCAAAGGGGCCCGGGTCAAAGATCATCGCGAGAAGAGAGTCCGAGACAAAAGGGCCCTATGTAAAAAAACGGACAAAGTGGACACCGCCTCAAAAGGACACGGGTCAAAAGATTCTTGCGAGTAAAGAGACAGAGTCAAAAGGGCCTTATGTCAAAAAAACTGGGTCAAAAAGGACCCCGTTTCAAAAGGGCACAGGTCTAGACGGTCCCGCGTCAAAATGACCCCGCGGCAAAAGGCCCCGAGTCAAAAGGAGCCAAGTCAAAAGAGCCCCGCTTCAAAGGGGTCGGCAAATACAATTCCACGGCTAAAAAACCTGAGATCAGGAGTGAAAATCAGGAGAAAGATACATATGACCAGTGGCGTAACTAATTTTATTGTGCCCTGATCGCTCATCCAACTCATACCTTCCCCCTGCCGCCCGCATTTCAGCTGGTATATATATATATATATATATATATATATATATATATATATATATATATATATATATATATATTTCTATGTCAGAAGGGCACGGACAAAGGACAAGAATAGAAATGCCCGAATAAAAAGGGTCGAAAGGGCCCTGCGACAAAAGGATCCGAATGAAAACAGCCCCGCTGTCAAAAGGGCCGGAATCAAAAGGACGTCGCGACAAAAAGCCCCTATCAAAAATGTCCGAGTCAAAAGGGACCTCACCTCAAAAAGGACACGGGTCAAAACGGTCCCGGGTCAAAAGCGTTACAGGCGAAAGGGCACCGCGAAAGGAAGCCCGAGTCAAAAAGGCCTCCGTTAAAACGGGACGAGTCAAAAGACCCCTGTGTCAAAAAGGACCGATTCAAAAGGCTCCGCGTGAAAAGGGCCCGGCAAATATAATTTCACGGCGAAAAAGCCTGAGATCAGGACTGGAAATCAGGAGAAAGAAAGAGATATGATCAGTGGTGTAACAAATTTTACTGCGCCCTGGTCATTGATCATGTATTTAATCATACCTGCCTCTGCCCTGCCCCACACAGAGTTGATGCATATATATATATATATATATATATATATATATATATATATATATATATATATATATATATATATATATATATATATACAGATGGTGATCAGAAAAATGGAAACACCTGAACGAAATTGCAACTTATCAGATTAATATGGTGTCGGGCCACCTTTCACCTTCAGAACAGCCGTGATGCGACGTGGGATGGAGGCATAGAGGTCGTGAATGGTAGCAAATGGAATTTTACACCATTCCTCGTGCAGGGCATCGGCCACTGCTGTGAGAGAGGATGGAGGTGGAAATCGTTGCCGGAGTCGTGTTTCCAAGACGGACCACAAATGTTCAATTATGTTGAGATCTGGGGATTGGGCGGGCCAGGGGAGGTGTTGAACTTGATCCCGATGTTCCTCAAACCACGCTGCAACAACGCCAGCTGTGTGAATGGGTGCATTATCATCCTGGAAGATGGCGTCATTGTCCGGGAACAATATCCGGACCATAGGATGCAAGTGGTCTCCTAAAATTGCAACATAATCGTTGGCAGTGATTCATCCACTAAGTATGACCACAGGACCCAATGAAAATGATGATATGGCGGCCCACACCATCACCGAGTCGCCGCCATGTTTCACAGTTCTGCGGAGACACTGCAGATCATAATCTTCTTTGGGCGTTCTCCACACATAAACATGGCCCGTGGTTGGGAATAGGGTGAAGGATGACTCATCCGACCATATCATACGTTTCCAGTCCTTAACGGTCCAAGTTGCATGGTCGCGGCATCATTTGCGGCGTGCGAAAGCGTTATGGTCCCTGATGAGCTGTTTGGCCCGTGCAACACGACCCCGTAAGTTCATGTCATGTAATTCGCGGCGGACTGTGATTGTCGAAACAGGGTGGGGGAGGTGCTGATTTAGTTCCTCCGTCACTTGCTCCGCAGTGGCACGACGGTTCTGCGTGACAATGCGCTTTAATACCCGGCGTGACCTGTCACTCATGATTTTCTTCCGCCCACTGTTCCGCTTCCCCGATGTCGTTTTCCCGTGTGTTGTGTAGACCGTCATCACCTTCGACACTGCCCCATGCGACACACCTAACACAGTAGCCACTGCCGTCACACTCACTCCACATAACCGCGCACCAATAATTTGCCCTCTTTGAAAATCTGAGAGGTCTCCCATTTTACACTACCTCCTTCTGCTGCAGCCACTGGACACTGCTGTTCCACTGCGCCTGACGTAGTATGGAGACCGACCTAACACACCACCACCAGCGGTCCGGCGCTGCGGGCGCCACGACACAACTGCCAACCCATACATCTGACGTGTTGCCAACTACAGGTGTTTCCATTTTTCTGATCACCATCTGTATATAGTTCTGTCAGAAGGACACGGACAAAAAGGCGAAGACAGAAATGCCCAAGTAAATTGGACCCCGGTCAAAAGGGACCGGCGACAAAAGTGCCCAAGTCAAAAGGTCGTCGCGACAAAAGGGTCCTATCTAAAAATGCCCGGTGAAAAAGGACACCGCATCAAAAGGGCACGGGGGAAGGCTGTCCCGTGTCAAAAGTTCCCGAGTCGAAAGGGCCACGCTACAAAATGCCCCGAGTCAAAAGAGGCCTCGCGTCAAAAAGGCCCCTTGATAAAAGGCCCGGTAAATACAATTCCACGGCTAAAGAGCCTGAGATCAAGAGTGGAAATCAGGAGAAAGAAAGATATATGACCACTTACGTAAGTATTTTTACTGAGCCCTGGATCGTTGATCATCTATTTACTCATAACTTTCCCCTGCCCAACGCATTTCAGCTGGTGAATATATATTCTATGCCAGAAGGGCGAGGACCGAAATGCCCGAGTCAAAAGAGCCCCGGGCGAAAGGGCCCCATGACAAAACTGCCCTAGTTAAAAACGGTCCCGCGTCTAAAGGGCTCGGCGACCAAAGGGGCCGAGTCAAAAGGGTCTAAGTCAAAACGGCCCCGGGTAGAAAGAGTCCGGGTAAGGAGTCGGCGACAAATGAGCCCGCGTCAAAAGGGCGCTGTTTCAAAAGTGCCCTGGTCAAAAGGTCCGGAGTCAAAATGGCCCCGCACCTATACCGTTCGAGTCGAAAGTGCCACGTGTAAAATAGTCCCGACTGAAAAAGGCCCCGCATCAAAAGGGCCCGGTTCCACGGCTAAAAAGACTGAGATCAAAGCACGAGAGGAAATCGAGCATGCACAAGTGTATATTGTCCCTTTGGTAAGTTGATGGTTTTGTGCAAAAGAAGGAAAAATATCTGTAGTTATTAGTAGCAAATAGGAAATTTGAATCGTGATATAAGTTTTGTTTGGTTGTTGATTGTTCTGCAACAAATGATATTACTTAAGTCATTCTCCATTAAAGGTTGCATTCCCGTCTTTCGGAGTTTGTATTCTCGTTACTTTATATATTATTCATTTTCCCCTTAGTTCTAAAATTCGATTTCTAGCCCTGGATCAAAGTATAGTATGAAAAATATTCTGTAAAAGCGATTAGTTTAATTTTGCAGTCAGAAGACACATGTGGAGCTGTATACAGGGTTAGTCAAAAGTATTGGGACAGAACAATAATAACGACGTGCGTGGATGGAGGCAAAAAATGTTACAATTGGCATTATTGCATTGACTTGGAGTGGGGTCACCTTCGAACCGATCTTGAATTCCGCCATATTGCATATCACACAATATTATTAAATATAAAAGGTTATGTTTTTAGACTAACTTATACCTTAATATTCCTACAAATGAGAATGTGAACTCGTTTGTAACACATCATCTGTTTGGGACAGAGTATGCTCTGTTTTACAGGGTGTCCGATGTTTAAAAGTAAATTACAGACATTCAGTAAAGCGACATCAGCATCATCCCTATTTATCGTATGATCATACTTCAGGTCTCGTTTTATCACAATACCTCAGCCTTTTAAATGGTAAACTCCGCATCAAAAAATTGCGACAGCTAACGCCGTGCAGTTAGGCCACCAAATATACATCTTCTTATCACATAGTCGTGTCAGGTAAAGAGACCCCTCTCTCACCTCCTTTCTTCTCTTCCATACTAAAATTAGCTAACAACATGAGCGCAATTTTTATTTCAAACTATACATGTATTAGTATAGATAAAAAGAAATAACAAAAAAGAGACGAAACAAGATTCATAGGTTGATGTAGGGAGAAACTGAAACACCCACAATGAAAAATTGAAACCAATGAATGTCTATTACACAGAGATTCAGAAATGAGCAGAGAGAGAGAGAGAGAAGAGGAAAGGAAAGGAGAGGAGAAGAAGAAAAAGTAACGGGAGAACAGATAAAACTGTGGAATTCAAACGTAGTAAGAAAATAACCTAACATTACAAAGTTCCGTTTCCAGAAATCCAACAGTAATATAGAAATAATGTTTGTTTTCACATAGTTTTTCAGAACTATTCGAATATACAGACGATCCTTTAAATATTTATTATGTTACTTTCATAATGGATAGCATACTCAATTTCAAGTAGAACTGTAGATCTCCGAGACACATCTAGGATAATGTCAAAGGTTTAACACACATGCTTTGTTTCCGCGTGGTTCGATTGCAAATTCGGTAGTGTCCGTTGGACGTAATGATCCGAAATACATTCTAATATACCCAGTAGACAGCGTTGGTCATATCTTCCATTTCAGACTACTAATGCGAACTGAACGAAAAAAAACGAAACGAAAAGAAAAGAGAAAGAAAGAAAAAAGAGAAAATTGAAGAGTGCTATTTTATTGCTAAATATCTATCAGATATAACCTATATTAAAAGTCCAAACTGTATCGTAATGGAAAGCTACAAATGTTGGAAAGGAAAAGTTCATGTTTCTCATAGATGTAGCATCTTTCAAATTTCAACGTGAATAAAACACATTGAATTATAGGACGGGAATAAATATTGTGTCGAACTAGTAAAATGAAATTTTGTTTTCAAATAACCAGAGAGGTACCATTTTCTAGTCTTTTCCGAAGAGTTATCTGTTCCGAACATCCAGCATTGATTTCATCTCTACCGAATATAACGTAATTTGCACAGAGAGAAAGAACACGCTAAGAGCTCATACGCATCATCGTGTCAGTCGTATGATGCTGGTTAGGTTATAGACCACCACTGGATCGAGGAATTTAAATCCGTAGTGAATCGGTAATTCGACTGAGATTCGGTAACCCAGAGGATAAAAAAGATATTTAACTTATTTCCTTGCGTTTAAACAGTATTTCTGTCAGAGATGACTAGGGCCGTTGATGTTATCCCCAGAGCACGAAAAACACGTCACCGAAGTTAACAGTTAATTAGATTCCCCGGACCAGGCTTCTGTTCCGTTTTAACTTTGGAATATGAACTGCATGTATGTGTGAGAGGGAGAGAGCTAGAGAAGTGAAAGATGCAAAGAAAGATAGGGAAACGTCAAGAAAGAAAGAGAGAGGGACGGGACGAATATAAATATGAAGCATACTTACTATTGCAGTGTATGATATAGAACACACACACTATTTACTCGAACTGTCGCTAGTGATGCCTTGTAAGTTCTCCATCAGAAGATGAGTCTCTTTTTGCAGCCATTATTTTATGCGAAAAAATCATACTACCTCATGGAGTATCGAACCAAGATTTTTCATTTGGAAGTCTGACACGTTACCACTACATCACCGATTGCTTTAGCCAAACTTTGTTTAACAAATGGTGTAGTGTTTCTTTCTGCGAACGATAACACGAAAATTGCATACTGCAGATCAACGATGTCTTTGGAATGTCCTGGTAATTCCTGTCCTCTTTCCCATCCAACATTCGTAAATCGTCTCTATCATGATACAGGTGTTTGCTTTCACATTGTTATGTATTGCTTGTCCAGTATGATAAGTCGATTCTTCACAATCACTATGCTACGAGGGTCATCCGGAAATTGGTACCCGTTTGTGCAATAAAGACACAGCAGTACATATTAACAAATATACACATTTTTATTGGAAAGAGCATACTTTACACTACTTTTCCACATAATCACCAAGCAAATTTAGGCATTTGTCATACCGTGTGACGAGTTTTTGTATTCCAGGGTCATAGTCCTCCGCCACCAGTGTATTGAGATACGTAGTCACGCCTCGTTTAAGTTCGTCATCACTGTCAAATCTTTTTCCCGCCAGAAAATCGAGACACATTAGGAAAATGTTCACAGAGTTCATCAATTGTGACGCGCCGATCGTTCCTCACTCATTCGTCTACTGACCTCAGTAGTACGTCTGTAATGACAGATGGTCTCCCTGAACGCTCCTCGTCGTGTGTACTCCCCCTCCCCAGGTTGAAGTTGCGACACCAGCGCCGAACAGACGACTCGTCCATCGCATTGTCTCCATACACCTCCTTTAATTGGGGATGAATTTCACAAGGTCGAACGTTTCGTTCATTAAGAAATTTAATCACGGCCCTCACTTCACAACTGGCGGGGTTCTCAATTCGTTTAATCATTATAGATGAGCACAGACATAACACAGGCACTGCTAGCATCACGCAACCTCGCACAGAGCAGGCAGACAAGCCACTGACGCGTTATGACCTTGCCCAGCGGCTTTCCGAGTCGTCAGCGCTTCAAGCGGCGCAAACGGGTATCACTTTCTGGATGGCTCTCGTAGATAGCAATATTATTCATAAGGCCATTGCGTTACCCCTACACTATCATGCCATCTAAAATTTCAAGCCGAATATTACTTTCTTTAGCCCTGATCTTTGGAACGAATCGGCTTCTTCCTCTAACGTTATTTGCAACAAAGTGCACAACAAAATTGATTTGTTCGACGGCCTAGAGAGAAATAAGTGCCCACTGATAAAAAAAAAACAACTTACAATCGAGGAAAGAATGTGAAATTAAAACATATTTTGCAGTAATTTATCCGTGGAAGTTCAAAAGTAAGCAAATAATAATAATAATAATAATAATAATAATAATAATAATAATAATAACCTATATTATAAAATTGAAAGTAACTATGTCTGTGGCTCCTAATCTCTTGAACCACCCATCTGATCTCTATAAAGCTTTCAACATAGATACGGTTCGGATCTGGGACTACTTTTGTCATTTCAGTTTGACGGTGCAACGTAGGGGCTGGTGAGAGGGAGTAACATGTAAAAAAAACTGAAAATGAAAGTGGCTGTCTTTGTGACTTCATCACTCTTGAACCACCCGACCGATCTCAATTAAATTTTCAACACAGATCAGGTTCGGGCCTTAGATAGCATTTATCTATTTACTTTGACGATATAGCTTAGGGTTGAGGAGAGGGAGAAGTTAAAAAGTGTAAATAAAAGTTGATAACTCGCGAAACAAATGATCCATCACGATCAAATTTTCAACCTAGATGAAATTCGAACCTGAGATGGTTTCTGTCATATCACTTGGACGTTGGAACTAAAGAGATAAAGAGGAGGAGCGACATTTAACAAAGAACGAAAAATTACTGGTATAAGTGGTGTATCTGTAATTTTTGGATTCGCTGAGATTAATAGTGACACATCTGATGCTGTTTAAACCCAAATTCAGTCCCTCTAGTGGGAGGAGGGAGAGACATATAAAAATGATCGAAATAACCAATATCAGTGTCGAATTCACAGTTTTCCGGCTCGCTGAGATCAACAATGACACTGCAGATGTCGTGCCCCACAACATAGGGATGAGAGAGGATATAAAAAACACAACGAAAATGGCCGATATCAAAGAGGGCTTTAGTAACACGAAACAGTGACTGAGTAACGGACCATATTAATATTATTTCTCAATTTAACCCAATGAAGCGGGTAATTGATGCTAATAATAATAATAATAATAATAATAATAATAATAATAATAATAATAATAATAATAATAAACTACTATAGTGTGAATGTACACATTTATTATTATTATTATTATTAGTAGTAGTAGTAGTAGTAGTAGTAGTAGTAGTAGTACTAGTAGTAGTAGTAGTAGTAGTAGTAGTAGTAGTATTGCCGTACTTTTGAACTTGCACGACGAAATTACTGAAAATATGTTTTATTTCTGTAATTTTTCCTGGATTGTATGCATTTCCTTCATTTATTAGTGGGCACTAATTTCTCTCTAGGCGTCGAATAAATCAATTTCGTTGTGCACTTTGATTCGTTCTAAAGATCACACCTAAAGTAAGTAATATTTGGCTTCTAATTTCAGGTGGCATGAAAGTGTTCGGGTAACGCAGTGTCTTTATGCATAATACAGCTATCTAACATAGGTTCAAATCTTAATCACATCAAAGTTAATATTTTTACAATGTGATTGTGAAGAATCGACTTATCATACTGGACAAGCATTACGTAAGAATATGAAAGCAAACAGCTGTATCATGATAGAGACGATTTACGAATGTTGGTTGGGAAAGGGCAAGGGAATTACCAAGACATTCCAAAGACATCATTGATCTGCAGTATGAACTTTTCGTGTTGTCGTTCTCAGAAAGAAACACTACACCATTTGTTAAACGAAGTTTGGCTAAAGCAATCGGTGGTGTAGTGGTAACGTGTTTACCCCAGATTCCCGTATAAAACAGGATCTTGTGTAGAAGTTTCCTTGAGACATCCCTATTTATCCTAGAATCGTGGGTCGTACATAATTCTCTTCAGAACTGGCTTTCAAACGATACCATTCACATGTCTCCATCGTGTATCTAAGGCGTGAAAATCGCGAAAAAAAGAGATTTTTTTGGTTAAAAATATTTTTTTACCTTTTTGCCCCTATAGATCCCCAGTGTTAACGCAGAGATCACCTGAAAAATCTGATAAATTTTGTCCGGTGGACTGCATGTTGTGCAAAATTTCAATCTTCTAGTTGCAAAAGTAAATCCGCCAAAAAAATAAAAAAATTAATATCGGCCTAATAACAAATTATTTTTTAAAGTTTTGACGTCATCACCTCCTATGTCTCGACGCAGAAAGGCGTGAAACCATACATAACGTGTTCTACAATGCCTCTAGGCTTGGAAAACAGAAAACCCAAAGTAAAAAGCTTTATTTGTTCTTTTTAAATCGAATAATGAAGACACTCATTTAGTAGCTAAAACATATTAACAATCCACAAGAACTGTCACTTGTCGAAACCTTCATATCGAATTATGAATGGATTTCAGGTGCTGTACTCAACAAACGAAAGTCAAGCCTGATGTGTGCAAACACAGCTGACCAACTCATGGCAGACACGTAGACTACAACTTTCGTGCCACAACATGCACTGTGGTAGTGGTTGTCCTTATTCATCAAAGTAAAGCCCGCCTTGTAAGTCTTGCAGGCCGAGTATACCTTTTAAATGTTTTTATATTCAGTCGTCTTTGGTTCCATACAAAACTATTTTCCTGCCAAAGAAATATCTCAGTATCATACGGAAACACACAATGCAACTGCTGTGGCATACTCACTGCCTAAGGGTGAATCACGCGACAGTGTACTTATCAAAATGTGTTGGTGGCCTTGGCCTTGAAAACATTCAACTTCAGAGCTGCTCGCACATAGCTTGTGCCAAAAGGACTAGCTCAGGAGAGTAATGCTCTCGGAAGTAGGAAAGAGAAACACAGTTCTGATTGGTTGGTGTTATCAATTTCTTGCCACGTTGCATTTAAATAGCAGAAGTCAAATAATTTTTGTTGTCGGTCTTCGTGGCCGAGTGGGCTAGCGCTATGTGCTATTAATGAAAGTCACTTTTGGCGTGAGTTCAAACCCGGCTCGAGGATTTTTTTTTACATTTTTAAAATATTTTTATAACACTTTTTAAATTAAAATAATATGAAAATAATATTCAAAAAAGTGATTTACTTACTTTTGTGCAGATAAGTAGTAGTAGTAGTAGGAACGGGTTAGAAACCCCGCAGGGCTCGTTTTGTTCCCCTTGTACTCCATGATATAAATTTTGTGACCAACTTAAAACAACTGGCTAGGATAGCGTTTAGAACAGCTGACTAGAGTAGCGCGCGAAAAAAACGTACTTCTGGGAGCATTATTCTCCCGAGTGGGTCGTGTGCCAAACACTGCTCATGGAGTCCCTTTCCAGCACAGTAAAAGGGCGAAAAAAAAGAAAGGAAAAAATAAAGAATACGGAAAACTGTTCCTTATGCAAAGAGCGTTTGAAAACATTTCAAAAGGTACGCTATGACTATTATCAGTTAATTGGCAACAACCGATATCACGGACAGATCCAGGAAGTTTTGAGGAGGGGAGGGGGCAGGTCTGAAAAATAAATTTGAGACATTTCTTGATACGTGGTTAGCTAACCAAAAATATGAACTGGAGTGCTTCATAATACGTATTTATCGCCCTTCTGGAGGCTGCATTGAGGAAAGCCATGTTGTTCAACACGAGAGAATCCAGGATTACAATAAAAAACTTTTTATTACCATCTTTTTATTATTGCATTTTATTATTATCATTATTTTTCTTAGATTATGTAGAGTAAACTATTTTTAATTTAATTTCCTATTAACATAGTTCATATTAACTCTTTACTAATATTCTTATTTTTATACTGCATAAGTACTATCGTGGGGTCAGATTTAACACCATTATTTGTTTTGAAATTAAAATATGTTAATACGTGTTACCATTGGCAGTTGATTGTGGACCGTTTACTAGTGCTATACTTTAATGGACTTAACTAGTTTTGGGGACAAAAGATATTTTCAAAATATTTTTTGACTAATGGTCTTTTGGTAATAGATTATTACGAAGCGAAAGAACATACTTAAATGAAATAAAGTTTTTTGTTATCCGAAAATAAAGTATGAAAATAAACTTATTTTTATGTAAAAAAGCATTCAATTATTAGTGCTGAGAAAATGTAACTTGTCATTTAAAAAGCTGACAATTGATGCTTTTGTGTTTGATTAGTTGCTTGGCTGCAGGCCCGTATCCACAGGGGAACTAGGGTGCCGGGCCCCCCTAAAGTTTTACTGTTCCCCCTAACAGGGACGTACCCAGAAATTTATTTCGGGAGGGGCGTAAAGCGTTTTGGAGGGGTCCAAATACAATTTGAGGCTAAATTATATGAACATTTCTAAAATTGCCCCTAAAAGTAGATTACATTTTTTAAAAGTCGGGATTTCGGGGGGCGGACCCCCAGGACCCACCCTGCGTATGCCCACTAAAATATTCACGGTAGGCTTGCAAATGAACTGCTATACTATAATGATGAACTATAATATGGTTGGATCGGCCCCCTAACTTCTACCGCCCCCTCATATTTTTGGGCTGGCTACAGCTACCTGCTTGGCTACCTACCAATACACACAATGATTAGTCTTAAGGGGCCGTCCACATATTACGTAACGCTACTTTTGACCAATTTTTATTTTCTCCCTCCCCCTTGTCACACTTCGTAATGCAAGGCTGAACCCCTCCCCCGTTCGTTACGTAACACTTTTGGATTTTTGTTTTCTCACCAATTTTCCTTATTTTGGGAGTTATTATAATAAAAACTATTTTTAATAGCAGAAATTTTATTACAAAATGCTCTTTTTCTGAATATATTTGTAGTATTTTTCACTAATAAATCAAAGTACCGGTACGTATTAGAAAATGGTAGGATGGTAATAATATTTTAACCCCATAAGATTGCTTAATTAACAGTCCTAATTCTTCAAAACTGCATACTGTCGTTTCCCAAGAAGATCACACCTATCCTTTTCGGTCAGATGATGACAACGAGGGTCACTACGAAAGTTTTGAGATACGCATTGTTGTGGCACAGTATTTGAATTCCAACAATTGCGTTCGGTAGTGGTATCCAGAGCAAAGAAGCGAAGCAGGTTTCAACGGCGTATCGCCTTCACTTGTTTGTTGATGTGAGCAGTATTCGGCTGTCTAGAATGGAGCTCGAAAGGAAACCTTTTTGGGGAATGATCCTTTACGATTTCAAAAGTGGTTTGAACGAGACACAAAGCCTTGACCGTTTGCAGGGGGCATTTGGGGACCTTGCTAATTCCCGTGCTACAATTTTTCGGTGGTTTGGTGAATTCAGAAGAGGCCGGACATCGCTTAAAGATGGAGAGAGAGCTGGACGTCCTGCAAAAGCTGTGTCAGATGAAAACATTGCCGCTGTGGAACAAATGATTCGAGAAAATCCTCGAACAACTTTCAAGGACATTGAATCTACAGTGAACATTGGATCGCCAGCAGTAACAAAAATTCTTCATGTTCATCTTCGGTTCATGAAGGTTTCATCTCGTTGGGTGCCTCACACTTTGACTGAACAGCAGAAGCGCATGCGTGTGTAATGGTGTGAAGAAATGCTTGCAAGATTTGATGGAGGCAATTCTCGACGCGTCTCTGACATTGTTAGTGGTGATGAGACTTGGATCTATCAATTTGACTCTGAAAATAAACTCCAGTCTACAGTTTGGATCTTTCCAGACGAAAATCCACCCACGAAAGTGAAGCGACCGCGAAGTGTGGGGAAGAATATGGTCGCAACTTTCTTCTCCAAATCTGGCCATGTTGCTACTGTTCCACTTGAAGAACAAAGAACTGTTACTGCTCAATGGTACACTACTGTTTGCCTAACAAAAGTGTTCCAGAACCTTCGGGAACGGCGTCCAAGAACTGGATTGCGTGGGATCCTGCTTCATCATGACAACGCGTCCGCACACACGGTCAATATCACAATTCAGTTTTTAGAATCTAGGGAGGTCAAACTTATGTCTCATTCGCCGTATAGCCCTGACCTGGCCCCGTGTGATTTTTTTCTGTTCCCCGGGATCAAAGATCGCATGCGTGGGAAGAGATTTTGCAGCCCTGAAGAAGCTGTAGTGGCTTACGAGAACGAACTTTCAACACTTGAAGGAAAAGGCTGGCAACACTGCTTCCAAAAGTGGCTTTCGAGGATGCAAAAGTGTGTACAGTGTAATGGTGAATACTTTGAGAAAATGTAAGTGTTAAATTGATTTTAAGTAAGTTATTTCACATCTGAAAACTTTCGTAGTGACCCTCGTACTGACAAGGAAGATGAAGGTGGAACAGGATCTAAAGAACTAACATCGATCACTTTTTCAGGGATCCAGGATGCTTCATGCATTTGAAATTCGCCAGTTTCGACGATGCAAAGTTGCCTTCCTCGTCGACCACAGATTCAAAGTGGCTGCGCATGTGAAGAAGCAGGGACATCTCGTTTGTGAAGAAGCTCTCGAGCATCTTTTTTGGACTTCGGACTTCAGTTTACCTCTTTTCATATTCTTCTTGTCCTAAATCAGTGCGAGAATGCGAATAAACTCAATTTCTTCAGAAATATTCAAATTCAAAAATCAAAAATTTAGTACGAGATAATATCCGACGAATTAGGCTTTTTAATATCTTATTTTGATCTACAAATCCTGGATCGTTCCATCGCGGAAAATATAATTTCACGAAAAAGAATTTCTTCTGTTTCCCATGCAAAACCCCTTAGAAGAATAGAGTGAGTAATGATTCAAATCAAAGGTTTCAGATAACATTCTCAGAAATAGCAATACTAGTGGGAACATGAGGCCATTTTCAGACGGTGGTTACGATCACTAACAACTAACTCCGGAAAAGCGTGTTCCCTAAATCCAATGCTGCGATAGCCACAAAACGGAGTTTTATTGTATTGTAATACATGCAGGATTCGCCACCATTTACGCTGGTGTCTAGTGCGTCTTCGAATCTCTTCTGTATGATTCAATTTATGTAGGCTATAGTTCGCAATTTTCCAAAACAATAGGAATATTTATTTATCTATATCGATAATATATATATATATATATATATATATATATATATATATATATATATATATATACGAGGGTTGGAACTTAAATAGTGGCAACACTGCTGTGGAGACACTATGCAATGAAATATACTAGTGGCGCTGATAGCGCACGTTATTAACATACCTACCTAACCTCTGAGCAAGTAGACTCGCCCGTCCCACGTCACCGGCAGGCTCACAAGCGAGGGAAGCACAAATCACTTGTGAGCGAGCGGTCTAACGTAAAGGTGTCACTATGTTTTCGAAACAGGAACAACGGAGTTGGATCAAGATTGAATGTGCCAGAGGTCGTACAGCACGACAGTGTCATCAAGGGCTTCAAGAGGCGTGGGGGAATCGGCATTGCCGTACAGAACAGTGGCACGGTGGGTAAAAACCTTTAACGAAGGTCGGCAAACTGTGGCGGACATGTATCGGGCAGGTCGTCCTAGCGTCTCTGAAGAAGTGCAAGCTGTTGCCGCGTTAGTGGACAGTGATCGACGCCTGACGATTCGTGAGCTCGCCCACGAAACCGGATTAGGGCATTGACGGTCAGCCCTGGAGGAACGTAATGCGTTAGGATAACACACCATAACTTTCACCATACTCGGGCTCTGACGCACTTTCGACTTTCGCGGCGACCCATAATGACGCCATTCGTTGGATTGGCGTTTCAGTGTTGGCTCGTAAGATCTGGCCCATGTCTCATCCAGTGTTACGATACGGCGTAAGAAAGCCTCGTCTTCGCGCTCATACCGCTCCAAGTGCGTCTGAGCAGCGTCGTAACGCATCCATTTTTGCATTTCCATCAACTCATGCGGAACCCATTGTGATGCAGTTTTGCGCATGCCCAGGCGTTCCTTCAGAATGCGAAGCACAGTCTTACGCGCTAATCCGGTTTCGTGGGCGAGCTCACTAATCGTCAGGCGTGGATCACTGTCCACTGTTCACTAGCGAATTTGACACCTTTACGTTAGACCGCTTGCTCACAAGTGATTTGTGCTTCCCTCGCTTGTGCGCCTGCCAGTGACGTGGGACGGGCGAGTCTATTTGCTCGGAGGTTAGGTAGATATGTCAACAACATGCGCTATCAGCGCCACTAGTACATTTCATTGCATAGTGTCTCCACAGCAGTGTTGCCACTATTTAAGTTCCAACCCTCGTATATATATATATATATATATATATATATATATATATATATATATATATATATATATATATATAAATGAAAGTGACTATGTTTGTAACTTAATAACTCTTAACCATCCGACCGATCTCGTTCAAATTTTCAACATAGATGAAGTTCTGACCTGGGATGTTTTTTATCATTTTACTTTGAAGGTGCAACTTGGGGGAGGGGGAATATATAAAAAAATGATTGAAAATGAACGATGTTAGTGTCAAATGCATAGATTTCGGGGTCGCTGAGATAAACAGTGACTCTTTCGATGCAGTTTAAATCCAAATTCACCCCGCAACTCGGGTAAAGTGGAGGATGACATATACAAAATGTTCGAAAATGACTGATATTAGAGTCGAGACCATGGTGTTAGGGGTCGCTGAGATGAACAGTAACACTTTCGATGCCGTTTAAATTAAAATTTGGCCATGCAACTTGGGGAAGGGGAGATAAATAAAAGTGATCGAATATGACCGATATTTGTGTCGAATCCATAGTTTTTGGAGTCCGTAAGTTGATGGTGACAGTTTTGGTGCCCAATATATCCAAAATGAAACGTATTCTCCCCGTATGAAAAACGGGTATTCTAGCTAATTTATAAAAAAGAAAAAAACAATAAAATTATTTGTTTAAAAGATTGCATATAAATCTGAGAATAAAAATAAAAATACAGCAGAAAAAACTGTTACGTAGCGAAGACCTAAAGCCCCTCCTCCCCCTTATCACTCTTCATAACGCAAGGCCGAACCCCCTTCCCTCCTTGCCTCCTTACGTAATATGTGGACGACCCCTAAATGTGTCTTAATCACATATCCATTAGACACAGAACAAATATAGACACTTTAGTTCTTCTACTGACAGTCAGTACATATAGTGATTTTTCTTGATTGACCCTTATGCACATTTCGGTTGCACATAGAACAAATCCAGGAACGTTTTATGTCATCAATTCGAGGACTAATAGCACATCTCCTCCTTTTAGCTGGAGAATCTGTTTGCGGATAGTCTTCATTGATGTTCCTATCAGTTAGTCGTAACAATGACTGCCGAAGCCTACGAGAAAGTGTCGCCCCTTACTTTTAGGTGATCTTGAGCGAGAGTCATCGTAATACTCCTCATGAAGTCTCGTCTCTGAAATCTTCTTGCTTCGTTGAAAAGATGGTAAAAAAAACAAGGCTATTTAAGCATGCAACGTCCAGTATTCTATAGAAAATTGCAAGAAACTACCTTCTGCAAAATCTGCCAGTTCCGAGTTCTGCACACATCTCCGTAACACACCCCAAGAAAACCACAGAAAAAATGTAATGCAGGAAACGTATAGCGCAAGTACTATCCTGGGGAAAATTTCGACCCCAGAGGTCCGAAACTATCGAAACAACAAAGTGCATGGACACGAACAACAAGTCGCTACGAAATCTCAAGATCAACTAAAAAAATGCAACCGTTAAGTTTTACGACCCACGATTATGCCGGCTAGGGTAAAGGAGGTGGCGATAATGAGAAATGAATGAAATGGTGGAATGAAGAAAGTGGGACGAAACTGGAGAACCCCGAGAAAACCCACGCACACAGTGTTTATCCAGCACAAGCTTCACTTTGCGCGGGCTGGGATCAAACCCAGGACCCCATGCACCAGAGGTGAATACTCTATCACTGAGCCACCCAGCCCCCTAGCAAGGTCAACTGAGAATAGACGACTGAAGCCTCAGTGAAACAATATATATATATATATATTGTCCACAGCTAGAAATGTGTTTGTGGAGGTCAAATTTGATCCCCCACGATAGTATGTAGTGATAACTTAGGAAAAAGATATGTAAAAACTTAGATTTCTTAATAATAAAAATAACTTTGTATACTGTTAGTATATATATATATATATATATATATATATATATATATATATATATATATAGGGTTTGTCCGGGAAGTAATAGGACTGATTTTATTCCGCCATGACTGTACTTCGGAGCGTGCGCGCACCGACTGAATCCAGTAGAGGGCGTTCCTAGCTAACGAAAGATCAGCTGGTCACTTGTCTCCGAGCACACGGAGAGTCAGGACAGGCTTTTTCGCGCGACGTGTTTCTGTGAGTGGTGCAAGCCGAAAATGCAGCGTTCGTTAGAGCAGAGGTACGCGATTAAATTCTGTGTTAAACTCGCTAAATCTGCGACAGAGACGTTTGATATGATCAAGCAGGCTTACCCAGATGATGCTTTAGCAAGAAGTGGTGTGTTTCGGTGGCACAAGGCCTTTTCGGAGGGCCGGGAAGAGGTCGCCGATGAAGACCGTGCTGGAAAACCATCAACTTTGACAAACACCGACAATATGACTCGTGTGCGCGAAGTTTTGAACTCAGACCGTCGACTAAGTATTCGTTTAATTGCCCAGATGTTAAATTTACCAAAAACTGTGGTTCATGAAATTGTGACGGAGCCTTTGAACATGCGCAAGGTGTGCGCGAAGATTGTCCCAAAAGTGCTCACTGACGACCAGAAATTGCGACGAGTGGAATTGTGCCAAGAAAATTTGAACATATGTGAAAGTGACTCCCAATTTTTGAAAAAAGTAATCACAGGTAACGAATCATGGATCTTTGAGTATGATCCCGAGACAAAGAGGCAATCTTCCGAGTGGCACACGCCGGCGTCTCCTCTCCCAAAAAGAGAAGATTGAGCAAATCCAAAGTGGAAACGATGCTCATTGTCTTTTTTGACATCAAAGGCTTCCTCCCATATGAATTTGTTCCTCATGGACAAACCGTCAACGCCAAGTTTTACGAGGAAGTGCTCAAGAGACTCAAACAAAGGGTCAATCGGGTCCGACCAGACATCGGAGCTCACTGGAAGCTTAAGCCCAGATGTGGCCCCCGGACTTCTTTTTGATTCCTCGCCTGAAACGCCCGATGAAAGGCAAGCATTTTGAGACGACAGAGGGGATCCAAGCAGTTTGCACCGCGGCTCTCAAGGCTATTCCGGAGAATGACTTCCGTGACGCCTTCAATGCTTGGAAATCGCGCTGGCAGCGCTGCATCGACGCAGAAGGAGCCTATTTTGAAAGTTTTCAAAGAATTGTAACGATTGGCTCAATAATTTTTTTAAATCGACTCAGTCCTATTACTTTCCGGACAAACCTCGGACTGGACCAAACTTCCGGATACATATAACGCAGCAGCTGAAATGCGTGGGGCAGGAGGGTATGAGCAAATCGATCACCAATGGAATGAATCGATCCAGGGCACAGTAAAACTAGTTAGGCCACTGGGCATATCTCCTTCCTTCTCTTCTCTTTACATTATATCTGGAGATGTATGTTCTGACTAATAGGCTACTGTGGCAATTTTAAAAAGTGAGAGGATATACGCTATCAATGATAAACTATGACTTTCAATATATAGAGGGCAATAAATCGAAAAACTCTATATTATTGTTCTGTCCCAATGCCCTGTATAGAGATCCACATGTCTTCTCAAAGCAACATGAAACTAATCTTTTCCACAGAATATTTTTCATTCTATACTTTGATCCAGGGGTTGAAATGGAATTTTAGACCTAAGGGGAAAGTCAATAATAGATAAGGTTTGATTCAAAAAGTCGGAAGAGCAAGCGAACTTTGATGGAGAAGCGATAGAGATTGTTGCAGAACAATTAACAAAAAAACAAAATTAATATCGCCATTCAAATTTACTATTTGTTAATAATAACTACAGATGTTTCTCCTTCCTTTGCACAATCACTTCAACTTACGAAGGGGATATTATCTCCTCGTGCATACCTGATTTTCACTCTTGCTTTTATCTCAGGCTTTTTGCACGTGAAACTGTATTTACCGGGTAACTTTGACGCGGGGCCATTTTGACTCGTGCATTTTTGTCGCGGAGCACTTACCCCCAGACCTTTTCCATGCTGGGCCGTAAGACTCGGGCCCTTTTGAGGCAGGGTTCTTTCGACCCAGTCTGCTTTGACGCAGGACTCTTTTAACTCGATTCCTTTTGACCCGGGCAATTTTGACGCTGGGCCGTTTTGACTCTGGCCTTTTTGTTGCGGAGATCTTTTGACTCGGAGACTTTTCTCGCGGGGCCTTTTGACCCGGAGACCTTTTGACCTGTGCTCTTTTTTTACATTCGCTCATCCGCGTAACTCTCAGCCGGTGCCTTAAGCATTCAAAACCGGCGAGGTAACATTATTGCGAATGTTTCTTTATTTTTTCTAGGCTCTCTTGACGCGGGGCTGTTTATACTCGGGCTCGTTTGACGTAGGGCCCTTTTGACTCGGTTCTTTTTGTCGCGGAACCATTTTGACCCAGGTCTTTTTCACGCTCGGTCGTTTTATCCCGGAAACTTTTAACTCAAGTCTTTTCGACCCGGGCCATTTTGACTTGGACTCTTTTTTCGCGGAGACTTTTGACCTGGACATTTCACTCTGGGCTGTTTTGACCCGGGCCCTTTTGACGCGGGATCGTTTTGACTCGGGCACTTTTGTCGCGGAGACCTTTTGACGCAGGCCTTTTTGACGCGGGCTCTTTTCTAGCGGGGCTGGTTTGAACCGTGCCCTTTTGAGTTGCATCCTTTTGACCCGGCCTCTTTCGAAGTAGGGACCATTTGTCGCGGGGTCTTTTGACTCGGCTCCTTTTCATGCGTGGCCTTTTGTCGCTAGGCCCTTTTGACCTGCAGACTTTTTGACTTGCGCTCTTTTAACGCGGGGCCGTTTCTTCTCGGGTTCGTATGACGTAGTAACCTTTTAACTCGGGTTTTTTCTCGCGGGATCCTTTTGAGCCGGGCTCTTTTGACGCAGGGCCCTTTTAACTCAAGCCCATTTAACCTGGGCCCTTTAGACGTGGGCCATTTTGACACGGGGCCTTCTGTCGCGGAGACCCTTTCACACAGGTCCTTTTGACTCGAGCCCTTTTGTTGCAGAGATATTTTGAACCCGGGCCTTTTGTCGGGGGGTTCTTTTATCCGAGCCCTATTGACCTGGGCTCTTTTCACGCGGAGCCCTTTTTACTTGGGTCTGTTTGACGCAGGTCCATTTTCACTCGGGTCTTTTTGTCGCAGGACACTTTTGACACGAGCTCTTTTGACGCTGAGCCGTTTTGATCCGGGAACGTTTGTTGCAAAGAGCTTTAGACCCGGGCCTTTTCTACTCGGGCATTTTTGTAGCGGGGCCCCTTTTGGCACAGTCCGTTTGGCATAGAGCTCTTTTGACTCGAGCTCTCTTAACACAGGGTTCTTTTTTACTCCGGTCTCTTTTTCGCAGGACGATTTTGACCTGAACTTTTTCACGCTGTTCCGATTTGACCCGGGCCCTTTTGAGGCGGGATACTTTTGACCGGGGTTCTTTTTACTCAGGCCCCTATTAACTCGAGCCCTTTTGACGCGTGGTCGTTTTGAGTCGTTCCCTTTTGTCGCGGATACCCTTATACCCAGACCTTTTTCACGCTGGGCCGTTTTGATTCGGGTCCTTTTGAGGAGGGTTCCTTTCGACCCAGGCTCTTTTGACACAGGGCCTTTTAACTTTATCCCTTTTGACCCGTACAATTTTGACGCTGGGCCGTTTTGACTCACGCCTTTTCGTTGCGTCGCTCTTTTGACCTTTGCTGTTTAGAAACCGGTCCTTTTGACTCGGGCCCCTCTGTTGCGGGGTGCTTTTGACTTGTGCCCTTTAGAGGCCGCTCCTATGACCCGCCCTTTTCTGACCCAGGGCCAATTTGTTGCGGGCCCTTTTGACCAGGGCCCGTAATGACTCGGGCCCTTTTGGCTCAGTTCCCTTTTGTCGCTGAGATCTCATGACTCGGGGCCGTTTTAACTTGGGGCCTTTTGTCGCGGTGGTCATTTACCCTGGCCCTTTTGACACTGAGACATTATGACCTGGGCTCTCTTGACGTGGGGCTGCCTTTTCTTGGACCCGTTTGACGCAGACCTTTTTCACGATGGGTCGCTTTATTCCTGGCTCTCTTGACGCGGGATAATTTTGTCTCGGGCCTTTTTCACGCCGGACTGTTTTGACCTGGGCCCTTTTGAGGCGGGGTCGTTTTGACCCGTACTCTTTTGACACAGGGCCGTTTTTTTCGAGCCCTTTGGACTAAGAACCTACTTAATATATATAGCGCAATAAATCGAAAAACTCTATATCGGCCTTTTGCTGCCCCCTCCTGTTGGAAAAATCTTGCTGGTGTTAAGGATTATCATGTTGCTTAGTTACTGTATTATATTGTGCTATACAAACAATAAATACATCTGTGTTTTTTTTAATAAGAAGAACCTAATTTACATTTATTACGGACCTTGCTTTACGACAGCGAAACATATTCACGTTCAGCGTAATCAGTTTCCATTCTGAAGTAAGGACAGTGAGACGAAAGAAATTATTGACGCATACATTTAGGACTTAGAAAAGTGTCCTGCGAACATGTCGTAGTAAATTCCTGAAGAGTGACATGCGCTAGTAGCAATTGTTAGCAGTTATTAACTGAACATAGAAGATAATAAACTGAAAAACTGAAAATACGAATCTTTTCAGAGATGACAGTGTACTGATGCTTTAAATCTGTCCCTTTACTCCTTATACATACGTTATTTCCCTAGTCAAAATAAAAACTCTTCAAAATTATTCACAATTTCTTATGCAACCATCCCTTCCTTGGAGTACTGCGCGGTCACATACCCGTCACGGCGATGTAAAGGCACTTTTGGCGACGAGGATACCACTTGCATATTCGAGGGGAGACATTGTTGCCATTTTTTTTGTAATTTCCGTTTTTCCCACTTTCGGCAGAAATTTCCCGCCTTCGTTACAAAATAAGGAAATTTGACTAGTACAGTTGGAAACGCAGCTTCATTACAAAAAGCGAGATATGAACGATGATCCTACGATAAATAGTCTCGTTGCAATAGCTGCTTGACTGAAAATAAAATTTACCTAAAATGGCAAGGTCCCACAAGGGTTAACTGCATGAATGGTCTCCCCGGTCACCCGACCTCACTGTGAGTTTTTATTGTAGATGTGTTGTATATCAAGCACAAACTAATACGGTTTATCATTTTAAAAGTTTAATACATTTGCTACAATGTTACATATCTACATAACTCATATACACTTTCACATTTAAAAAAAATATTTAGCTGCTGTGTTCATAGTGATATCACTGTGAGCATTGTCCTTCACATTCGCAAAGCAACGTACAGACGAGGCCGTTCTAAATACAAGTACATTTCCCAATACAGCGCAGTTTTCAACTTCAAGTCACTAGTTGTTGACATTATCAGACATACACCTCAACGTAGTCCACACAGGTTGTTAACCGAGTCCGTCATCTGTTTCCTTCCAACCCCAGTTCAGGGGTTCAACATCATGCACATTCTTTTCGAGACACTGTCGCCAGATCTTGCACTGAAGAGTTGCTCTTCTTGTATGGAGATTCATTGCGTCTTCGGTTAGGGGTATTCTATCTATTGTGTGATTTTTCTTGCTGAATAGAATACGTCTGGTTTCGTTGACTTCCTCGCAAGTACTTGATCTGTCGTACATGAGCGTCACAAA
This sequence comes from Thermobia domestica, assembly GCF_964235325.1. Lineage (NCBI taxonomy): Eukaryota > Metazoa > Arthropoda > Insecta > Zygentoma > Lepismatidae > Thermobia > Thermobia domestica. The sequence goes on along the minus strand of NC_137458.1, from coordinate 201,465,993 downwards.
TCGCTGGATTAGCATGCGAGATTGGTAGCTTACAACATCGTGAGAATGAACGACTGACAGTTTCCGGAAAGCTATGTCCACTTCTCTAAACGCCATCCACGTATTCCATGCACTTGTCTTGCCAACGCTAAGGAAGGCTGACACTGTCACAGCCCGTAAAACTGTGAAAAACGGCAGGAAATATATCGTTCCAGAAGGTAAGTTCGTGCACATGGTGTGTATAGGAATGAAATGTCGCGTTTTTACAGAACCAAAATCAATCCATAGTTTTTCCAGAGTGGGTGACGGATGCAGAAACGCAAAGAGAGTAATAACAACAACATCGGAGTCAACTGTACGAACTAATATTTTTGTGTCCCTTCTCAGCATCATGACGGACGTGCAGAAGCATTCTTCCATCAGCTTCTATGTGGGATGAGGGAGAAATACCAGTAATATAGGATTGTCTGAGGAAGAGGATAAGACTTGATTTCCTCTTGTGCAGAATATTTCTCTTTCTGAAATATCAGCTGCAGCTATTGTTTCGGCGAAGTAATGAAATAGTCTTTCCTTGTTGTCATCGTTTGCAAGCAACTTGTGGAAATTTTTCGAAAGCGGTACCGTTGGCTTGACAGCAAAGCGGTCGCCCTGTCCACGCTTCTGACGCGTCTCTGTTTTCATGCTCTTTTCAATGTAGCGGTCAAAGACCACGTCTAAGCGTTTAGTGTCTCGAAGAGTGAAAGAAACCCAGCTATTCATAACTGCGGCATATTCCGCAAATGTTTTCGCTGCTTCTGGTTGCAGTCGGTGTACCAGCATCGCTCCATCGACGACAAGACAAGAGGAATGGGGGATGATAGTACTTGTACACCCATCAAATTTTTCAAAACAATTCAAAATATCTTATTTAAAGGTAAGAAGTCTGAGATCTCCAAATTCAAATATTGATGGAGGATAAGGTGAGTTCTCATGAGAAAATAATTCTCTGATATCACCCTGCCTTTCCTGACATGCTATGAACATCTTGCAGAACAGGTTAGAATCTTTGTGTGCACTAGCACGTTTAATCTTATCTTTGCAACGAACTTTCAACGAGCTACAGTTGAAAAGCTGCATATTAACTTTCTTTATGACACCCTGTATGGACTGCTTGCATGTCATTAGACGGTTATAAACGAAGTCCTCATACATTTTGGTTCCTGTGGGAGCGCGATGCGGACAGACTAGCACGAATCTTCTGGCGCTATACGTCTGGTGAACCCAACTGTAGACAGATGCTCTTCTAGAGGGGGCAGTAGAAATTTAGGGGATCGCCCCCATAACCCCCGTGGATATGAGCCTGTCGTGAGCCCCTTCCCAGAGATGTTGATTTGATATATAGGTCGAGTAACATAATAGCATTATTTTTGATGTATACAAAATAACTGCCCCCCAGAATATCTGTGCCCTTTCACTAGCCCCCCTCAAGAAATTAAAGCTATTGCCATTATTGTCTAGCAGTTCACAGCCTTCTATAGTCGTTTTCCCTGTGAATTTGAGCCCAAACACGGTGTAAATTAGACAAAATTTAGAGAACCTGTGAAAAGTAGGCCATTTATCAAAGATGGCGCCCAGAGTCACACGAAACATATTGAGAAGCTGTCTCCCGGCTTTTTTCTCATTTACATGTCGCGTTAAACACTCTGACCAAATTTCGTGCTGGTAACCGGAAATGCACGATCCATACAAATTATTGCACTTACAGACCGCACTATAACACCAGTTTTTGATCACGAGTCTTCACTCTTTTCTCTGCCTACCCCAGTCGGAAAAAAGAAAACACACAAAACAAAAGGCTGAGTCTTTAACTGTGCTGTACCCTAAATATTCATATTCCTTGAACCATAATGGATTAAATCTGTTTTTCCCATCACTTGGAAAGCACGCTAAGTGTGGCTGGTATGGTCCTAGTTGAATTAAGTAATTCTTTAGATTGTCTGATAGGTTGTGTGGTCTTAGTCCAGGATCATGCTCAACTACAGAATAGCTTTAATCTGAACGTTCTTCAACAATACAATCACTTTCGATTTCTAAACTACGTTGAAATTGCTCACCAATGTTCACAGCTTTTTCACAGGCTTCTTTTATAGATAAAAGGCAGCTTAATATTTCGTACGTATTAAGCTTTTCATTTATCACCTCTTTTTGTTCAAGTTTACTAACTAACTCTCTCGCATCACTACACCTATCTAACAAAAAATAGACTTTACCTACAAATTCAACCCATGTTGGCCGTGAATGAGATACACTATCTGAAATTTCTTCCTCCCGGGTTATAGTATCCGAAATATGTTCACTGTTTTCATTCTTCTTCTTATCACTTCCAGAAATTTCACTGTCACAAGTTTTTTTATTATCTGCATTTACATTTGCTTCCGTCACTTCTTCATTTACTAGTTCTACCGAAAAACTTCTTGATATACCGACTTCGGTATTATTTTCGTCACTACTACAAGTCGGAATATTTTGAATTCCTTCACTTGGCATTCGTAAAGTTGACGTAGAAGGTTGAACATCTGAAGCACTATGTAACTGATTATTAACATTTGACTCTCCACTACTTTCATCGCACTCGAATTTTCGTCTCTTTGCAGCCTCAAATGGATTCGCTGGAGCACCAACAGTTTTCACATTCACTCGTTTACCACCATGAATACTTTTTTCATGGTTACTTTTGTAATCATGGTTAAATATTGAATTGCACTCACAACACTGAACTTTGTACCGCCTCGGCTTCATTGTTCATATCAATGACTCATCTATTCATAAACGATTAAATATCTGTATAATATTTCTTTTCTTCCAATTAGCAAATTAAGAAGGCTAATGGCATATTGTCTTCTTAATCATTTGAAAGCAAACACGTGAAATACTAAGTCACTAATTACAAGTTAAACATTACGAAGCGATGTTAAATATTATATTAAGGTAATGTTATGTTATAAGGAGCATAAATTACCTTATTTATACTATCAGAATAAATAAGATAATTTAACATAAATAGTGAAAATCAACATGTCCTTTCGATCCAAAAATATAGTAAAGTGAAAGACAAATACTAGTGTTAGAACACGGAAGAATATATCCCATACATAACGTATTTATTTAGAGTAAATACTTTAGTGGAATGAATATCCAGTTTGTAGCTGCTGTTTTAGGACACGAAATATAGGTAAATTTCGTACGTAACATATAGTGAATATTTCAAATGTGAAGGATATGCAGTATGTATGTTCTACTGTACTATAAGCCACGGAATTTTTCTTGTACATAATGCATTTACTCTCATTTTCAACCATACTGACTTCCGTGTCCTGAGGACGCGCACTAAACAATCATATCCTAGCAAGTAAAGCCACTCACGGGAAGACGTAAAACTACTCGACAAACTCTTATACAAAACATACGTGCAGTAGAACTCCGCTGCTCCGACCCTAGGGACTGGGAGCGTGGTCGAAACTCAAGAAAGGTCGAATTATCAGAGTAATACTTTTATTTGCGAGAAAACGTGAAATAAAGATTATTATGAAGTAAACATATTATAAAAACAGTAAGTTACTAATTACAGCTTTGTAATATTTGTGCGAACAGTATATATCAACACACAGATGTAAATCGTTTGTAACCACCAGGGGCGGATCCAGAACGGACGTCTGGGGGGGGGCGGTGGATTGTAATACTGCTACTTAGAGCTACTTTCAAGAGCTCCAAAACTCTGGGATGAATTATATTTATATATAAAATAAAAAGTTTCCTCTTCTGGGGGGAGCGATCGCCCCGATCATCCCCCTGGATCTGCCCCTGATAACCACGCAGTATTATCTGAAAACACTACAAAAATATATCTGGATAGCAAACAGGTTGATATTCAATACACAAACTGATTTACGTCGAAGGAAATGAGTCACCGATAAGTATATTGTAAAACTTTGTGTAATTTCGTCTCATATAAGGAAGAGGTAGAGCAGTTAATAAAAAGAGTGTCCGGAATCGACTCCCACTACCAGTTTTTATTATAAAAATCTACTATATAAGAGTATTTGTACAAAATACTATACAATTTGTTCTCTATTTCAAAAGGGTAAGTAAAAGGTGGTCTTTGACCGTAAGGTCGCAGACAGGATCTCCAACAGAGCCGCGAAGCAGACAAAGTGGAGTGGAATTAGGTTCCCAAAGCTCCGAAGCAAGCAGTGGGTAGGTTAGATGGCCAACAGAGCCCCGAAGCAGGCAAAGTGGCTGAGGTTTGGATTCCCAGACAGAGCCCCGAAGCAGGCAAAGCCAGGAGAAAGGATAGGCGTAGTCCCGTAGCAGATTAGAGGCCCTGGGATAGGTTACTTCTAAAGTCCCGAAGCAGACAGTAGGAGGGTCACCAGAAAACTGGTACTGAGTTGGATTCTTCTGCCCAATTTATAGCGTCCCTTTGGTGGCGGTGGCGCTTCTGCTTCGATTTCGTCTTCTGCTCCGTCGGAGGGACTAAACGTCGTCTGCAGGTGATTGCAGGTCCTCCTGGTGGAAGTTCCTCTTAATGAAACACGTGGTGGTGTTTATAAACACTTGATGCGTGGATTTGTTTACAAACAACTTCACATTGGATATTACAATTACAGTATACACATAAGATTGTTGGAGTGAGACAGTGTGTAAACAATTACCGAGGACGCCATGGTCGGACTAATTGGGGAATCGGACCATCAGAGGTTGGATTAGCGGGATTCTACTATACATGAATTTCGCCGTAAAACATACTACATCTATTGATGTCCCAATCTAGACTATTACCAAATAAGGAAATGGTTCAAATAACACGATAATTTTTAGATGATAAGTACAATTACTTAAATAAATGGTAAGTAACGAAAGAGAGTTGCTATGCTTTGAAACCAATAGTATCAGAGGTAAGTGCTCTACCACTGATCCACCATGGCCCATGATAATGACATATGCCTACATTTCAACAATAATAATAACTAGGTCCTGGGATAAGACATGGAATCGAATTATGATTCCAGATCTTTATGTACCTGGTGAAAATGAACAAAATAAGACAATTTGATGGACATATTTTTGACGTATTTTACGATTTTTTTTTACAACATAGTTATTTTGTTTCCAGTCAAGATACATAAATTTATAATTTCATAATTTTCCTACATACAATCATTTAAAAAAATATTTTTACACGTCCGTGAACTTGCCCCCTTCCGCTTGCACTAACGATAAAATTAGTGTCAATCGTTAGTGCTTTTTAGCGCACCAATCCCTAACGTTAATGCTTCATTAGTGTAGGAGCTACAAGTAAAAAACCTTTGGGGGCCAAGTTCACGTTTCCTCCCACTTCAAGCACTAACGAAATAACTAGTGCCATTCGTTAGTGCACCGTTAGTGCTTCCTAGTGCACCAACCCCGAACGTTAGTGCTTCATTAGTGTAGGTGCTAGAAGTAAAACATTTGTAGGGGCAAGTTCACGTTACCCCCACTTCAAGCACTAACGATAAAATTAGTGCCATTCGTTAGTGCATCATTAGTACTTCTAGAAAATATTAATAGTTTCGTTAGTGCTTCACTATTAGTGTAGATATAGCCAATTATAAGTCACAAAACTCTCATAAGAAATGCATGGGGAATTTTTCATTGCGTTAAATTCCCGCCAAATTCTAAAGCACTAATGATCTTTTCTAGTACAATCGTTAGTGCTTCTTAGTGCACAAACCCTAATCTTAGTGCTTCATTAGTGTAGGAAATACAAGTAAAAAACCCGTTGGGCCTAGCGTGAACTTGCCCCCCCCCCCACACTTTATATCTTATCACCAAAAAATATCTTATCACCTCACCCTTTAGTTAACAGTGTCATAAAGGTCAATGCTGTTCCCAGCGGAATAATATTGCTCACAAATACCTCCTTAGCTCATCTACTTCATATTTTAAAGACGTTTGATAAAACCCTGGAGCTTGTTGAGTAGGGTGCGGAATAAGGCTCTAGCAGAGAAGGGGGAGAAAGCCTGAGAGAATGTCTTTGTAGAAGATTTTTTACCAAAATGAATAATGTCTGTGATTAGAGAAGAGAAAAATGCACTATAATACATATTTTAATGTATGATATTTGATTCTACATTAAATTCATTATTTATCATCGAATTGAAATAGTGGAATTTATGATGTAAAGCAGGATTCGAAATCGTTGGGGAAAGAGGGAATTCCCCCCACTAAAACCTTGCTGGGGGTGATAATACAGCGAAATAATGTCAGAAGTTTACAACATAATTACAGTAATTCATATCCAATCAACGTGTATTTTGTATTTAATTATTAGGTGGACTAGTGGTCAGCACTATACGTACTCATAATACCTAATTTGCTAGTTTACTACTTATAGGCCTAGATGTCCAAATACGTGAACTTTCTGTATCGAATCTTTGAAGTGTAAAACTGCGCACTTTTTTTTTTTTTTTTTTTTTTTTTTTTTTTTTTTTTTTTTTTGTCCTCCAGTCTCCTCTTACTTCGATTTCATGATTTCGCACTCTGATGAAAAGTATTAAATACCGGCAGGAAAAATACTAATATATAATCTCCTTTTTAGGCGCCGTTCCAACCACGAGCCCGGGGCACGTACCTCGTTTGCAGTGTTGCCAACGGCAGCGGTTTCCCGCTAAATCTGGTGGTTTTACGATCGTGTCTAGCGGTGAAAATTGGCTGGCAGCGGGAAATCTAGCTTTTTTAAAAAAATAATTGTAACGTATTTCAAAACATGTTACTTTTTGATAAAATGTGTTACTGTTGTATTTTTTCTTATCTAGGTATTGGACGAGTGTATTACAGATGCTTGCGAATTACCTGTTTACTATAGAAGTAGTATGTGGCAATGTTGCTCTCAGGACGTGGTATGTGGCAACGTTCTCTTTTTTCGAAATCAACAGGACAATTCCGTTTAATCAAGACGTATGTTCGTCCCTTTCGTTCCTTCACTGGATATGATCGTTCCGAACTAAGCATCCGAGACGGTCTAATTTTGTTCGAATGAGGACTCTGTACCCGCTACCACTTCCCGTCAATTAATAGTTGTTAGTTGACAGTTCTGTGGTCGGTAGTTTCTTTTTCCGGCTTATGCCGACTTGTGCTACTTTTAGTATTTCTTGACTACAATTGTTATTGTGTGGTGTAACAATGGGACGAACAAGAGCAAGTTATTCTCAAAAATTTAGAAAAGACTGGCTAAATGATCCAAATTTGAAAGACTGGGTGTTGGAAGTTGAGGAAGATCGTACGGTAGCTCGGTGCAAATACTGCAAGTGCAATTTGAAAGCAAAATTTTGTGATCTTATAGAACATAGCAAAACTAAAAAACACGTAAGTGCAGCTGAACCTTTTAGTTCAAATAGAGAAAAAAAAAATAGAATTCCCGGTGCCAAACGTTTCTTTTGACACTGCTCGAGTCAAGGCAGGGTTGGCTTTATTTACCGCGTGTCATTGTTCTATTAGAAGCATTGACCGTCTTAGTGAATTGTGCAAACGCTATTTCCAAGTGAAAGAGGTACACTTACATCATAGTAAGTGTAGTGCTATGCAGGCCCGTATCCAAAGGAGGTCTAGGGGGGCTGGGCCCCCCTAAATTTTTGCTGGCCCCCTAAAAGTTTTACAGTAGGCTTGCAAAAGATGTATAATATGGTGATGAACTATCATATGGATGGATCGGGCCCCCCCTAACTTCAGCCGCCCCCCCTACATTTTTGGGCTGGCTACGGGCCTGGTGCTATGATCAAGAATATTTTATCTCCATACTTTAAGGAGAGCCTTCGGAAAGACATTGGTGACAGTGATTATAGCATTCTTCTTGATGAATCAACAGATATTGGTGTAGTCAAATAGCTAGGTTTATGAATCGTTTACTATTCTGATGCACGTTCTACTGTCGTGTCTACTTACTTAGGAATGTACGAGTTACAATCGGCTGATGCTAATTCAATTGTGAAGGTACTAAAAGTATCTTTGAAAGATTTCGGGCTTGATTTGAAGAAACTACGCGGTTTAGGGACTGATAACACTAATGTCATGATGGGAGTTAACAATGGTGTGTACCAAATTTAAAAAAAAAAGAAATCAATCATCTCATGTTAGTTCGTTGTGTTTGTCATTCTGAGCAACTAGCTGTGCCCATGGCGGCCTCCGAATCATTCCCGAGAAATTTGGAATTTATGATTTCAGAAACTTATAATTGATTTGTTCGATCACCTCTCCGGCAACAGGTGTACACAGAACTGTATAGAGCTATAAATGAAGGGTCTAATCCACTTAAAATTGTACAGGTGTCCCATACTAGGTGGTTGTCAATAGAAATAGGAGTGAAACGGGTTCTTGCGCAATGGCTGGAGTTAAAAACACATTTTCAAATAGTGCGGAACAGTGAAAAGTGCTACACATCTGAATTACACATCCGAATAATGAAGTGTATTTTTTATTTTTGAATCCTATCTTAGCAGAAACCCAACACGTAAATCAATCTTTTCAATCGAACTCTGTTGACCCAAGTAAGCTACTGCAAGATCTTGTATTGCTTATTGAAGCACTGGCAAAAAGAATAGTTGTACCAAATTGTTCACTTAATTTGTTAACGGAGAATATTAAAAACTATGTGAGTTCCAAACCTTATCTGGGTTATGATGTTGAGAAAAGAATAGGACAACTAAAAACGGCTGATAAACTTACTATAGAAAATGAAAGCACAATTAGGGAAAGATGTACGAAGTTTATTGTTAAGCTGGTATCACAGCTTCAACAGCGTTTACCTGCAAATGTTGAAATATTGAAAAATATTTCAATGTTCGCACCAGAAAACTGTTTGAAGGTGTTAAAGGATCCGATTATTCCTTTGGCGGTACTCATGGGCTTTCCTAAGGAAACCATAACAAAGATTGACTTTTAGTGGCAAAAACTCACGTTAATTGAGTGGAAAAGAACGAAAAATTCTACAGCGTTTTGGAGTGAAGTTCAAAAATATAAGGATGCAGCCGGAGAAAAACCTTTTTCATGAACTTTCTAATCTCGCTCTGTGTCTCCTTGTTTTACCATGGTCAAATGCAGAAATAGAGTTTTTAGCCAGCTCAATCTCGTGAAAACGAAACACCGAAATCGAATGGGAAGAGAGATGGTTGACGCTATTCTTAGTACTCGTGCAGGGTTGAGACGACTCGGAAAGTGCCTCCATGATTTCGATTTACCTATTTCCATATTACAAAACATTCATACTATGACAAAAGCAACATACTCCAATGTAGACCCTACAAGTTGAAGACGACGAATCGGAGGATGAATTAACTCCATTAATGAATTAGTGGTAAGTACTTCTGTGCTTTAATTTTTTTACTGCATAGATTGGAATTAATTAAGATATGCAGCTTTTTCAGGTGTAGCGGGATTTTTAGCTAGATCGCGATATTTTTTGGTGGAATTCTGGCGGTTTTGGTTTTCAATTTAGCGGGATTTTGTGCAAACTCGTTGGCAACACTGCTCGTTTGCTTCCCCATAGTAGCGGCCCTGTGAGCTACATAAGTAACATAAGATGGTTACGTAATGCTTTGTCTTATAAATACTATAAAGAAACGAAGAATTGCAACTTTTGTTTAACTTTCCGAAAGAAGCAATACCGGGATTAAAAATAAGATATGAAAGGCAACACATTTATACGAAAATGAAGTGAAACACACACCGTTCTATGCATTCATCCTGCAGACGTATTGTTTGGAACCCAAAAATGAGTCTTTTCGAATCTTGCACTTACATAGGTTCAGGCCGGTAGCCAGCCCAAAAATGTAGGGGGGCCGGCTGAAGTTAGGGGGGGGCCCGAACCAACCATATTATAGTTCATTTGCAAGCCTACCGTGAAAATTTTAGAGGGGGCCCGCAAAAAATTAGGTGGGACGGCCCCCCTAGACCCCACCTGAATACGGGCCTGCATAGGTTCACAGCGGAGGCGACGAAATGACTTGATTCATCCATTGTAGCTTTCCCCCCACCGAACAACGACCCCAGAAACCTACTGTGATACCATTCCCAAAACACACTTTTGTTCAATTCTCCTACTCGAAATACCCTGTAAATAGAAAGTCTTGCTGCAAGACTGAACTGAAATAAGCTATTGTTGTCCTCTGTATTAATATGATCACCTTTTGTTTCAAAGCAAAAGGTCTATTCACACACAAAGGAGACACGGTTGCACAATACATTATTCTGGTATCAAAATTTACTTCCTTTTAACATTTTACTATTAGAAAAAGAACTCTAAATTTGTAAAATTTACATATCATACATAGTAAAAAGTTTATACTAACCAGTCACTGCCTTCTTATTTTATGAATATCAGTTCTTATTCTTCACAAACTGCCTCTTGTCTTGTACTGTCCTCGCGCCACTAGAAACACTCTGTATCACATGTGTCCAGGTCCACGGCCACGCTGTTGATTTCAAAGACGCGGGGGGGGAGGGAGGGGGCGTTTCATTCGGGCAGAAGACAAAGTGTGACGAGCACATTCAGGGTTGTCACGTTATGAGGAATTGTTAAGATTTGGAAAAAGAAAACATCTCTAGCAAGTAATATTGCACTTAACAAAGAACCATTGAATACATTTTGGCGAGATTTTCACAGATACATAACCCAGAAATATACTTGAAAAATTACTACTTCTCGAGTTTCTTTGAAAAACTCCTTTGGTTGATATTTTTATATTTGAGGAAAAACTTACAAGTGTTACCCATGTTGATTTCTGGTCTTTTAAAATTCTGTGGGAGAGAAAATACCACCCTCTGGGATATCTCCGAACCAACCCCCTTCCTCGAAAGAAACACAACTTTTTATTTCAGTTCCATGTTCACATGGAGTACAAAAGGGAGGCACGGTGGCTGAGTGATAGACTGCTTAGCTCTGGTGCGTAAGGTCCCTGGTTTGATTCCCGGCCAAGTAAGTTTGTGGTAGACAACATCGTGTCTGTAGGTGTACCCTCGTTTCCTCCCACATTCTCATTCCACCAATTCTTCCATTATCATTCACTTGCTTTATCATCGTCTCCCTTAGCCTTACGGGCATAATTGTAGGATTTAAACTGAAAAATTTAATTTACATGAGGTGAAAAATCACAAGAACTCAATTGTTCCACAACCAAAACAATAATAAATAAAATATTGTACTTCTGATGCAACAATCGAGTTTGAGGACCTGAGTTTAGAGGACCACGACATTCCAGCCGGCTTGTGACACTCATGCCTTACAACTGGCATACAGATGTTACAACGTTCTAGTATATTTGCCTCCCCGCATCCTGGAAATGTTATTCCGATTGATAATTTCCTCGGGTAAATTTTCAAACCTTGATACATCTTTTCCACGCGGAAAGGCCAAGCATTAACCATTGTCCATCCTCCAGATTCTGAAAATAGAGTTGACCTTCGTGCCTCTCTCTACCCCATCCCCCAGGAGGTCTCCATAGTGCATACGCTCTCGTATCATCTGCTTTTGCATACCTGCCACCGAAACGCCTCTTCTGTCTTGTCTGTTATAATTTTGCACGCCACCTCTATTCTGCTTTTGTCAGTGGTACAATTTCCCGACTTTTCGTTAAAAATTCTTCAAAATGTTTAGGTGAACAAAACTGAAGTGTGGTCACTTGCAACAAGTGAAGAAGCTTTAAACGAATATGATAATTTATTTCAAGATAGAAAACTACACAAAATTTATGCCAAGTCTATAAAGGAGCTGATGATAATTTACAGCAACTGGGTACCTAAGAAAATGTTAAACCAAATAAGTCAATTGAACAAAACGGCATTCTTCAAAGTGCCAACTAGGTATTTTAATTTGCCAACTTGTTAAGAAATTGGTAAACTTTGGGGGAAGGCTCCCCCCTTACCCCCCCTTAACGACGCCCCTGAATACAAACCATTCGGAGTTTCTAGGCTACTTTTTCTTTTCACCAAAATCTTTCTCAAGTGACAGGGAAGAATACTCACTCCTATTCTGGCCGAGAATTGTCAGCTATCTTGAATTTCTTGGCAACACCGGATTTCGGAGAAAATATCTGTTTCACTACTACGTAGTGGGAGGAGAAGGCTAATAGGTCAATTTTCCATACCTCCCTCTAAGGTTTTTACGATTTTTCAAACACTCTAAATGCCGTTCTAACACTAAAAGCTTTTCGTAAAAGCAGAGTGTAGCAGCAATTCATGCAATGTGACGTTAGAGTCGATCGTAAAAAAGCTTTGTAGGTATTCAAAACCATACTAACGTAAGTTTCACGCCCCATGATGTCTCGGTTAACCTCTTTAATAAATTTGGTCTATTGTATGGCTTGGTGATGACTGTAGATGTGGTTTCCATTCGAGATGTTTATCGAAGGTAATGCCCAGGCAAATTACTGTTGAGCGTGCTTGTATAGATGCCTGGTTGACGTGAAGTGTTAGGCGTTTGGGATTTCGATAGACTGGTGAGATTTTGTTAGATTGAATAAATACGATTGCCTGAGCTTTTGTGGCATTAATTGTTAGTTGCCATTTATTACAACGGCGAAGGAAATTGTTAATTGCTGTCTGCAGAGATAAGTTTATCGATTGGACAGTCGACCCTAAAGCAAGGAAGGCTGTCATCGGCGTGTTGAAAGAGATGGACTTTATCCGGAAAAGGAGGTACATCAGCAACAGAGAGAATGTAAAGAAGTGGCGACAAAGCCGAGCCTTGAGGTACTCGAGAGAGGAGGAAAATAGGATGTGATAGACAGTTGTTTATAGAAACGTAGGAGAGACGGCCTACCAAGAAGATAGACGCATATATGTGACTGGAAAACGGAACTGTATTAGTTTATAGATACGTGATAAGTGCCAGATTTTGTCACACGCTTTCTCAAGATCAAGTAGTATAAGACACAATGGTTTGACAAAATTGTAATGATGTGTAATCACAGTGCTTAAGCGAAGCAGTTGATCGCTTATGAAATACACTGGTCGAAATCCTGCTTGATGAATGGGAAGGTGTCGACATTCGATAAATGTATGCAGACGTCGGACTAGTTTTACGAAGTTTTGAAAGAAAATAGGAGCATTTTTTAAAATTTCTTCTTGATCTTTGTAAATTACGATATTTTTACCTCTAGTTCCATATTTTTTGCTTAGTATGTTATATGTCGAATACTGTGAACGTTGTCAATTATTTACACAAATACTACGGAATTATTTGCTAACCAAGGCAACTTCTTTGGCTGAACTTGAGAAAACACGTGTGTCGCTACTGCCATCTATTGTTAATAATAGTTATAATGTATTAAAACAAGTATTACTTCTGGTCGTTAGTAAGTTAGGAAATTGCAAAAAAAAAAAAAAAAAAAAAAAACCTCGAAAACCTGACGTTATGGAAACAAGAACTGCATTCTCATAATCAGCATATTAAACTCAGTAGAAATCAATTACTTCCTTTTGTGCATAAAAATGATTGTAAATATATATTAATATATTAGCAATGCATTAGTATTATTTGTGATATATATGTAGTGATTCTGTAGTGTACATTAAATTTTATACCATATTTCGGTGAAAACACGTTTATTTCGTATTTCTAATAAATATTTATTGATTTATTTTAGAGCTCCCGAATATTGTATTTGCTATGTTAAATTTTCAATTTATATATATCAACGTAACCAAGAAATTTTTGTCGCTTTTTGTGGAGGTATATGTTCAATTGGCCCTCACATCGTCAGTTGCATGCGAATGGAGATAAGGCGAAGGTCAGTTGTTGGTGAGGATAATCCAACATGCTAAATAGTTGTGGCAGTTCAGTTACACAGTGAACTTGCGTAAAAACAGGGTGAACGTGACAGCTCCACAGAGCGTCCAAGGGCGTGTATGCTGTACGAATTCAAACTGGAGTAAAACGCCGCCGCAGCGTGGAGGGGGGTATTCCAAGCCTTTGGAGAGTGTCATGACTACGTGGACAGTGCAGCGGTGATTTAACAAGTTAAGGACGGTAACAAAACACTCGAAGACGCACCACGTGCCGGAAGACCAACACATGTACAAAATGTAGATCTTCAAGTAGCAATTGAGGCAAACCGTAGCCAGACATGTGAAAAACTGGAACTACAATTCAGTGTGAGGGGAGAAACCACTCGGCAGCACCTCCGTCAACTTGTGAAGTACTACAAGTTGGATCGAAGGGTTCCATATGATTAAGTCCGGGACAGAATGCGAGCAGACACCTTTGTTACTTTGCTGTCTCGTCTGAGGAAGGAGTCTCTTCTGGACAGGGTGTTGACATGTGATGAGAAGCGGGTCCTGTATGAAGCTCTACGGCGCTGTCATCTTGGGTTAGCATCCCATGAATCGGTTCCAAAACAGCGAAACCAGTACTGCACCAGAAGAAAGTCCTCAGTGTGTTTGGTGAACTGCTCGCGGTATCGTGCATCGGCAACTGCTACCATATCGTCAGAGCATCACTGCAACTGTGTACTGTCAGCAGTTGAGTCGTGATCAAAAAAACTCAAAAATCTGGAGCCGTATTCTGAATCGCAAAAGGGTCGTCCTGTACAGGACAACGCTAGGCCCCATGAGGCTAGAATGACCTCGGACACCATTCTACGCCTTGGATGGTAAACACTATTGCATCCGCCATACTCCCCGGACACTGCACCGTCCGATTATCACCCAGTCCATTCCTTGGACAATCATCTGAGATGGCACCATTTCAAATCCCTAGTAAAGGTTCAAAATGCACTTGATACATCCTTCGCTTCACAGCCCACCAAGTTCTACCACGATGGAACCCATGGCCTTCGTTAATGTTGGGAGACGGTCGTTGATGCTGATGCGGAATATTTTTGATTTTCCAGGTACGTCTTAGGTGACATAACGATGTTCGAAAATGGTAGGTGAAAAACCGACAGAACTTTCTTGGTTAACTTTTTCAAGATTTATATTTAGCATTGTACAAGTACAATATATAACTTCACCGTTATTAGCTTGTACTTACACAAAAATGTGTTCCTGCAGTCAGCCAATGACTATAATTTCGTTACGTCCAGTGACACGAACCTGAGTCCTTTTATGATCTGAAACATAAAAGTCTAATAAAACCGTTCCACGAAAACCTAACATCTCTCACGGCTCTGGTTTCCCGGCCAGAAGGCAAAGACATATGAGATACTACAGGTTAAATTGTGTCTAGGGATATAGGGATCAAGATACACCCATCTAGTTGTACCCCACATTTCTTTCATAGAAAAGGTGCGTTTAGGACTAGCATAAAGGAAGAACTATCTTTCTTCATTAATAATATACAATTTCTTAAAATAAATAAAGATAACAAGAAAGAAGAAAGACAAACTGAATATATGCGTAGTGCTGAGACAATACCCTGAAAGGCTTTGACAAATTATTACTTCTTAGCTCTTTCAAATTTCAAGTTTAAGTACTTACATAATAAACTGAAAATCCAAATTTCAAATTATGACGACAAATATTAATTGAAACCATTTTCAAACAAGCTGGTCATAACTTTTATTATAGAATTCAAATGACTCTAGTATATGAAAGATTATGAATTTTGTTCAGTGTTCTCCACTAATACTTTGCCATGTTGAATTTGCTCCGAGGCTAACTGCCGAAAAAAAAACTTAAAACAGACACATATTTACCTGAAAACTAATATTAGGCTTCGTGCAAGGTGTTGACACTTGATGAACACTACATTGTCAATCGCACTCAACTCTCTATGTCTGACGGTTTCATACGTCATTTTATTATGCCCGATTCCGTCATTGTTGACGCATTTGGCGGTGTGATATTCTGAATATTTCCAGAAAGCAGGATGAGTCTCTTCTTCATGTGTCAATGTGAGGAGGGAAGAAAGATAGTACAAAAGCCATACGCAATTGCTGATCCGGAATCTGTTTTCTTCAGCAATCAAACTAAGTGATTGTCTAAGGAGGGAGAGGGAGAAGTCGGATATTCGAGAGATGGTATCTCACTTGATCGGAAGCATCCCATCACTCCTAGCTGAATATTTCTGATATCATCATACTGAAATTTCCTGAATTATGGCATCTGTTGATTCATATCGGGCCAATATCCTGTTTGTTGCAAACTAGGTCACGTATGCACTGGTCGTGCAACATAACTTGGAGTTGTTGTTGCGTTTTCTTGACTAGTCATCCGATGCCTTTGCGTCAGGAAAAGACGAAGTGTTTACATAATTTCCATGTTTGGATGAAACTAGAATGTATTCGTAATCAAACCGTTATCTCTCTATTTCCTCTCTTCTTGAGTCACTCATTCCTTGAGGTAATTTGAAGGAAATGACAATCAAACATTAAGATTGTTGTTCTTATAAGCAATGCATATGTAGAACAAAGAAAGTAATGAAAAAAATTGTTTCCAATAAAGTTAAGGAGAATTGAACCAAGGACCTAGGAGTATATAGAATGGTAACGAAAATATAGCCCGTGACCAGAGATGGAGTGGGTCAGTGGGTCGGCGGGTCAAGTTTTCTGAGTGGGTCGGTGGGTCAAGTTTTCTGAGTGGGTCAGTGGGTCGTGGGTCGATAGCACCACCCACCGTGACCCACAGCGACCCACCACCCACCATGACCCACTGTGACCCACCACCCACCGTGACCCACTACGACCCACCATCCACCATGACCCACTGCGACCCACCGACTCAGTATGATCTACCGACCCTCTCTGCTCACTGCATTGTAGACAGTATCTTCTTAAGACTGGTAAATTTGTCTCCGTTTTACTTTCAAGACCTTCATTTCCCTTTCTTTTCCACTTGTTTCTGCCTACTAACCTGAGGTGAGTATATCTAACCAAGTGAAAAAAGAACTTCAGGCACTTTTGGATATTGATATTTTTAATAGTAATAATAGCAATAGGACTTACACTACAACTTGGCTTTCCAGACCTGTGAGTTTTTAGAGCTAACTACTGGAGAAAATACATTTTTGAATCACTGTAATATATAAATTATTATATAAAAAATTGAATGTAACTATGTGTGCCTGATCATCACGGTCAAATTGCAAAGTCAAATGAAATTACTTTTGGTATATAGTTAGGACTTAATCCAAATTGGGATGTTATATTGCTTTTATTATAATGCATAATACCTAAGGAGGTAGTGAGTATCCGAATTTTTGCGAAAAAAAAATAAGTATCTCTCAAGCGGTTAAACTTACGGAGCTGAAATTCAGTGTAATAACTCTTTATTGAAAATAAACAGAATGTGTCCTAGCATTTTTTAAAATTCTCCTTTATGGGGGGGAGGGGCAGGGCACTTTCTATATATGGAAAATTGGTAGTGAGTTGGTTTGTAAAAATGATCGAAAACGATCGATGTTATTTAAGAAAAAAAATTCAGAAACAAAAAATACAGTGCTTGGCTTCATATATCCTTTGCTTTCTGCTATAATAATTGCTGAAACTTATGTTTATTATATGGAGCGCTTACAGCACATGGCAATCAACCCATAAAGTTGTGAGAAAAATAGGCATAAAATTTGTACTGTAAGCTTAATTACACGGAAATTTGAAGTTTGGATTGTACGCATAATTGTATGGAAAATTTTACACTTTTTTCAATTTACGTTGGTCTACTTTGATTTGAAACTTTGAAATTTCATTCTTTTTTCCACTGAAAAGTATTGATAATTCAACAAGGAAATAATTATACTATGATAATTTAATTGAAATTCATCGTAATTTGGCACATGGCAAACAGCAGCGTGGTAATTGAAGTTGAAGGAGGAGGGAAATTCCCATTCACCTCTGAACACTTTCCAGGAACCTCGTTCCCTTTCGCTTTCTAGACGGGGGAGGGAACTTGGTAATGGTATCAAACCTTGATGTGTAATTACAAAAATTAAATTTATAAACAAACAAGAAATCATCTTATCAGGCTTTAATTGATAATTTATTCACAAGATTCCCTATCAAAGGCGTGGTAGATGAAGTTTCTGTTCTTCATGAGTCGGCATTGCCAACTGACATGGTCGATATGGAAAAGATGTTGTATGGTGATAGAGAGATGATACTTCTTGCTGAGTATTTCAAACCTGACCAAGAAAAATCGTTATCAGACTTAAGTCTAACAAGTAGATTGTCGATGAAAAGTTGCAGAAATCGGGTAGAAGTATTATCAATTTCCACGACAGAGTGGGAATGGGGATTTCCCCTTATGAATTTACAGATGACTGATATTAGAAATACACTAAGTGCTCAAACATTGTCTAACTTGTTGCTCATCAATGTTAATGGCCCACCGCTAGACATGCTCAAAGTAGACGAGCTAGTTATTTCTTGGCTGAAGGATGGACATCATTCCACTGCGGATGATTTACCGCCAAAAAGTTACCAACAGGAAATAAATCCGATTTCAGATTTGTTTTAAGGTGGAAAATTACAAGTCACGGAAAATGTATACTTGTATTACTAATGGCTTATTTGTGTTATTCAACTTTGTACCTATTTTTTAGTAACTCTCTTCTTTGCTTTAGGTAAACTACTTTTGAATAAATATTCATAATAATTGCAATTATGCATATTTGTAACTTAAATTTAACGTGGTGTTTTAGTGATTACACAAATTACAATTATGAGCATACTTTATAGAGATGCTCTCACATAGGGTACCCGAGCACCTTTATAAACTATGAAAAACTGATTTTTCAAGTTTTTTGTGAGAAAAATACTGTGAACTGAGAACCCATAACCTTTTCCATATTGTACAGGGGTATTTTCCTGCTAATAGAAGTTTCTTGTGGAATGCGTTCAGAAATTAACACTTGCAAGAATACTCTTTTAGTGCAAGTATATTTTAGACACACACTAATTTCCCCCCACCTCAAACTGTTTCAATTTCCTCACTGACAAACACTTTATCACATTATATCGTAAAGGTCAGATCCACCGTTATTATAACAGAGTGGTGCTTGAGCGATTGACTAGAAATTCAAACTCCGATTAGTGACAATTTCAGTCTTGTTTTATTACAAGTGTAAACTCTTTAGTCAGTTCAGAGGAGGCCATGGATCGTGTTCAGCGTTGATGACGATGGATTTTGGTGAGTCAGAGTAGGTCAAAGTGGATGAGAGTGGTTCATGGTAGATGGTGGTCACGGTGGGTCAGAGTGGGTCACAGTGGTCATGGTGGATGGTGGGTCACGGTGGGTCATGGTGGATGGTGGGTCACGGTGGGTGGTGGGTCATGGTGGGTGGTGGGTCATGGTGGGTGGTGGGTCAGTGGGTCGTGGGTCACGGTGGGTGGTGGGTCGTGGGTCAAGTTTTCATTGACCCACGCCAACTCTGCCCGTGACATCTCCCCGCATTGGGTTTTCCAAGCGACCCGCTTAGAGCGAATAATGTTGCCACTGAAAGGGTTACTGCAGTAAATGAGTACAATATACGTGAAACTAAAGGCAACTCGACGCTTCAATATGGCATAGAGGTGGAGAACTCATATCAGGAATGTTGTGTTTCAAAGTGAAGTACGTACGTATACTAGAATTTAATCAACTGAAATTACTGAATGCAGTATGGCGTATGAGTGGTACGTCATATACTAACGATACCAGTTCACTGTAAGCACAAATGTTATGGACTGAAATAATAAGAATAAATAAAATAAAATACAAAGAAAACAGCAAGTATACTATAACATGAGTCTGATCGATCAAATGTGATCACAGAGACTGTATGAAGGTGCAACAACCAAGTTGCGGTGCATGACATAAGAATTGGAATAGAAAAGTACATCACTAAAAGTGTAAAGTAACATCATTTCACTTTGAAACCATAAGATACAAGTTACTGGTTTCGATCAATTTTTCAGAAATGTAACAACACTGTAACACAAGGCATAATGAACAGTGGTGAAAGAAACATTGATACTAACAAAAACATTAATGATAATGTAATGTAAGGTGCTGCCTTACTCCTTTAACGATTTCCTTTATATGGTTGAACCATTGAACTTTGTACTTATTTATAATGTTTTTTTATAAATGGAAAAGCAAGTAAACCGTAGTTTTAAACAAGGAGGATTCAGCAGTGAACCCATTGAAAATTGTATTACAAACATAGGCGCCGGAACCTGGGGGCTCAGACCCCTTCAGCCCCCCAATATTACCGATGAGGGGGCTGAGCCCCCAGGTTCCGGCGCCTATGTTTTTTAATACAATTTATGTTGCAGTTATGTTTTCGTATCTTTATTTCTTCAAAATACTTTTTCCAGACAACTTTAGAAAATAACTACTCAGGTGCGTTTTCATTTTCAGAATATAATACTTAGTTTTCTTTAGTAAAATTAGTGTCTCCAAACAACTGTTTTTTTCCGTTTCAGAACTTTTATTGGAAACAGGAAAGAGAATACTTTTTTTTCCTCCCGCTCCCAGCTTCAATCCTTTACTGGTGACTGTATTGGTGAGCATTGTCGCCCTGGGGCATCAAAACAAATATATACAGAAAGAATTGTCGTTTTATTACTATATGAACGGATGTAAAGGACAAGTATAGTGAGCCTTTCTTTCTAGAAATTCTGGAAGCCCTCTGAACTTTCCCTGCTAGCAGCTGCAACACATGGTAGTTTATATAGGGGTTTATGACCCCTGGTTGCAGAAAATCAACCCTGTTTCCCTTCTTTTCTTCTGATATTTTCTTTCTATATTTTATAAACATTGAGTTTTGGTCATTTTGTGGAGAAAACGCAGCCAGTAACAACGTATACTCCGATGTGTTTTGTTCCAAAGATTTTATGTCGTGTCGGTGTTTGTGTTAGTTTATCGATAGTGTTGACAGAAAAACATTATTGTGGTGACGTGTTATGGTTTCAGTTTTCTGGAAGAAGAGGAGCGTGAGTTTCAGTGAAGTGTTTGTTTTATTTATTCTCTCATTCATTATTTGCGGGTAAATAGTGTTAATTGAACATTTGAAAAATGGATCGTTTTATAGTGAGAACGAAAAAGTACAAAATGAATCTTCTATTTCAGTGATTGACAATATTGATAGTAGTGCTTCTGTTGTTGAGGAAAAGCGAGAGGAAATTTCAATGCCGTCTTCATCTACAGACAGATCTATACCATATAAAAGAACCTTTCAGGTACATTGGGGCAAAGACGCATATGAGAAAAATCAACTTTTGAGGTTTTCATCAAAAATGGAGTTAACCTTTATTGGAACTGGTTTCTGTAATTGAAAGAAAGCGCTGGAAAGAATGAGAAAACATGAAAGCTCTGATTGTCATCGAGAATCATTTTCAAAACTTCATGTTCTGAATAGCAAGATCAGTGTATCTTCCCAGCTCTCTGATGATAAAAGAATTAAGATGGAAGAGAGTAGAATTGCCCTACTGAAGATACTTTCTTCTTTGCGTTATTTGGCTGTTCAGGGACTTGCTATAAGGGGTCATACTGACGACAGAAGCAATTTCAACCGTTTGCTCCCATTGAGAAGTGAAGACAGCCCTATCCTTAAGTTGTGACTTGAACGAGAGAGAGAGAAAAATGGATATCACACGATATACTGTATGTAACGAAATGCTATGAATTATGAGTAATGCTGTAGTGATGCAACTTGTGTCCACTATAAAATCCACAAAATATTACGCTATGATTATTGACGAAACAGCAGGTATCTCAGTGAAAGAACAGATTTCCTTTTGCTTTAGAATAGTCATCAACGATCTTGAAATCTATGAAATTTTTCTAGGCTTTTACTCAACAAATGACACACGTTCAGAAACTCTTTTCAAAATAATTCAAGATGTTCTTCTATGTTTCAGTCTGGAAATAACGTACTGTAGAGGCCAGTGTTATGATAGCTCTTCCAATATGGCTGGCGTACGTGGAGGACTTCAAGCAAAAATTTCTCATTTAGAATCGAGGGTTCCTTATGTACACTCATGTCCAAAATGATTGTCGCATATCTATAACTGTCTTCTTGTAAGAATATAATTTGATGATGATTTTGCAGGGTACTTTTAATACTGATACTATGTGTATAATCGGGAAATGTATATTTGTGGTAAATCTCATAACAAAAGAATTATAAAAACGAAAATTAGCATGAGTAAAACAAAATGTTGCTAAATTGACAAGAAAGTTTTGTTTTCGTTTTATTGTTCTTATTTACTGCTCTTTTGACATGAAATTTGCTACATACATGTCTTTGCCGATTGTACACATACTAACATTATAAGAAATACCAGGTGAATTCGTTATCAAATTATATTCCTACAACAACATATTTATAGACATGCGACAATAATTTTGGACATGTGTGTACATTGCTTTGCTCACACCCTTAGCTTGGTTGTTCAAGATACTTTAAGAAGTGTGACAGGCTGTCGAAATGTCCTCAACCTGGTAAGGGAAATAATTGTTTTTGTAAAACATTCCCCTAAAAGACTGGCTTTCTTTCATCAACTGCAAAGTGAAAATGATAAGTAGATTTATTTACGACCATTTCGTCCAACAAGAATGACAGTACGGCATGTCTCTCTTCAGTCGTTTACCTTAAGTACCATAAGCTTACGGATTTCATGTCAAAACCATCTTTATCAGATAAGTCAGATGCTGGGCCAAAGCACAAGGCTTCCTGGTTCAAATGCACTCGTTCGATTTCTTTTTTCATCTCGCATTGCTATGATGAAGCTGTTTTGTCACATAGATAGCGCAAATACAGCATTACAAAACAAAAAGTTATGTATTCAAGATGCTGTAAATATGATTTCAAGCGTACAGGTCACTTTGCGGAATTTCCGAACAGATATTGAATTTGACACATTCTGGGCAGATGTAGCAGGAAAACCAAACGAACTTGAGCTTTCAGAACCAGCCCTCCCGCGACCAAGAAAACTTCCAAAACGTATCAATCAAGGTGATAATCCCCATGAATATGGAAACCCACAGCAGCTATATCATCAACAATACTTTGAAACTATTGACACAGCAGTACAGTGTTTAGAATCACGGTTTGTTTGTAAAATAAAACATTTTCTAGGGCTCTGTGAACGGTTTATCATTGGTGAAACAAATGATGTTAGTGCTGTAGATGAGTTTTACAAAGACGATATAGATATCGAACGGCTCAAGCTGCATCGTGATATGTTACTTGATCTTCGCAAAACACAAACTAGCTAACAACCTTTCCGAAGTTTTGTGTGTGTTCTCGACTTCTTAACGCAAAACACTTATCTTCAAACCATGTTGTCAGAAATCGTTACGTTCGTTCGATTATTTTTGACGCTATCATCCAATACTTGCACAGCTGAGAGATCCTTTTCTTCTTTAAGACGACTAAAATCCTATCTACGATCAACCATGGGACAAAAACGGCTCAACGCGTTAGCAGTTTTAAATTGTCATCAAGAACTTTCTGCAGCACTCGATCTTTACCTTATTGTAGACGAATTTATAATGCGCACCGAAATTCGCAGGCAAACCTTTGCTATGAAAAAGAAGTAATTCTCCGTTTGCCACCTACAAACCTGAACCTGGATGGAAGAAAATCAACTAAACGGCTCAAGCTGCATCGTGATATGTTACTTGATCTTCGCAAAACACAAACTAGCTAACAACCTTTCCGAAGTTTTGTGTGTGTTCTCGACTTCTTAACGCAAAACACTTATCTTCAAACCATGTTGTCAGAAATCGTTACGTTCGTTCGATTATTTTTGACGCTATCATCCAATACTTGCACAGCTGAGAGATCCTTTTCTTCTTTAAGACGACTAAAGTCCTATCTACGATCTACCATGGGACAAAAACGGCTCAACGCGTTAGCAGTTTTAAATTGTCATCAAGAACTTTCTGCAGCACTCGATCTTTACCTTATTGTAGACGAATTTATAATGCGCACCGAAATTCGCAGGCAAACCTTTGCTATGAAAAAGAAGTAATTCTCCGTTTGCCACCTACAAACCTGAACCTGGATGGAAGAAAATCAACTAAATACAAGTAAGTTAATATTAACATAATATTACAATTTAATAAGAAATTTAAAATTTGGTAGTCATATCTTATTCCTACATCTATTTTATTGTCTCATTGTATCATTCAAACATTGGAAATGTTCAAACTTTTTTTGTGCCTCCCAGTAAAAATATGTGTGTTGTTACGGGAGCCCTTTTACAGACATCTTCCATATACGAACAAATAGTCATGTCCCATGGATGTCCGTTACTGAGAGGTTTTATTGTACTTGGAGAAATTAACTGAACCTGTTATGCGATAAAAGGCTAAACAGTTTATTGCTTATAGCGGTTTATTGGTTATGTTGGAATTCTTAGTCAGTATCGCTTTTGAATTGTTGCAACTGTATTGTTGAATTGACTTGATTATCATTCATTGTATCTTTTCAGCAGCAAGGCTATATGAGACGTGGATCTGCAATTTAAGCTGAAATCCGACCCACTGTCATTCAATGCTCTCCCACCGGGAATCGGACTCTGTGCACCAAATGCATGCGCGCTAGCCACTAGACCAGCGGGGAGGGCTGCAACTGCATTGTGACGAGCTGTCAGTAGTCCATTATTGGCGCACAGAAACGAGGAACGTAAATAGGGAGAAACTGTTAGCAAGAAAGAAGCGGGGGAGGGGGTGCTTAGGCTACAATGAGTAAATCTACTTTGATTAAAACCAGTTGGTTTTCAACCAACTAACCCTACATCCATTGTTCCTATTTAGAGTAGTTGAGCCCCCCCCCCCCAATGTTTTCTTCGTGTCAGCGCCTATGATTGCAAACATTCAAAGTAATGCATAATACATAATACATAAACCAAATAATATGAAAGTGACATGCAATCTAAGCAATAGTAATAATAAAACTAGTTAAATAAAATATTAAAAAATGATAATTAAAAATGAAGAAAGGTGGGAAATTTAATAAACTTTGAGGCTACGCAGAAGCATTAAATTTTAAAAAGTACAAAATTGTATCATAATCTATACCCTAATCATACTGCACTCTAGTTATACTACAATAATGATACATCACATTACATATTGACCTTTAATTGTGAACATAGCGCATTAAATCAGAGTGAAACAACGTAAACAGGAACTGAAGGACATGCTAAATACACTGATCTGGAGATATCGGCGATGCATTTGTAGCATTGTATCAGAGAAAGAAACTGCCAAATGAATCATACAATGAATATATGTTTAATGTCCTTCGCTTATGTAAAAGGGCAAACGACACCATGGATGAGAAAGAGAAAATCCGAAATATTCTAAAGGGTTTGGACAGTCCAGCCCTTCAATTCATTATAACGAAGGATTGCCAAACTCTGGATGACCTACAAAAGATATGCCCTCGCCTCGGTATTACTCCACTTAAATATCTGAGCCGCCCTTTCGAAATCATCAAGAAAACGCGCCACATCCTGATGAGGTTTCCCAGAGAACACATCTATTGGGAAAACTAGAATTTTATTATGAACCGTCACCTGGGGTGTTTCTTTGGTATCCATCACAGAAGAGGGAGATTGTTTGGAATGTCTACTTGGTAACTCTAATTTTATAGGAACGTCACAATGACTAGACTTACAGTGACTACGTGTACGGGCTACTACTGGACTCCCAGACATGTATTGTTCCTGCAGTTACCAGATGGTGTTTTCCTTTCTAGTCTGCAAAAGAGAAAACAGTCCATCAGGGTAGTTTAACTGAATGTCGATTCAAACCCGGGAATCTTGTACCTAAGCTGCCTACTCGAAGAACCTTAGCAACAGTTTTTTTTCGAGATTACAAGACTTATACAACAAAGCAAATTATTTTTATATACCGATCAATTAAAATGAAATGGATGTCTTCGAGACTTAGCCGGCCTGGATCAGGAAGACATCTATCTATATTTAAGTAAACCAACCGTAATGAGACACCATAGAATGAAGATGATTAACAATTTTGTTTTATTGGGCTTTAGTATCAGAGTTGATAGTATTGCCTGGAGACCATTTGCGTTCATGGAATGATTTTAAGCGCTGAACATTCACCGTAAATTTCTTGTTATCAGTACTAAGTGTTCTTAAGACACAGGTGTTACGAGGTAACACCTTGATTATTTCGTAAGGACTAACATAGTGCTTTCGCTCTAGTTTATGTGAACGACCAGGTTTCCTGGCGTAGGACTTTAATAGTACTTTGCCACGTATTTTATACGATATTTCACGCCTTCCTTTATCAATTCGTTCCTTATCTTTAGCCTGTCGCTGGGCTAAAGCTTTCTTGGCAACTTCGTGAATTCTTTTAAATCTTGTTTTGAACTCACGAGACATTGTTTTATAACACTGCGTCTCCAATTCATTAAACAACTTCGGCTTTCTGTTATACAGGTACACTAGCTCGAATGGGACTATATGGATGCATGTCGTGTCTACTTATACTATAAACGTAAGCTGCTAAAGGAGCGTACTTTGCCCATTGTTTTTGATTCGCATCAACGTATTTACTTACATATTTCGACAAGGTATAATTCCAATTTTCTACACGAGCTTGAAACTCTGGGTGATAGGAACTACTGAATACCTGCTGTATGCCTAACAATTTAGTTGTCTCCTTCATCACTTCGGAATGTAAGTTACTTGCGTTATCTGTTTGTTTGATCGACGGAGGACCATACACACAGCCAATATTTTTGATCACAAAGTTCACCACACTTTTTGCAGTTACACATCGCAAAAGCTCCGGCTACAGTATACCTGGTCATCTTACAACTTTAAGTGATGATATATTTATAGGAATTGGAAGGAGGAAGAGGCCCAAAAATATCGAGTTCCATGGAATAAAATGGATGTTTAGCATCTATTGGGCAATGGAAACCTTGCTTATCTCTATTGTCAGCGTTCCTCTGCTGGTACGGAAGGCAGGACTTGACATTGTCTCGCACTCCGTGTCAGCAGAGGAAAGAGAGTTCTTCCTTTATGCTAGTCCTAAACTCATCTTTTCTAGGAAAGAAATGTGGGGTACAACTTGATGGGTGTATCTTGATCCCTATATCCCTTGAAACAATTTAACCTGTATTATCTCATGTTTCTCTGCCTTCTGGCCGGGAAATCAGAGCCGTGAGATCTTTGTGGCCTCGTCTGGGATACGCTCTTGTACCTTTCTCATTGAGTATTTGCTTTTGTTTAGAGTATGCCTGCCTATTATTTAAGTGTAAGAATGTTATTATCCATCCATGTAGTATTCCATGAATGTTTTGTGAGAATATGTTAATCATTATCCAGCTTATGGGCTGTATTTTTGACATTAGAAAGTGAAGTTCCATTCTGTTTCGGTCATCTTTCTTTATGCGGCGGTCTAAGGTCAAAAAGTCAAAAAACTTCTATTCAAGTGTTTGGCCTAAATGTTCACAAGTTCACTGTTTGCAATGTGGAGCTATTGCTAAGGATGATGAGCAATTGCAGAAAACGCCATGTCCAGGAAGGCCTATGGTTGGATCATTCCTCCCTGAAACAATTCCTGAGGAACCATTGGACACTACTGAATATAGGACAGTGTCGAAACCCGTACCGAAGCCACGCACCGTATTCTCACATTCATCTTCGGATTCCCCTGGGAACATGTCAAGTAGCTTTGAGTTTCATAACCCAATGGCTACTTCAACTCCTCAAGACCCTCTAAAGACACGGAAAGAAGAAGTTGCATCTCCTCTGCAGGTACAAGCACAAGCAGGTGCCATCCCCAAGCAGGATGAACATCCTACAGGGAAAACCTCTGAGGCTTCACCTCGTGTTGAGTTTGGTACCCAGGAATCTGAGTTAGTGTGGGCTCCTACTGTAAGCCTTCCCATCTTCAAGGGAGCCCAAGGTGAATCAGTTACTCGTTTTCTGGCAGGTTATGAGCTGTTATCTCAGGCATACCAATGGTCCGAAGAAAAGAAACTCTCCTGTTTCTCATTATGTCTTCGAGGAAGTGCACAAGCATGGGAGTACGTAGTACGACCACGCATAGCAGAAATGCAATCATTTGCAGAGTTGAAATACTCTTGAAAACAGCATTTCCAGATGATCAGTATTTATCCTATCTGCATCGGGATCTTCTGAAGCGAAAACTCAAACCCGATGATGCAGTGGATTCTTTTGTTTACACTTACAAACGAGATTGGCTGCTAGTAAGATCTGACATTACCGAACGGGAATGGTTACTTTATTTGCTTCGAGCTCTCCCTCTTCCATATGCTGAGACTCTTATGTTATTTGAAGTGAGATCATTAGAGGATGTTATTAGGAAATTACGTATTTTAAAAGCGTTAACACTGAAAACATGTAGTGTATTGACTTCCTCGGTAAAGGATGATATTCCTAGCACGAAAATTAAATTATCTGCCGTTGGTGTTGTCAAAGGTCCACAATCAGGTACATCACTCCCCACGGTTCGTCTTAAGTTAGGTGGACGATTGACAAACGCTCTTTTGGATACGGGAAGTGAGGTATCTATGTGTCACGAAGGTTTAATACCACCCAAGGTTTCTATAGCAAATCGTCTTAAATCCACAGTTCGAATCCAGACTATAGGTAGACCTGACCGAAGTACTTCCAGTTCTTCGGTTATGTTTCTATTTATAAGATCATCAAGACTATATCAACCGTATGTGGTTAAATATGGCTTTGTTGAAAGGTCGACAAAAGAAACATAGTGTTATCCTAGGTAATGATTTTATCCAAAAGTATTCACTTGCCATCCACCTAAACTATTTGCTGTTGAAGGCCCTTGCAGGTCAACCCAAGAGACGGGTTTATTTTTTGACAAACCGCAGGTGTAGCAAGTCTAAGTTCAGACCCAGGTTAAACTTATCACTGTTTACTACTTTACGCGTTCAGGGTTACCACGAGGACCCCCTGACATAAATGCACGCAATGATTCCAATGTGATCACCAACCGTAGGAACCGAACCGAAAACTCCGCTAGAAGAGGAAATACATGGCAAAGACCACAGCAGAAACCAAATTCGAGGAGTAGTCAAAATCAGAGTAGGTCAAGGGATTACACGTCTACAGAAGATCAGATTAAAGATCAACAATCACCAAGTTCATCAAACAAAAATGTTATAAAAGAGTATTTAGACGATGATGCTTGGTCAATATTTAGATTTCAAGACAAGAATATAAGCCATCAGTGTTTGTTTACACTGCTAACGAAATAAGGATCCCCGCCAAACAAATGGCGGTAAAAACGGGTTTCCATAATTTTACTAAGGTGTACATTGAACCTAGTGATCGGTTACATCACCGGTTTCGATGTCTTGTGCCACATACTTCGTATGACCCAAAATCGGAAGGTCAAATGTTAGTACTTAATTGCAACCATGTGACCACCATTATACCTTCAGGTACCAAGATAGGTGAATTAGAAGAGTATGACGAAATTATAGTCTGGATCTGTTGCTTCAGTAAATCAGTTGACTCGGAAAAGCGAAGATAAGCCCCAGGCGTCTTCTTCAATTCAGTCGGCGACTTCGGAAAATGTAGCCACCGAAATATATATCTCACCCGATCTCACCCTAATCAACGGTCAGAAATTGGGAATTTACTTCGCGAATGCCAAGATATCTTAGCCTGGCGTGTTGAGGATATTAGAGTAACTCCAGAATACGAACATTCAATCGAAATGCTTACAAATGTGCCCATAAGTAGCGCACCATATAGAAAAACGCCGTCACAGCGTAAAATCATACAACAAGAAATAGCCAAACTTCTAGCTCAAGATGTCATTCGGCCAATGAAATCTGCCTACGCATCTCCAGTGTTAGTTGTAAAGAAACAAAATGGTGAAAATAACCTCGTTTGTGACTTCCGGAAAGTCAACCAGTACATAGTTCAAGACCAATATAGGACCCTTCTTATAGATGATCTCTTATGTTGGCAATTCTTAATTTCTAAGCTCTTTTGACCTCCGAAGCGCTTTTTATCAGGTCAAACTAAACGAATCATACCAGGAAAAGACATCAATCATATGTAGTGAAGATTTGTTCTGTTTTAAGACAGTCCCTATGGGTTTATACACAAGCCCAAGTTGTTTTCAGCGATGTATGGAAAAAATATTTGCGTCATTGAAATTCAATATCATGGTCATGTTTCTTGACGACCTCTTTGTTTACGCTCCTGACTTCCCTGAGATGGTTAGAAGAACGAAATTAGTTTTTCAGAGATTAAGAGAAACTAATCTAAAACTCCACCCAGGAAAATGCCATATAGCATATAACAATTTAGAAAGTTTGGATTTCAAAATTGGGTATCATAGGTTCCATCAAAAATCGAAGCAATCACTAAAATTCCCGAACCAAAAACTGTCAAAGATGTTCGCTCAATTTAGGTAGTGTAAACTTCTTTCGGAGATTCATAAAAAATTATTCCATCATAGCTAAGCCTCTCCCCGAACTGACAAAGCCTTCAGTCCTATTTCATCTTGGCGAAGAACAGAAATTAGCATTCGAAACCCAAAAACTGAAACTCACTGAAGCTCCACTTCTTCAGATGTTTAGCCCACAACTCCCAATAGAATTACATGTAGATGGAAGCCAGAAAGGCATTGGGTCGGTTCTCATACAAGTTAAGGATGGAAAAAGACATCCTATTGCATACTTTAGCAGAATCCTCACTAAACACGAATCTAATTATTCAATACCGGAAATCGAAACTTTAGGATTAGTGCAAACTATTCTTCATTTCCATTATTACTTGTGAGAAATTGATTTCGTAGTGTATGTAAATGCATATAGTCTCTGCTACTTACGCAATTTCACTTCTCTTCGTGGAAAATATATAAGATGGGCAGTAAGACTGCAACAATATTCTTTCAAAGTAGTAGGAAAAACAAATTGTCCCAGATTGTTTATCAAGGTACCCTGTTACTGAGTTTTTTTCAACAAGAGCGTGATCTGAGAGAAGTAGGACCCATGTTGAATTATCTTCGGGTAAATACTGAAGAAACCATGGCGGCTAACAAGCAGAGGACTCAATTTTTCCAAAATTCCAAAATAAGTCAAAGGGACAACCTGACTGGTGCTGTTGCACGCCCTTCTGTGTTGAAGGAGGGTGTGTTGTATAGAGAAATGGGCGACGACTTCAAACTGTGCGTTCAGCAGTCAGAGTTTCCGAAAATTCTTCTAGAAGCTCATGACTCAGAATTGCATGGTGGGCATTTTGGTTTTACAAAGACGTATGGAAAAATAAACACCCGTTTCTAATTTCCCCATATCGGAAGAATAGTGCGAGAGGTCCCGGGTTCAAATCCCGGACGGCCCCCAAAGATCTCACGGCTCTGATTTCCCGGACAGAAGGCAGAGAAACATGAGATACTACAGGTTAAATTGTGTCTAGGGATATAGGGATCAAGATACACCCATCTAGTTGTACCCCACATTTCTTTCATAGAAAAGATGAGTTTAGGACTAGCACAAAGGAAGAACTCTCTTTCTTCATTAATAATATACAATTTCTTAAAATAAATAAAGATAACAAGAAAGAAGAAATACAAACTGAATATATGCGTAGTGCTGAGACAATACCCTGAAAGGCTTTGACAAATTATTACTTCTTAGCTCTTTCAAATTTCAAGTTTAAGTACTTACATAATAAATTGAAAATCCAAATTTCAAATTATGACGACAAATATTAATTGAAACCATTTTCAAACAAGCTGGTCATAACTTTTATTATAGAATTCAAATGACTCTAGTATATGAAAGATTATGAATTTTGTTCAGTGTTCTCCACTAATACTTTGCCATGTTGAATTTGTTCCAAGGCTAACTGCCGAAAAAAAACTTAAAACAGACACATATTTACCTGAAAACTAATATTAGGCTTCGTGCAAGGTGTTGACACTTGATGAACACTACACTGTCAATCGCACTTAACTCTCTATGTCTGACGGTTTCATACGTCATTTTATTATGCCCGATTCCGTCATTGTTGACGCATTTGGCGGTGTGATATTCTGAATATTTCCAGAAAGCAGGATGAGTCTCTTCTTCATGTGTCAATGTGAGGAGGGAAGAAAGATAGTACAAAAGCCATACGCAATTGCTGATCCGGAATCTGTTTTCTTCAGCAATCAAACTAAGTGATTGTCTAAGGAGGGAGAGGGAGAAGTCGGATATTCGAGAGATGGTATCTCACTTGATCGGAAGCATCCCATCACTCCTAGCTGAATATTTCTGATATCATCATACTGAAATTTCCTGAATTATGGCATCTGTTGATTCATATCGGGCCAATATCCTGTTTGTTGCAAACTAGGTCACGTATGCACTGGTCGTGCAACATAACCTTGAGTTGTTTTTGCGTTTTCTTGACTAGTCATCTGATGCCTTTGTGTCAGGAAAAGACGAAGTGTTTACATAATTTCCATGTTTGGATGAAACTAGAATGTATTCGTCATCCAACCGTTATCTCTCTATTTCCTGTGCTTGAGTCACTCAGTCCTTGAAGTAAATTGGAAAATTTGAAGGAAATGACAATCAAAGATAAAGGTTGTTGTTCCTATAAGCAATGCATATGTAGAACAAAGAAAGTAATGAAAGAATTTGTTTCCAATAACGTTTAGGAAAATTGAACCAAGGACCTAGAAGTATATAGAATGGTCACGAAAATATAGCCCGGGACACACCCAATATACGAGGTTAAGTCAACTGAAAACCATAAAAGTAGAAATAAAAATCAGCATACGGCGCCAGTGAGCTGTAAGTTGGCATGCCTGTTTACGATAGTATGCCGGATGTCTCCTAGGTGGCAGCAGCCGGCAGATGCACAAACACCGGCGCAACAACAGTTCCAAAATGGCAGCCCCACTAGCCACATGCACCAGAAGAGGAGCAGCGTTCTGTGATTCGGTTTTTGCGAAGTGAAGGTGTGAAACCGATTGACATTTTTAGGCGAATGAAGGTTCAGTATGGAGATGCGTGTTTGTCACAGCCACAAATCTATGAATGGTGCCGGAAATTTGCAAATGGTGTTACGTCTGTGGCCGATGCTCCACGCCCTGGCCAGGCTCGGCGCGTAGTGACTCCAGAGACCATTGCAGCCGTTGATTTCCGAGCGATTTCCATCTGTTTGGTCCGCTCAAAGAAGCAATGGGCAGCAGGAAGTTCCACTCCGATGAAGAGGTACGCAACGCGGTGCACGAGTGGTGCGCCGTCGCCCAAAAGTTTTTTTTCTGCAGGTATTCAGGCTCTTCCGAAGCGCTGGCGGACTTGCATTGAACGAGGAGGGGACTATGTTGAAAAGTGATTTACTTCTGTACCCTGTGTGACCAATAAATAATATTAAAAAAAATAATTATGGTTTTCATTTGACTCCCCCTCGTATATGCTTGCCTTTCATAGAGACTAAACTCAATATCGTTATACAGGGTGTCCCATTTAAAACGCAAGTTAGAATCAGGTATAGGCTAAGTTTTGATCGGAATGAGGTGCACGTATAAATGATACACCAATTTTTAGCTTGATCCATGCAGATATTTTTAAACATAAAAGCACCTAAAGAAGTCTACGTGTGTACATGCAGTGCTGTCAAATGTAAGTAAATTTATAAAAAAAATATTTACAAAACATGGTAAATCGCATGTCACATATGTGCATGGACATGCAACCCACAAACTTCAGCGCGAATTTGTGGATTGGATCGGTAGTTATCGCAGTGGAAGAAGAACAGTTCATTTTCACCATCGGCTTGTGCAAAATTCTGCCATTAATGGTGTACCCGCGAAAACGTGGTTTATGAAGTTTTACGCTATGCGCTACCAACACTGGCTATGTTTAAGTGCAACAGCATGTGTGTTTAGGTACTGTTTATAACATGGAATCATTGAAAACACTAAATAAAAACATTGAAAATAGTAGGAAAAATAGCGTAACTTACATGCACTCTGCAACCCTGTAAGAGGAGGCTAAATATAGGCAAAGGGAGAATAAATAGGCAGTGTGCAGTTCATCGTCTTACTTGGTATAGCGTGTTTTGTGTTGTATCGTAGTGAGAGGTTTGTTTGTTAGCATGAGGTACTCCACAGAGGAGAGGGTGTTCATTGTTGAACATTTTTTTGAATCGAAGTCGTGTACTAATGTGATAGCATTGTTTCAAGAAAGATTTCTAAATAGCGGTGTGCCGGAAATATCAACAAATCAGCGATTAGTAACAAAATTTCGCGAAACGAGATCTGTACGTGATAAACCACGCAACAGACAACCGCACGATCTTACAGAAGAGGTGATTCAGAACATCGAGCATCGCATTTTGCAATCACCTAGAAAGTCAGTTCGTAATCTTGCTGCACAAGCAAGTTCACCAAAAACAACAGCACACAGAGCCTTAAAAAAGCTGCACATACATGCATTTAAGATAAAAGGCTGTGCAAGAATTGAAGCAGATAGACAAGGGCGAACGTGTCAGAAACTGTGGTTGATTTAAATCATTCATCAGAGAGCAAGGAATGGATGGTTTGGACAAAGTTTCCTTTAGTGACGAAGCATGGTTCCATTGAAACGGGTATGCGAATAACCAAAATTCACGATATTGGCCAAGTGATAATCCTCATGTGTTACACGAGCAACCACTTCGTCCGGAGAAGATAGGTGTGTGGTGTGTAATTTCACGACGTTGAATAATTAGGCCTATTTTTTCAACACCACAGTTGATGGTACCGTGTATCGTGGCACAATCACCCAATTTGTTTCCATGCTTGAATCTGATGAACGTGATTGTTGGTTACAACAAGATGGGGCTACATGTTACACGTCAAATGAAACTATGGATATGTTGACTAAGTTTTTGGTGGCAGAGTATAAGCAAAAAATTTATTTGTGACCCAGTCGCTCCGCGGACTTGACTTCTAAAGACTTTTTCTTATGGGGATATTTAAAACAAATCGCGTACACAAATAACCCAAGGACTGTACAAGACCTGAACACCAACATCAGCAAAGCCATTGAGGAAACGAACCTGTTAACTCTCCATGAAGTTGCTACCAACATGCTAAGACGTGCGAATCTTTGTTTGAACGAGAATGGAGGACATTTTCAACATCTATTGTGAGGCTACGCTTCCCTTCCTTCCACACAGGGTTATAGGGTGTATGTAAGTTTATGCTTTTTTCCTACTTTTTTTCAATGTTTTTATTTAGTGTTTTCAATGATTTCGTGTGTTAAACAGTACCTAAACACATATGCTGTTGCACTTAAACATAGGCAGTGTTGGTAGTGCGTAGCGTAGAACTTCAAAAACAACGTTTTCGCGGGTACACCATTAATGGCAGAATTTTGCACAAGCTGATGGTGAAAATGAACCGTTCTTCTTCGCCTACGATTACTACCAATCCAACCCACAAATCTGCGCTGAAATTTGTGGGTTGCATGTTTATGCGCATGTGTGACATGCGATTTACCACATTTTGTAAATATTTTTTTTAATACTTTCACTTACATTTGACAACACTGCATGTACACACATGGACTTCATTAGGTTCTTTTATGTTACCCTCTACCTGATTTCAACTTGCATTTTAAATGGGACACCCTGTAGATGGTTTGATCTTCACAGAAAATAAATCCGTTATCGTTATAGATGGCTTATATTTCACAGGGACTAAACCCGTGACCGTTATACAGTATGTTTGGAATTATGCCCTGTAGGGAATCCCTTTCGCACATATTGCACATTGCTAATATTTGCACCCATGGATGGTATATATATATATATTAGTGTCTCTCTTTAATTCGAAGTCCAAGGGAACAAGAAAAAAATCGAATTATTCAAAATTCGCATTAACCAAAAACTCTCATTTTAAAGTAAAATTAAGGGAACAAAATAACTGTACTATATATGAAAAACTAATTAACATGCAATGCACCTTACCTATAAAGCACCATGTTTTCGTAAGGAATTAGAATAGGCGCCGCGATTCGACATTGTGCATAATGCACGCCAATAGATCACAAACGAATCTGCTTACCTTTTTGTTATTGTTTTAGTTCAGTTAAAAAGAATTGCACAAATATCTCGTTCTTGCAAGTCATTTGCTAGTGGAGGACAGGGTTCAAGGATATTGACATTTCTACAGAAGGGATGGACACTTCCAGGTTATTGAGAAGGTGGAGAGATGCGTACCAACCATCTTCTGCTGGATTCTCTATAACGGGAGGGAGTCCAGCTGAGGTGATATTAACCAAATTTCTCTTTCCCATGGTCGCTTCTGGATAAGATAACAGATAAATAAAAACCAGTTGAAATTACATTGATCTATTTGCAATTTGTCGAACACTGCAAATTTTTCCACTGTAAATACTTCGAATTATCTAAGTTCGAATTAAAGAGTCCGCTGTATATATATATATATATATATATATATATATATATATATATATAGATAGATATAGATATATGTCACTTTCTCTCTGCTGATATATATATAGTGTGTGTGTGTGCATCTTACGCCGCAAATAATACTCATTGGCGAATGTTCTACCACGAAGGAAGTGCTCCATTCAGCGGTTAAGAGATAATCTGAAGGTGCTGAATAAGGTCTGTATGCTGGATGTGGGAACAGTTCAACACCTTCCAAGTTACGGAATTTTTCTTGGGTGACAGTGGCTTATGACAGGGAGCATTATCCTGGTGCACCAACAGACGTTGGAGTCTAATTAATTCTGTGGTTAAGAGAAATCGAAATTTTGTTTAACCCTTCTAGATTTTTTTAAATAATTACTTTGTGAACTCTTACTTGAGGTACATAATAATATTGACAGACTAATTAATTTAACGAATCGAAGTAGAAATCATATGCAGGGTAATTTTGTATTTAGAAATATATCTCCAGTTTTGAACATTGTAAATAATTTAAAATTTTTGAATAGTATTGATGTTTATGGATTATAAAGTAATGTACTTGTACCTAAAAACATATTGATTGTATTGTTTTCCGCTAACCTACTATATTAGCCAATGTCTAATACAATGAATTTTCTCCCAAGTTTTAAAAATATCTCGAGTTCTACCTGAATATAAAAAGGAGCCCCAATATTGAACTTCCAGTTATCAACTCATTTCCTTGGTACTTATCTTCTTAAAAATTCTTGAAACTGTGATACCTATGCAGCTATATGATTATCCTGTTGAGCACTGCGTAATTAGTGACTTGCCTTTAGATAGATCCACTATTGGTGCCATTTATTCCCTAATAATTATTTTAGAGGTTTTGAAAAGCAGGATTATGCTCAGATCACATTTTGCGATCTAAGTAAACCTTCGATTGTGTTAAACACACCAATTCTTTTAAATAAATTAACGTATCCATGGTGTAAGTTTTAAACTATTCAAGTCTTACTTGCAAAACCGAAAGCACAGTGCCTCTGTAAGTAAATCTGGTATTGCATCAGTGAAGTTTCGAGTGTCACAAAGTTCTATACTTCGAGTTCTATACTTTTTACTTTTACTAATGATTAATGATCTACCTCTATCATTATCTGCTCACTCAGTATTGTATGCTGATACCACTTTTTAGATGCTATTCTGATTTTAGTGCGCTTAAAACTATGAATGAAAATACATTGGCTCAAACTGCGATTTGCTTTAAAGTAATAAGGTTTTACTTAAGGAGTACAAAATTCAGTATACGACTTTTAACTTAAGAAGAATGCCTTTGAAAACAGCTCAACCTGAGTGAAGTTTTCGGGTATTTATATTGACAATAAATTATGGGAACCGCACATTACTTACATTTCTGGTAGAATTTAAGGGTTAAAATATTTATTGAGGTACCTGAAAAATAGCGTCTTGTAAACAACATTCTACTAATACAAAAAAAAAAAAAAAAAAGCAGAATAGTCTCAAACTCATACAGGTTATCTTACTGCTGACCCTTGTTAATTAACCTTAAGATTATACCCACGGAGTAATCTACACCCCCCAACACCCCCTAACACCCCTCCAAATTTCTTTACACACACCCCTGGATGGAAAAGGAATACTTCCCCAAATCCAATTGTATCAATCGGTATTATATTACATCAAGTTAAAAAAGGTTTAGCGTTGAGGAAAGAAGGCAATATTATTATATTTATTTATTTCACTTCAAAATACGAAGCGACCTCGTTCTCATGTACGGCTTCGAGAACCACATGACCTCATTGTTACGGGCGGTGTTTCGATCGAAACAATTGACAAAACAGACCGCTCATACCTACGCTTCTG
The DNA here is from genome assembly GCF_964235325.1 of Thermobia domestica. Lineage (NCBI taxonomy): Eukaryota > Metazoa > Arthropoda > Insecta > Zygentoma > Lepismatidae > Thermobia > Thermobia domestica. The sequence goes on along the minus strand of NC_137458.1, from coordinate 201,427,759 downwards.
GGCTCCGCGGTCGTTCCCGAGAAAAGAGATTGATGGCCAGATACAGATGAATGAAATTGGCAACGTCTTGAGCGGTCATTAACCTACCTCCTTCTCAATAAGGAAAAATGTGACAATGTAGTAATAAGTCTATACCAGATTCAGTTGGTAAGTACTACTCTGCAACAGGCTCGCACCAAAGGAGGGCTAGGGAGCGCCTGGCCCTCTCTAAATTTTTCATGTCCCCTCCAGACCTCAATACAAAATGCACAACTTACATATTTGTAAGAGAATTTTTAATAATTTGGCCCCTTCTAACGTATTCATGTCCCCCCCCCAAATCTCTGTGGCTGGTTTCGAGCCTGTTCTGCAACTGGTGTATCAACGAACGGACGTTAGAAGGGTGTAGTCAAAACGTTTTTAGAATTGAAGAGATCGATCGAATTAAGAATTATACATTTTTAAGACTGAGTCTAGTGTAGGGTGACCAAATCGTCAACTAGAAAAAACGGGACACCTTTTATTTCTGGATAAATTGCTCCTCTAAATATATATTTTTGCCTTTCCGTTCCCTATCTCTCTCTCTCTCTTTCTCTGTATCCCCCACAAAAAGAGTAAATTTACACTTTTTAGTTTCAAAACCTATTTAAAAGGTTCTGGAATTAATTAAATAACAAGTAACTATCAGCAACTAAAAGTGAAATATTTGAAAAACATTACTAAAAATATATGAGTGCTCAAATCTGTCACCGACAGGATTTACATTACTCTCAGCATCGGATTCCAACTCCTTTTATTTGCATTTTGTTACTTTTAAACATTATTTCACTTACAATTGATTTTCTTCTTACGTTTACTTTTATAGTTCTATACCTTTGTTACCCTTTCGTAGTATGTTACATCTTAGTCAAATCACGGAAACACTGATAGACAGCGCCTCAATGCACCCAAACAGAGAGTAAAAACAGGTTACATTGTTCTTCATAAGACTTTCAGCCCCTTGCACTGTCGTATGCGGAGTGGGGTGGCCTAGGAGGGAAAACAGTGCAGCCACTACATCCAATATCGCAAACGTCGTAATGACGTTGCACAGTAATTCGACATACTCCAATATAATCACATAGCTTAGAAAAAATAATATAAATTAGGAAGTTTTAGCGATTCGAAAGGTTTTTTGTACCGAATGTACGTAAATACGGGACATTTTGGCGTCCCGGGAGAATTTTTCGGGACACCGGGAATGGTAGTGAAAAAACGAGACAATCCCGTTTTTACGGGACGGTTGGTCACCCTAGTCTAGTGTTATGCGGGAATGCATTTGGCGCTAGCTTAATTTTTTGTAAAGTATATTTTTATTCATGTAAATTCATTGAGCGGATTAGGGCTCATAGCGAGTCAAGCGAGTCACTTTTTTAAAACTAAAATTTACTTTTTTTCAAGTTGGTCACTAAAAGTTACTTTTTTTTTTTTTTTTTCAAATTGTTAACTAAAAGTTACTTTTTTGAGAGGTAAAGTGACTTTTTCGTGTTATTTATGTTTTGGATTGGTAGTTTTCTAAAAAAAGTATAAAAACAAATGGAAAAAGGCAGAAACTTGTTACTAATTACTCTTCTGAAAGCTTCAGTACTTGCTGCCACATGTGAAACAGTCAGCTTTATTCTCACTTCAGCTTTTATTCTTTCTAAGGCACAGTGGACGGTTGGTGGATGCTTAAGCTCTCAAGGTGGGGTTGAGAATCCTTCTGTGTCTATTCTTTCTTCTATCATAATAATCTTTTAGTTTTCTCTCGTAATAGTTAACGCTCCGCTCAATGTTGTGTGTGTGTGGTTCATCATGTTCGTCTTGTGTTATGCTTCTTGTATGTTCTTCTTAAAAGTAGGTGATGAATTTGAATATTTCACGTTTTTGAGAACTCTTAATACTAAGTTAATGTTATGTCTGTGATGAAGAAATTCGGAAATAGGCCAGAACTGGTTCCACTTACTCTGAAGCTTTTTACGTCTGCTCACCGTAACTACAAAGCATACTTAGAAAACCTAAGAAAGGAGGAAGCTCAAAAAGAATAAGTAAAGAAGAAACAAAATAATAAACAAATAGAGAGGTGATGGAGAAATTGACAAAGGAAAAAAGGGGCATGATGAGATTTTGGTCACTTTTTCGTGTGCTTTTGGCCATTTTTGGTCACTTTTCAACTATTTACAAGAGACCAGACCACTATGAGCCCTGGGATTATTAAAATTAGGGTACATTAAAAAAGACAAAACAGAAAGATACAAAATATTTGTAAATTGAAAAACTGGATTTCTGGAAAACAACTTCAATGAATAATTTGCTTATGAAATATATTCAAAGCCAATAACGTAGCCAAGAAGGGGCAGGAACGGAGATTAAGAGATCAAATAATATTACAACAATTTTAACGTTAACAACAGGGTTAGAATATTAAAATAATGAAATTGGAACTATGTACAGTATTAATTACTAAACGAATGTGATGTCAACATGGGACGAGGGATTTTTTTCCCAATTAATATTTTGGAAAAAAATCACCCACTAAAATTTGCTGGGTTTGAATAAATTGAAATAATAGCAGAATTTTTCAAAGTAATTACAATAATTCGTATGTAATCAATTCAAATGTAATTACTGGGTAAAATAGTGGAGGTTAATTCCTAATACAGTGGTTAATTCCTCTTAACGACCATCTCTCAATAGTGGACACCTTCATAAGAGGACAAACTTTCTTATTCTTCCATGCCATAAATATGTGTGGTGTGGTGTTATGAGAGAGAACCCTTCCTTTTAGGGACATCACTCATTTACGGACAAATAATCCGTTCCACCGATGTCCGTTTTGAGAGGTTTCAGTGTATTACTTAGTTTAATAATAATAATAAATGCTTAAATGTGTGAACCTACCACTGCGAAGAGCTGATATAATAATAATAATAATAATAATAATAATAATAATAATAATAATAATAATAATAATAATAATAATAATAATAATAATAATAATAATAATAATAATTAGTAGTAGTAGTAGTAGTAGTAGTAGTAGTAGTAGTAGTATTGCAATACTTGCGTGAGAGCACCCCCCTTTTATTTTGAACACCCTCCAAGTAAAAAAATTCTGGCGTACTTACTGATTATACCCATAATCAGCTTATACATTTATACAGTATTCCTGTATATAAAAAGTTCTTAGCTTATACATTAGACAAGAGCTTCATCCGTATAATACCAGGAATAACAAAACTATATATTTATATGTCCCATATTAACGACTCTCTAAAACATTCAATAGTTATAGGATAATTGGAACAAAATTCTATAATAAGTGGGCTGAACAAATGAACATCTAAATTGATTAAAGAGTAAACTGGCCAAATGGTTAGTTGCAAGGCTTTTTAACTCTTTACAGGAGTATTTTCACTATTCAATAGAGATGCAATGTAATGACTAATTCTGTAAACTATGCTAATAATTATTACTACATACGTTATTATTGTTACTTTTTCACTATTTAATTCACTATACCAGGAGCAGTCTGATAATAATAATTATTATTATAAATGTCATTGTCATTATATTATAGGGTAATAGGTACGTATTTCGTTCCTCTGTCTAATTTCGTCCCCCACGCTTTTCCGGTGTGTGTGGTAGATGTGGTAACAACGGTTGGCGCATCATGCGCCACTGAATGATTTCAGTTGTACGTTAGAAGTTTTGCTGTGCGAAGATGCTACCATGAGAGATTTTCTTCCTCAGGTGAGTTCTTGCATTAATAACTTTAATAAGATGCAAATACTAATCAAAATACGTAGTTTCATTCCAGTGTTTTATGTGACATTTGACATATATTGTAGTTATAATGCATGTGTGACTGAGGTGTCCAAGAGCAGGTGAACGAAGATATCGGTCACCATGTCTAATTCGTATCAGTTCCTCCCTGATATTTCTATGTTCGTCCAGGGGACGAAATTAAGAACTTACGAAGCTTTACGTTTCTTGTCGTTTCAGATGGTACCCCGGAACCAATGGAACAAGGAATCTATGAAGAAAGTAAAGAAAGGGTATTTATATGCGGTAATCACTTATAATCACCTTTACTAAGAGTACTGAAAGACGGAGGACAATGTCTAAAATGCCTGCAACTATCGCCTATCACGAAAACATGGAGGCAATAACAGGTCAACCTGAGTTTTTGTGGAAATCTGAAAATAAGGCACTACTGATTAACATGCTAGTCATATTTTAATAAGAGGGGACAAAATTGTACCAAGCAGATGGAGATGCTGATACTATAATTTGCAAAACAGGAATAGATTTGAGCCGAAATCATAGTTCTGTTGCAGTTGTAGGAACAGATTCAGACTTGCCAGCCATTTTAATCGCTCGTAGACATCCTAGAACGCCATTGTTTTTTGTAAGGCCGAAAATAGGCAACACTGAAGAAAAATGCTACCACACTGGCAAAATACAAAATAGTCTTGGACCACTAAGAGCTTGTTTCCTTTTTTTCATTCGGTCATTGAGTGTGACGCCACATCAGCGATCTTCAGAAAAGGAAAGAAAGCAGCCTTTAGACTACTTCAAAAGGATAGTGTACTGTCAGATATAACATGTACAACAGGGAAGTTGGGAGAAAGTTTTCTTCTAATTTTGAATTAGCAAATTTACCACCAATCAGTGCGGCTGCCTCTCAACAATCCCTTCGGGTTTATCTGAAAGTGCAACAATAGTTGGGAAACATGAACGCAACTGAATGGGAATGGTGCGTCAAAAAAAGACAGACTCTCTCCTATTTCAACAAGTTTTCCACCAACTCCTGAAGAAGTACTTAATTTGATTGTCTGTTAATGTAAAATAACTCCTCGCAAAGATTGTGATGTTGAAACCTGTAAATATAAGCGTGCAAACATTAATTGTTTCAAGTTTTGCTCCTATAGTGAGAGAATTTTCCTACAACTGACTGAGGAAACTGATAAAGAGGATGACGATTAATCGTTTTACGTGTCCCTTTTGCTTCTTCTTATTTCACAGGATTTTATCCAATACTACAGATGACGTTTTAAACTATTTCAGAATATTGACATGTTTAGCTATGTTAATATTCATGCATATGCTTCATAAATAATGGAATGTTTCAAAGTGAAAAATGATTTTGGTTATCTTTTTTTTTTTTTTTTTTTTTTAATTGGGAAATCACATTTCCTACTATCTAGCAAATACTGGACAAACTAAACATAAAAAAAGAATACCTAACCACCAGATAGTTTTTTTTTTTTTTTTTTTTTTTTTTTTTTTTTTTTTTTTTTAATGTCACCGCTAGCAGCTAGGCTCATAGCGGAGTAAATATCTCGAAACGTTATTATCCAATTTCGATCATCTCTTGTTTACAATGCAGCTTATGAAACACAATCAAAAAAATATGACCACGTTTCCAAGATTTTCTAATGGTTTAGGAATTTGAGCGCAAAATACTACAGAATGTTACTCTGAAATACCGAAACTATCAACTTGAATCATGAATAACGTTCTAGGTGTGATTTTATTTAAATGGATAATACGCCAAATTAACGTACAGTTCCTGCGGAGTAGAATGGTGCCTTCTAAATTGAAATATTCTTATTGGTTTTCTCAAGGTGCGAAATCATTTGAAAATGGTGGGGGGGAAGAAGTTCAGCGATCCACACTAATCCTTCGTGGAGCCTCCAAAAAATTGAAATATTAATGTATTATTATTATTATTATTATTATTATTATTATTATTATTATTATTATTATTAATAATAATAATAATAATAATAATAATAATAATAATAATAATACATGTTCAAACTAGTCGTAATATTCATTTAACCAAAATTGGTAACTTATCTACTGCATTTACTATACACTTCGGTGCGTATGGTCCACGGTTAGACTCTAGTGGGAGCACAGTACCCTTGTGTTTACCATTATATTGAAGATTGCATTCGCGAAAATAGCAGTACAGATATATAAGTCAGAAATAATAGTCCCTGAGAACCGATGTCCTAACCAAGCATTAGAACTACTAACTTGAAGCGCTCCACCTGGCAAGCCATAGATCCTCATGAGCTGTAGAGTCAGAGTATAGTTTTTATTATTATTTATGAAATTCTCGTTTCTTCGCTACGTACGTAGTGTTTCAGTTTGGTTGTTCAGATATACGGTCACCTTTGTAAGTCTAAATAATACTATGTATCTATATTGTATTATTAGCAAGAATATATTATTATAAATAATGATTTCAATACAAATACTTGATAGACAACAAAAAGCCGTGTTGCCTCAGTGCTAGAGCGCTCACCTCAGGTGCGTGGAATCATCGGCTGGATCCTAGCTCGCGCCAAATTCTGCTTGTGGTATACAAACAATTGTGTGGGGGTTTTCTCGGGGTCCTCTCGCTTCCTTCCACTATCCTAATCAACCATTATAATTCATCTCATCATGACCGTCTTCCTTAGCCGTGGTGAATATTCATAGGACGTTAAACTTTGGAAAATAAAAGCACAAACACTATAATACGATTGATTTGCTGATTTAAGTTTAATGACCCTTTTCAGCAGCGAGGCTATGAAATGTGGACTTACAGTTTAAGGTGAAATCCGAACCACTGTAATCGTTCAAATTTTTGTCCTGCGGCATCTGTGACTGTCGCGATACTTTTAAGTGTTGCAGCTGTAGATGACTTACTGAACACCTGGTAAAGTTCGCCTAACAAACATGCAAAGTTGTAAACAGCATTCACAACACCAAAAACTCTTTCAGAAACAAGATCAATTCGATGTGCCATGCAGTGTACGCTAATTAGGCACGGGTTGACATTTTTTCTAATTTGAGCAGCAACACCTTCGTTTCTCCCAGTAAACACTGCATCCCCGTCCGAACTAAATCCAACAAGTTTTTCTTTAAGATTAAAAATATATATGCCATCTTCGGAAAATGCTTGAATAATTTTCTCTTTAAGGGATTTTGCATCGGCATTTTCTACAGGCACTAATTTATGAAAACGACAACAAGGTTTATTTTCTTCGTCCACATATGTTCATATAACAGCAAGTGCTTATCCGCAAACCTGTTTGTAGATTCGTCAACTGAAATTGAAAAACAATCTGTTTGAGAAATGTTACCAATTTTGCATGCAACTGGTATGCTAGAGAATAAAGGTCTTCATCTCGTCAACAACCGAACAACCGAAAAAGTTAAACACCTGATCCTTTTACAAATAAACTACGTTTTTTAAAACAGCATGCATTTAAAATTATTGTTTGTCTGAAAATTTTCTTTATAGACCTACTTATATTTTCCTATTAAGGTGTCCCCCCTTACAGATTTTGGTGAGGGAGAAAAGCAAGTGTAAAATTTTTGGTGGGGGGAAATCCCTCCCGTCCCCCCGGGATTTCGCACCCTGGGTTTTCTAGATACAGGCTGAAAGAAAAAATCAGGCGCGAATGAGATGGCGGCCATCTTTGACCGCCATTTTGAGGATAAAGCTCCCATGGGATATCATGGGACTTTTGAAGTTTCATTGTATTTGTCACAAAGAGCAAATCCTGGAAATTTCACCTCTTTTAGATTTTTTTTCAGCTTGTCGAATTATTTTTACTGGACTATTTCCCTCATTGGAATAAAACAAAAACAATCAACCAACGAGAGTCTACCTACAAACTCAGACAACCTACCGATAAGAACGAGACTGTAGATTGACAGTTAATTGGTCGTCTCATTGCCAGTTACATGACATGGACATACGGGGTCGGATTGCACGGGCGAAACCGCTGATAAGGGACTATAACGTTTTGGTGAAACGCCAAAAGTGAACATGCAACATGGATCTCTAGTGACTGGAAACATATAATGTAGTCGGATGAGTCACCGTTCACTTCATTTCAGACCACGTGCCGTGTTTATATGTGAAGGATACCTAAGAAGCTTATGATGCCAATGTCTCCGCCCAACCATGAAACATGGCAACATCTCTAGATGCTATGGGCCGAAATGTCATGGTTTTCAGTGTCCTGTGCTGATGCATACTGGTCGCGTCACTGCCCGTGGTTATGTCGCAATTTTAGAGAATCATGTGCGTCCTGTGGTCCAGATGTTGTTCTGATCAAAGACGCCATATTCCAGCATGATAATGCGCCTATTCACACAGCTGGGACACGGCTTGAGGAATACGAGGATGAAGTTGAACATTTCCCCTGGCCCACACAACCACCGTATCAGAACATAACTAAACATCTGTTTCCGTTTTGGAGACACGACTCCGTCGCGACTTCTACTACATCTTCTCTTACAGAACTAAGTGATAATCCATTTCATACCATTCACGATCCCTATGACTAGAGGTCTGCGCGGATATCCGCATGAAAATGGGTATTTGCAGATATATATATATATATCTCTTTTCTGTGCAGATAGCGGATAAAGTTGCGGATAATGTTTCCTACATTTTTTCTACCTAAAAAAAAATGCTGTGAATTTTCTGATAATGGTGGAAAGAGCACTAGAAACGTTCGTTTTGAATTAAAACTTTTAAAACCAGTTGAAAAATACTAAAATCAAAATACAAGAGTGTTTGAAGCTTGTGACTCAGTGACAGCAGAAGGACAAAAAATGATACGAGAGAGTTGTCCTTTTATTGCTGTTTTCAATATTTTTAGCAGCCGTTTTGTAGGTGAATGACATCTCTGACCTAAACAGAAAGAAACGACAGGGCCCATCGCTACTCCTCAAGTACCGCTATTTGCTGTAAAAAAGAAAAATAATTGCCGCCAAAGCCCTTTTGATAAAGCTGTAAATTTTCAAACCATTTGCCTTGAAGAGGAAGAAATGTCTTCAAATAAAGTTTTTTTTTTTTCTAGCCTGAGAGGTGAGGAACCAAAACCCTAATTTAAAACACCGTATCCCCTTCCATAAACTGAAAGCTGGTCAGCAGAATTATCTTTGTCATTTGTGACAAACTGAAGAAGCGCGTAGGCCACCGAAATAGTAAACAAATCACATCATACGCTCATCTTTCTCTCTCTCTCTCTCTTAAAAAAAATCTTCTTCACTGTTTCCTTTGAAGTACAACAGATACTGAATGCACATTTGCAACCCCACAGATTTCTCTCTTCGGAGAGGTGTCATAGACCTCAATGAACATTCCAAGAGATTAGAGTTTTATAACAGCAATTGTTTCTCTCTCTCTCTCTCTCTCTCTCTCTCTCTCTCTGTCTCTCTCTCTCTTCTTCTTGTGTGTATGTGTATATGTATGTATGTTCTGAGCCTCTGGTAAAGAAAGAAAGAAAGAACAACCAATGCGTTATTTCTCCTACCCTAAATGTGTCCAACAATGAGTGGGGGTTGCAAAGAAACGCAATATATTCTAAACTTCCTATTGCCTCTTTCCGAAATTAACGGTATAGACTTCCTATTTGCATTCGAAGTTATTTTCACTTCTTGTTTCAGTAAAAGCGTGGTCGTGAAAGCTTGAGTTGTTTTTGAGTTTAACGTCCCGTTCAGCAGCGAGGCTATATGAAACGTGGACCTACTGACTAACGTTGAACCCGAACCACATGAGCTCCCGCTTGGAATTGAACCCGGGTCTTCCACGCCAAAGGCGCGTATGCTAACCGCTTAGCCACGAAGGAGCTTGGTCATGAAAGCATGCATTGTATTGTGTTGTTAGTTTCGTCACTTATTTTTTAAATTTAGTGCAATTACTGGTGCTAGTGTCAGTTCGGGATATGTGGATGTGTTTGCGGTCCTGTGATTAATGTTTATTTCTTAATAACGATTATTTCTATTTCGCCTTTGTGTTTAGAACAAGTGCCCCTTTTTTTATGAGTAATGATGAAGTTTAAAAACTTGGTGACGTGCTCTAAAATTAGTCGATTGAGGGGATATTACCTATGTGGCATTATTTTTGTCCGATATCTACATTTGAAGATTTTGGGTAAGTACATAAATCGTTCATTAATTTCTAATTTGTAGCTACACGGTTTATATTGCATTTTATTTATCATAGTTGGTATTTGATCACGACGAAATTGATATAATATATTGTTTCGTTTGATTCAGAAAACTACGTGTATTAGAGAATATGAAAGTTGTATATATTTGCTGCCTCATTATCTGCGGATGCGGGTGCGGATAGAGATGTTGCGAATGCGGGTGTGGATGCGGATAGAGATGCTGCGGATGCGGATGCGATATTTTGTATCCGCACAGACCTCTACCTATGACTCGATTTTATGTCGCATTCGATCTGTTCTGATGGCGAAGAGAGGTTCAAGACCATATAACTCTGATAGGTTGCACTCTTCCAGGTATTTCAAATAAAGCGATAAGTATATGTATATAAGGAATGCTTCTGTTTATCTCTCATACTGTACTCTGATGATGAGAACAATATCAGATCTCGAAACATTGGACAACGTCATACTAGTTGTTAGACTGAGAACCACTATATTCATCACGACGCCAGGAAAACATCAGTTCTTATTATGAGTCGGTAATGTTAGTTGAATGTCGATTCGATGTTGGGCCGAATCTTGGCAAATTGTTGCCGTAAAATTAGTAAAAAGGTTTTCCCACAATTTTGGGTAAATAAGTGGAATTAAATTTCACATGATTGCGTCATATTCCCAGTATCAAACGAAAATGTATTACCTTAATATACCATGGTCACAAGTGGTTTGTATATACTTCCAGAAGTTCTAATTTTCCATTCTTGATAATCGAGACGATGATCCCAATAGTAGATGGGATATGCTAGCACAGCATAGCGATCTTAATGTATGAAGAAATAATGGCATATGTACCTACCATATCAAAATTATCAGGAGAACTACTAGAGCTTCTTGGTTCGCCTGGACTATCAATAGAATTCTCTTTCTGACGGACTTTCTCGTACAATGCTGATTCAAATTCATTTGTCTTATGTTCTATTCCCGCTACTTTTCTGCAACATTAGAATAAAGTTGGAAATAGAGATAGTTACACAGAAATACATGCTAATCTCAAAGCCTGTAGGCTAAATATAAAGAAAATACGTTCATTAATGTTTGTAAAAATCACAACACCAAGAAACAATGAAATAGAATGCACCAAAACTCACAGGATCTTATGTAGTAATAAAGATTACAACTTAATGTAAAAATCTCGAAAGATATAATGATCGCGGAAAAGTGCACTTCTCTGGATTCAGCCATTCATTCAACGAACCACTCTTCAGTTCTGAAGGCTTACTATTAGCTTATAGTCGGGCAGGTCGTAGTGGGACTCGAGTTCTACTTCAAGCTGTCAGATAATCACGTTGTAAATGCTTTTTCTGGCTGTTTTAGAATCTCTTAACACTAGAACGGCGGAGTTTTTGATACTCTCTAGAACGACGGGAGTGGGTCAAAAATGACCCATTCCATTTTTATTAATTATTTGTATTCTAAACCAGTAATATTTATTGTATAATAAAATGTGACTTTCATTCAATAAAACAAAAAACTTCTTTAAACTCTAGCTTAATGTTTATTGATCAATGTGTGCCAATAATACAAATTTAAGAAGCATGCTACTTTTTATGAATATAATATTGTTCGAATGATATTATTAAATGTATTATATACAATGTCAGTTTATTATATAGTAATGTTATATATCACTCTAATTCCTAGATAGTTTTTATTCTTAGATAGTTTCTTCAAGCGCATGACCTAACTGAACTAAACTAACCTAACCTACACACATCTAAACTTGCAGTCTTACACAGAACAAAGTTCAGTCACACCTCTACAAGGAGAAGGGTCATACAAAAACATTGTTCACAAATAAAAACGTGACGTATTACACAAAAAAATATTTTACTAATATGATTGTAATGCGCATCTATGCATTTCTATATCTTTCCTCTCCCTATTTAGAATTTGTTGAAACCCATAACCTGACATAACCTAAAATAGCATACACAGTCGTAAACTTGCAGTAGTTCAAACCAGAAAAAGTCAGTATAGAGTGATTGTTTTCTTAATAAGATATGATAGGTTCTAATCATGAAAGCTCTGACATAAATAGAATAGTAAACTACCTGTTCTTTCGAACAACTCCTTTAGAGATTCTACTTCTTTGGTTGAAATATAATTTATCCAAACATACAAGAAAGTAAGTTGTCTCCCATTTAGACCTGTAAACTTTTTGGTTTCAGTAGCTTTGAAATTTGTGGTTACGCCACAGACTAGTAGTCTAAGAATTCTTGGCAGCGCCGGAAATCGAAGTCGGGATCCCTCAATCCGTAGTCAGTCATGTTCACCACTAGACCAGTGGGGTGGTCATATAGTGGCGATCACAGGGAGAGCTTTGGCTTTCCTCTCCCAACCCGTCTGGTATATAGGAACCTTGTCCCAACCCGCCTAGTCATCGTGGGGGCAGTAGACCAAGTCCTCCCTCCGGGGAGAGGCCTCATTCAATAGTGGATCTAATATGGCTGTGGTTTATTTATTGTTATTTATTTGTGCTATAAATGTCTTCTCATGAAACATTTCAACATAGTGATACCAACAAAAAGAAAACACGCACACACTAGCTATTTATTTTCACAATAGCATGCAAATTGTTTGCAAATTTTTTGTTAAAATGATTGAAATTATTATGAATATTTTGTTACGATGTAAGACATATAATGTGTGTTTTATAATAATAATAATAATAATAATAATAATAATAATAATAATAATAATAATAATAATAATAATAATAATAATAATAATAGTCTTACCTATTTTATGACGCTTATTTGCAGAAGTATGGTTTTCGGTGCTTATCTCTTTCTCTTCCGATATTTCATCCGAATCATCATATTTGTTGTTATTCGGCAGGTAGTCTTCATCTGATGAAATAGCAACGCATTCAGCGTCAGACTCGGCCTCACTTATGTCATTGAATTTTGCAAGTATTTCATTGGGTGCCATCAGTTTCTTGCTCATGATGAATGTTTGAAATAGCACATCAGTCCGAAAATAATGAGATTCTCCTAATCAACACACTCTCTAAAGTATTATTAACTCCAACTAAACTGACAAAATTGCTGAGAAGCTGTTCTTGAATACGAGGTAAAATGGGAGAATATTATGAGAAAGAATGGTCGCAAGATAAAGACGCAGTGTTGTTACAACGTAACAAAATATCACTAACAAAAGAGTTGGGTCAAAATTGACACAAGCCGCCGTTCTAGTATAATTGTTTGGTATTTCAAAAGGCAAAGTGTGGATAAGAGTGATACTTAGTACAAATATTTCTTCAAGAGAACGAATAAAAGTCACAATAATTCGATCCGTTTCGTAAGGAAATAGAAAAGTTGTTAAAACCTAAAGTTCGAAATGGGTCAAAAATGACCCAGCCGCCGTTCTAGTGTTAAGCACTAATTCTCAAGAATAGCACTAATACTCATTATGCTGAGGACAATTAAAGGAATTAAATTCTCTTTTTATTACTCAATTGTCTGTTTTGCAGTCTCTTCGTTACATTTTGACTTTATCTCTCGCAATGATCTGTGAACAACTAATATAATGTTTACTGGATCGAGAACTGAAAACCAGGATTCTCCTTCGCACTATAGAATAATCTTAATTCTGTAAACCAGATTGCATAAACAACGTTTTACTCATTGCTGTCAGAAGCATTGAGAGTCGGTGTCTTCATAACATACGATTAGTAACAAATCATTGGTGGTATATGGCCATGAATGATAGTACACAAGATTTGGTTTTGTAAAAGCATGGCTATTTACTCCAAATTAACTATTAAATAACTGCTGTGAGACTACAAGACATCGGGATTGAGGAAACTCGGAGTGGGGAAATACTCTACCGAATTAATTAAAATAGTAGGAACCTCACCATTGAAATGTAAAAAAAAATGTTGTGTATTAATGTTTTCTTTAACAATCTATGCATATGGTTAAATGCTCGCAGAAGGCTCCAGAGTCTTACCTTCGCCACGGGGGGCGCGGTGGCTCAGTGGTAGAGCGTTCACCTCTGGTGCTTGGGGTCCCGGGTTCGATCCCAGCCCCCGCCAAGTGAACTTTGTGGTGGACAAACACCGTGCTCGTGGGTTTTCTCGGGGTTCTCCCGTTTCCTCCCACTTTCTTCATTCCACCATTTCACTCATCTCGCATAATCACCGTCTCCTTTAGCCTAACCGGCATAACCGTGGGACGTAAAACTTAAAGATTTCATTTCATTTCTTACCTTCGCCACGTAAAGAGTAATAAATAAATAAATAAATAAATAAATAAATAACGAAAGAATCAACAACTCTGAATGAAAGGCTTATAGCATGAATAGTGGTCGCAAAATATATTCTGTATTCAAGTTCATTAATGTGGGCGCTGATATGATGTCCTGCAGAGTGATGGTACTGATAAATGTTTAAAAATAGTTTTCCATTACTTCTGTAATACATATTTACGCACACAAAAACATAACGCACACGTGTATAAAAAACGAAATATTCATTAGGACTCATATCGTCTGTTTATGTAGTTAAACAGACATGATGACTGCGAATCTTCTTTATTAGCGTTGAAGGCGGATGGTTCTGCTAACGAATCCCATTAATTCTGAGCGTTAAGTGGGGGCCGCGGTGGCTCAGTGGTAGAGCGTTCACCTCTGGTGCTAGGGGTCTCGGGTTCAAACCCTGCTCCCGCCAAGTGAACTTTGTGGTGGACAAACACCGTGTGCGTGGGTTTTCTCGGGTTCTCCCGTTTCCTCCCACTTTCTTCATTCCACCATTTCATTCATTACTCATCATCACCGTCTCCTTTAGCCTAACCGGCATAACCGTGGGACGTAAAACTCAAAAAATTTCATTTCATTTTTTCTGAGCGTTAAGTTCTTGCATCTTCCTGGAGCTCGGGTATATCTTTCTTGATAGTAATGGGAATCGAACTCCTCCCTCATCGGTTCCGCGTCCCATGTCTTAACCCAAACAAAGTTTTCATAAAAGTCAAGAGATGGTAAATAGTGGAAAAGGTATTTTCATGTGTCCTATGATATTACACATACTGTATAATAGTACTGTACTAGTAGTAATAGTACTGTATATGAATTATAGTACTGTACAATGAATTATAATTCAAAAGTGAAATAACGGAACAAAGAGAGACGGATGTCTCTTGATCGCGATATAAAACATCAGCGTTTTCATGTCCTTCAATACTCCAACCTCTCGGTTCAGAGTCAGAAAGTGTGATGGTTGTTGAAAGATCTCCAGAATATATGAGATTTAACTAATGCTCAAGGAATACGGTCCAGGGGCACAGAAGACATCCTTATAAATCTGGAGAGGAAAGATATATCTCGTTCCCTTTTAGGTTAAAAATTGCAAAAAATGTAAATGTAAAAAATGTGATAAATATTCTCTAGGACTCGATTATATAACTGTAAATTTTAGTGGTTCTGTTTATCCCCTTCTAAGGTTAAAAATTTGTCAAAATATTCGTATGGACATTTGCTACCACGTAGTCGGTCATTAACCATACTTATCCTATTAAGTGAGGCTTTATCACTTGCACGGTCGAGTACATGAGTCTGATCAATTTTATAGAGCACGGGTATATTTATGGCCCCTTCTCAAAATTTGGCAGGGATGTGTTGCCTACCACTTAAATTTGGAAATTGTCAAAAAACAAAATTTGATAAAAGTTTTCTAAGACTCTAATGTATAATTTTGTACATTTGAGTGATCCTGTTTATCCTTTCTACGAGTTAAAAATAATCAAAATATTTGTACTGCCATATGCTCACTATGTGGTAGGTTTTTGATGTAATTTATCGTCTTATGCCCCTCTTAACTTGTGAGAGGGGGTGTGTTGGCCCACTTTAAATTTGGGAATTATCAAAAAACTAAAAATTTTGAAATTATATCTACGACGCAAATACATATATCTGTAAATTTGGTTTCTTCACCTTGTATCCTTCTATAATAAAAAAAAATTCAAAACAAACACTATATTTTGGTGGGAATTTTAGTGAAAATTCTGAATTAGTACAAAACAAAATTTTGCATGTATAGTACTCTAAGTTCCACTAAGATGAAGAGGCTCTATTACAAAACATGATCATATGAATGAGTGTATTGGTTTCTACTCTTGAATAGGGCATGGGTATCAACCAAACACATGTAAGAATCCCCAGCTAGAATTCACGGATCTGGTCTAAAGGTGATATGGCGATATGGGAGACGCACGATATCCTGATTGAAGATAGCACGGCAGAAAGTTGGTTAGTTGGCTTAGAGTTTAGTGTCCTTTTATGTAGCAAGTCTATGTGAGACGTTGAGCTACAGCTTAACATGGTATCCAAACTACACGAGCTCTACCGGGAACAGAACACAGGTTTCTCATGCCAAGTGCACGTATGCCAACCATATAGTTAAGAGCAAGATCGGTCCTGGAAAGTGTCCAGATAAGGTCAGAGGAAAAGACTAAAGACATCACAAATGACCGATGTACTACTTTCCTGAATGATGACCAGAGCTGAGCGGAATATGTACTCAATTTTCCTCTCTCTCATCAAATATCAGAAAGTGAAGTGTAAATGCTGTAGGCAAACCTGCACACAATGCGATGCAGCATGTCGCTCAAAGTGCATTTCCTACATAGCCACACGTTTGTCTTTTCTGAAAACTTAGGAGATGTGTCTGATAAGCATGGTGAGAGCTATCAGCAATCAATCCAAATCCTGGAGCAGCGACACAATAGAAAATCTGGCGTGGCAATGTTTTCAGATTGCTGTTGGAATTTGGCACGTGACACGCCCCCCCTCCCTCCCACATTGCACGAGAAGAGAGATTCACAGGTGTTTCTTTCATTTTGTGATTCTTAACATGCTAGGGATGGTACCGAGACGAGACGAGACGAGACTTTGTACAGTCTCGGTCTCGTCTCGGTTGATAAATAACGATCTCGGTCTCGGTCTCGTCTCGAGCAAAAAATCACCGTCTCGATCTCGGTCTCGTCTCGATCGACAGATGCTTGTCTCGATCTCGGTCTCGGTCTCGAGTACCAAGTCTCGGTCTCGTCTCGAAAGTCTCGAAAGTCTCGAAATAAATAGTGTGACATTAAAATAGTGAAAGTATTATTCTCGTATAGTCTGTCGTTTCCGCTCATTTTTTCTTTCATTTTGACTTAGAATTATGGTATGGTGTACCTCTTCATAGCTAATTTGCTAGTGCTAATGCTTTCCATGTGTGTATTCCAGGTTCAATGATCAGTGGGTATATCACCCTAAAACCCTAATAGTAACCCATATTTCACTTTCAGCAATAGACTTTGTCTTATATAGCCTCAGAACTGCCTATACAATTAAACTCTATTAAATTAACTCCAGTACTATACAGTAGTTTATTTCCTTCCTTTGAATCAGAATTGTTCAATACTTCCTAACGGATAACACAACACATAGCAGCACGAATATATTAAATCGTACCAAAATTGAAAAATTACAATTTCTCATTTATTATTTAACACATTCTGCTTTGACTGTCATTTTAAAAACAGAATATAACGTTCATTATCTTAACAAGTAGGGTAAATTATTACTACAAAATACGTATTTTTTTGTTTCAAATTGATAAAATGTTTTATTACCGTTTCACATCTCCGTGTTTAATTGACACTTTATAACACGAACGTCCTGAACTTTGTGGTGGGAGCTACTACACTCATCTTTGCTATGCGAGGTCTCGAGTTGGATCACAAAACAAGTTAGATTCAAAGTCCGATGTTTCACATAGTTCGCATCTCATTTTAAGTGCATTCTGTTTCTTATACAAGTTCATAAGGTCGTAATGCATTACGTAAGCACATATCCAGTGCCGTAACATAGATTAAGCTTATTCCTGAGCTCTCAACGGTGCATGTAATCTTTATTCGAGAAAACTAATCTTGCGTTCATTTGAAATTTTATATTGATTAAAAATTACTTGCGAAACATCTATATATATAAAAGAGAACGCACAAATCCTTTGTTCCCTCATCACGCTAATACGGCTGAACCAATTTCTTTCATTTTTGGGGGGTTATTAGGATTTGGACCCTAGATGGTTTTTATCATATCACTTTAATTTTTAATTACCAGTGTCTTGAGATAATTGACCATTCAAGTGTCCATAACGTACAAATCCTTTGTTAGTTCATCATAGGTAAAAATAAACGTATTTATATGCAACCCGCATGACCGTGTCACTCGGCGGGTTAACATAAATGACAGGCGATATAATGTTAACATTTACTGCAATCTACTATGGTTTTTATCATATCACTTGAAAGCGAAAAAGTAAAAATTATCTAAGTAACAAAGTTTATTGCGTTCCGGGGTGACCGCAGCGAAGCGGGGCGGGTTAACATAAATGACAGGCGATATAATGTTAACATTTACTGCAATCTTCTATGGTTTTTATCATATCACTTGAAAGCGAAAAAGTAAAAATTATCTAAGTAACAACGTTTATTGCGTTCCGGGGTGACCGCAGCGAAGCGGGGTGAACGCTGCTAGTATTATATACGTATACATATGATATAAGTATATAGGTAATTAGAGTTATCTGTATCTACTTCTTCTCACTCGCCAGAACAATTGATTCTTAACTTTCTAGTTTTCTTTTATATTAATTTTCGTAGTTTTGCTGCAACATGATGGATTGAATAGTCAAATATATTTTTTTCGCTCTACGACTTTCATTAAATTTTGGATCCATTTTTACCCTACCTTACCTAGTAAAAGTTATATATATATATATATATATATATATATGAACTTTCGAGGTAGACTATGCTGTCACTTTTTGGTTGAAATTGAGTTAACAATACTTTTTTAATAGACTATGTTCTTTCTAATGGTGTAATAATATAAGTTTGAAAGCATCTTACTACTTTGTAACTACTTAGTAAGTTTCAAAAACAGTACTATAGGTCTCAGTTGAGAAACCGGTTTTTCGCTTCTCTAAAATTACGAAATTATGACTTGGTTTAGGTTACCTCCGAGGTCCAGATATAATAAAATCATCACCATCATCATAATAAACCATTATTAATCCATTGCTGGATGAAGGTCTTTCCAAGTCTTCTCCAACAACTATCTAACTTGGGCAATTCTTTTTCAGGTTACTCCTCAGTGGTGCTTGATTTCGTCACACCTTCTTGTATGCGGAGGTTTCCTAGACTTTTTGTCTCGTGGTATCCAGTCTAGAATTGTTTTCGTCCGACGATCATAATTTATTCTTGCAATACGTCCAGCACATCTTCCAGCTCATATTAAATTATTTCATTAGCACTATCAGTATTCATTTCTATATATTTGGGCTACAAATAGTTCGAATTCGCTACTTTCGGAGTACAGACACGCTACTTTTTAATCTTCGGATCTGGCAACACTGACTGAATGATTTAAATCAACACAATGTGAGGACCCCCATTTGATCTAGCGGCTAGCACGCTTGATTTCGGTTGGCGTGGTCCCAAGTTCGATTTGAGGTAGGGGTAAAGTTGAACGACCGAAGTGGTTCGGATTCCACTATAATCATTCGCTCCACGTCTCCTTTAGCCGCCCTAGCATAACTGTGGGACGTTAAACTAAAACAAAACAAAACAAGAATGAACACTGTGTATTACTAACTGTAAGTCTTTGGATAATTGCATATAGCTATATGGTATGGATCGAATTTGAGGTCGGTGGTCAAACTAAAACAAGTGAAATATAATTAGGGTGTAATTAGAATCTTTAATTAAGCACGGTCTTAATATAAAATGTACACCAGGCCTAAGGCTTAGGGGGAACAACTAGTGTTACTGAAAATGTATCAGTTACATTTAATTTCAGTTACAATTTGCATTTACATGTATTGCTGGAACGAAGACTTAAACATTAACATTATAAGTAGCCCAAAGACTATGAAAAACGTCGTCTCTTGAAAGTATTCTTGCATCATAAAAGAAATTACGAGTAATTCTAAAATATTTTGCAGTTTATCTACGTTATTTGCACATATTTAGAATAATATTTAGCAATTTATTCAAGTGGGCAACACTGCTTAAAATAATGTAACTGCAACTTGTAATTTAAACCACCAAAAACTATTGTCGTAATGTTATAGAAGCTAAGGAAAGCAATAATCATTATAAAAATTTAATACAAATACAGTAGAGCGTCGATTATCCGAAGTAATTGGGGGACATGGGTGTTCGGAAAACTGGTTTGTTCGGATAATCGAACTGTACATGTTTATTTGCCAAAAAGAAGTACTGTACAGTAAATTTATCCATAAAAACAGGCATCTCTTAGGGTATCACAAAGTAACGTACAAAGGCAACTTTAGTATGAATATATAGTATGTGATACAGTTTATTAAACAAAAATATGTACATATTACATACGCATTTTGCTGGCGGCTTGGCCGGTCAGCAGCGCCTTATGAAGGCCCCATTAGAAGCAATGTTCCGCCAGCGGTGGCTCAGTGCGGCGACTACTGTGGGAAACTTGGTTTGGGAGTGAGGGGAATGATGGACGGTAGGGTGGGAGAGTAATGGGGCGTTTACACTTGGTCGATTTAGTCGCACGGCTAAATCGACTCGCTGCATTTGCGACTAAATCGAAGCAACTAGGCCGAATGAGATCGATGGATGTGTTCAATTGTTTCAACCGAAATTGAATGCTGCTTGTCGACTCGCTCTCCTCTGGTCGATTCGAAATCGACTGGCAATTTTAAAGATGTCCAAGCAAAAAGTAATTGCTACAATTTGCGGTGTTATAGCAGAAGAAAATAGAATCGACCACAGAAAATAGAACGTCTTTCAATTCAGTTGCTAGTCGATTAGTCGCTTTCGATCAACAAGCGATTAAGTTGAAGTCCTGTTTACACGTTCGATTAAGTTGAAAGTGACGTCAATTCAACTGAATCGAACGCAAATCGACTAAGTGTAAACTCCCCATAATGGGGCGTTTACACTTAGTCGATTTAGTCGCACGACTAAATGGACTCGCTGCATTTGCCACTAAATCGAAGCAACTAGGCTGAATCAGATTGATGGATGTGTTCAATTATTTCAACCACAGAAAATAGGACGTCTTTTAATTCAGTTGCCAGTCGATTAGTCGCCTTCGATCAACAAGCGATTAAGTTGAAGTCCCGTTTACACGGTCGATTAAGTTGAAAGTGACGTCAATTCAACTGAATCGAACGCAAATCGACTAAGTGTAAACGCCCCATAACAGGTGCGAGCGAGTACACAGTTCGGTTAAGCGGTCGTTCGGTTGACCGACGTTCAGATAATCGACGCTCTACTGTACGTCATTTTAAGCAGTATAACAATCACTACCAATGTGTTTGGTATCTCTGAAACGATTTGAAATAATTGTTGTAAATGGCGTTGAAAGCATTTAAGTCTTTTGGAAGCATCTACATGATGAGACGTGATATGTCAGCGCGTTTTCGGAAGTGAAGTCTTTAGAAACATTTAAATTTTCCGTTTCTTGAAATTTTGTTTCTTCATTCATTCGAAATGTATTATTCCATGATCATAGTATTTAACGCTAAGATACAGTTGATGCGCATTGCACCGGCCATACCATTTGAGTTATTAGAGATCTCCAAAATGTTGATGTTAGTGATACTGTGTTGTCCTTTGTTACACTAAATAATGTATGGGCTATTGTGGTTTTGTTAAATAACTAAATTAGAAATATGTAATACTTTACGTAGCACAATTTGAGAAAATACAACTTTATTTTGCTTTAGCAACATTGTATGTTTATCTAATATTGCAGAGTATTTAGAAGAATTTCCCAACTTGGTACAAAATTCCAGCATTTCTAATATATATATATACAGGATGGCCCATTTTAATCTTTCCACGGAGATATCTCGTAAACGGTTGAACATAAATGCCATGGGGCACACCGAATGGTGTTGTCGCGGCGCTTCCCCGGGCCGCCCTTCATGGGGTCCCAGGGCCAAACTTTAAAATTTTAAATGGAAACATGGGACGAGTAATACTTTGTTCCATAGATTTTTAAAAAAGTAAAAAGCGTTGTGGCAAAAGATTTTTCATATCGGTCACCGTATTCAAAATGACCGCCAAGACATGGTGCCTGTATCAGATATAACGTCCAGTACCACTAGACTCCTAATATGAAAATAGTTGGAGATAAATGAACAGAATAAAACTCGTATAGGAAAAGCACAGAGGGTATTTATCATTTCACGGCTGGAGTATAATGCAACGGAGAAAGAGATTATTAAAGTGTAATTGACATGATGAAAAGGAGGAAATGATAGAAAATTATCTTTCCGATCTCTGTCCGTAAGTAGGTGAAGCGGGAATGAATGGTAAAATCTCAAATGAGAACCTCACTTTTATTTGCAATAGATATGGTTTGTCTGAAACACTTATGTGTACAAATGACTGGTACTATAATGAATAAAAATAAAGTGAAATAAGGTGAATAAAATTAAGATAAAATTCAAGTTTAACAACATTTTGCCCACCCCTGATAATTTAACACAATGCGTGCAACGATTTTTGGGACATATCTGCATCAGTATGTACCGTTTCGTTACAAATGATCACAACTGAAATTACCGCTGAAAGTTATTCGGAATGTAACTGTGGACATCTCAGTGAAACTCATATTCTATCACATGCAAGAAGACATAGAAGGAAAAGAAGCGAACCAATATCATGCAGACGACTGTTGAACAAAACCAACGTTTGTAAACATTGTTCTTAAAGTGTTCGACAAATTTGTTTCGCATTTCAGTTTATTCATTTTTGCATCAAACCATTGCCTGCAATCAAAATGGAAGATACCATTTAACAAGAATTTTACCTACTTTATCCCATTAGAGAGACATTTATCTCTTATAAAAACACATTTCAAATAACTTTGTTTCGTAGATACAATTTGCAAAAACTAAGGCTCTCATCTGCAATTTCACCGATCCTTCCCGCTTCACTCACTTACGGAGTGAGGTTAGGATAAATTTCTAAAAGTTAGATTTCTACTAGTCATCTTTTCGACTGTTGCAACATTCCCGAGAGATAGAATGATAAATACCTCTGTGATTTCCTATTCGGATATTTGTTCTGGTGTTTTCATATTAGTGATACTGGACGTTTTATCTGATGCAGGTACCATGTCTTGGTGGTCATTTTGAAAATATTGAACAATCTTTTGCAACAGCACTCTTTATTTTTTAAAGATATATCGAACGAGATATCACTCACCCCATGTTTCCATTTACAATTTTGAAGTTGCGCCCTGGGCCCCCATGAAGGATAGCCCTGGAAGCCTCCGCGACAATATCAATCGATGTGCCACATGACATTTTCTATTTGAGTTTTTGTTCGGTTCATTTTATGTTCAACCGTTTTCATATTAGTGGTACTGCACGTTTTACTGTATCTGATAGAGGCAACATATCTTGGCGGCCATTTTGAGTACAATGCCCGATATGAAAGATCTTTTGCCACAACGCTTTTTGGGTTTTAAAGATCTATCGAATGAGGTACCACTCACCCCTTGCTTCCATTTAAAATTAAAGTTGGGCCCCGGGAACCTATGCAGGGCAGCCCTGGGGGGCCGCGACCATATATATATGAGAGAGAGAGAGAGAGAGAGAGAATTCTATTTGCATCAGCAGTAGATTTTGTTTCAGGAGAGACTTGAGGAACGAGGAAGAAACATTTGCGTTGTACGTGCAATGCAAAAAATGATCACAAATTTATTTCGGGAGGGGTTTGAGCTCGATAACCACCCCCTAAATACGCCACTGTACATCAGTCATCCGTTCTCATATTATCTAACATAGCAACGAAAGAAATTTTGAGTGAAGGCAATTTTAGTATCTATCAATATCAATATTCGAGACGAGACCGAGACTTTCGAAACTGACCTAAGTCTCGTCTCGGTCTCGTCTCGATTTATAGAGGCCTGTCTCGGTCTCGGTCTCGTCTCGGTATTTCAAAGTCCGTCTCGGTCTCGGTCTCGTCTCGGTATATAAAAGTCCGTCTCGGTCTCGGTCTCGTCTCGATAATTCGAGACGAGACCGAGACGAGACCGAGACTAGTCTCGGTCTCGGTACCATCCCTATAACATGCATCAATCTGCATCTGTGTTGCCCGTTTTCAAAACGTCTCTTGTCCATTTTACAAACCTTTCGGGAAATCTTTTATTTCTTTGTTATCATCTTAATTAGTACACCTGAGGACGAGTAAAATAAGTTTTGTAAACTATAAAATAAATACCTGAACCATTAAATGGAATAAATAAGATGAAATTAAGTATTAACAAAACAAAAATCACGAAAAAAATACATCCCAGAGAAGTGGACAAGAGACGTTTTGCAACTGGACGACTCGTCTATGTCTTTGTAGGTTTTTTCACTTAACTATAATTTTTGATTGGTTGGCAATGCATAAAAACATTAATTTCAACTGCATTTTTCTAGGTATACAGGTTGTTTCATGTATGTGGATGTTTACTTAAAAAAAAAAAAAAAAATATGGTTTATGGAAAACTGCAAGCAACCCTAGTAATAAATATTGGTTTATCCTTCTGATAACCGAATATACTATGTACATATTTTTTTTATTTCACTTAGTTTGCATTGTACATGAAAATAACGATTTTATTAAAAGAGATTTTTTAAATGTAAAATTGTTTCCTTAAACAGGTGTAAACAGATGTAACATAATTTATTTCAGATATGTAATCAGGTCAAGAACTATAATAAACACCTACTTTCGTTCAGTAAAGAGATAAAAAAATAAAATTCGTAGAGGAGTAGTATCAGTCCACGTTCAACAAAGAAAAACAGATAAAAATGAACTTACTTGTTTGAATTCTTCAGGACATGCATAGTCCCTGTCTGTTCAATCATAGATGCTTGCATATAATCTTCTCTGTTGGATACATCATTTCTACGTATACACTCATCTTCCACTGAAGATTCGTTTTCCCATGTGTGACATTCAAGAATTGAAGTTGTTTCCTGTGTGCGCTCTTTTTCAAGTATGAGATTTTTCCTTTGATATGATAAAATTTCACCATTTGTTGGATTTTTAAATGATCCATTACCAAGGTCAATAAGTTTGTGAAGATCTTCTGTAATTCTAACTTCATTCTCTTTAGCAATGTAACCTTCTACGTAAAAACAAAAAGCAATCAGATAGTAGAAAATGTTATTTCCTATCTAACATTATCACTGAAGAAAATAAGACAAAAATATGATATTGGTTCTTAAATTTAAAAGATTGACTTCAGAAAGACTGATTTCAATTCATTACTAAGTACTTCGTCTTACCTATATTCACATTCCGATCGTTATTTTTTTACGTTATCAGGAACTCTCTTAAATTTGACCTATAATTTCTTAGAAAATCCTTTATTATAGGGTTGCCGTTCGTCCCGGAAAATCTGGGACAGTCACGGAATCGAGATCTGCGTCCCAGCGTCCCGAAAATATTCCTCGGGTCGCTTAAATGTCCCGGATTTCAGCGAAGAAGAAAGGAGGGGAATATTATAGTTCGCTTTTTTCACAAGATTAGGTATATAATTATTCCCTTCAACTTTTGAGTATGACAATTCAAAAGTTAAGAAAAAAACAATAAAAAACTTTTAAAAAAGAGGGGAATCATGCCCACGTAAGCATACATGCGAGCTATTGAGTTGTTAGTTTGTTAAAAATAACAGAAATAAAGTAAAAATTCAAGGAAAGGAGTTGTTTGAAGATACGAAACGCTGCCAGAACATATTGCCAATGAATTAACCGTTCTAGAAAGAAAGAGAAAAAAAAGATACAAACATGTGA
Organism: Thermobia domestica; assembly: GCF_964235325.1. NCBI lineage: Eukaryota > Metazoa > Arthropoda > Insecta > Zygentoma > Lepismatidae > Thermobia > Thermobia domestica. Next base: position 201,401,905 of record NC_137458.1, on the reverse strand, counting down.
AAGGAAACATCATACTTTAATGAGCTAAGACAGACTGAACGTCAAAAAACATAACTCATCCTGAGAAATTAAAAAAAAAAATGCTCATCTGCTTACCTTTGCTTAACTAGGGAGGAAAAGGTATACTAAAATGACTAAAAAAAGAGATTACGTAATACTTGAACAACTCTAATGGAACAAAGTAAATTAGTATTTAACAAATTGGTAAATTAGTACAGTGGACTCTTTTTAATTCGAAGTCCAAGGGGACACGAAAAAACTTCGAATTATCCAAAATTCGAATTATCCAACAACTTTCATTTTCACATATATAACAACAAACAAACCAAAGTACTGGGCATCAAAAACATATTCATATGGTGTAGACTTTACCTTTAAAGCAGCTTATTATTTGCGTGATCGAATACCGCAAACTAACAAACGACATTGACTTCACATAATTCAAACAACGTGTACAATGGAAAATATATTTACGTACAACACTACAACATACATTGAATAGCCCAAACAATTAAACAACAGTAACAATTTGAATATTCTGTTCTCACTTTTAAGAAGTTGTAAACTTCATTTGCTTAAATTTGATTGTTTTTGTACGGTCAATAAATATTGAATTTCATGTATTGCGTGGAATACGATATTAATAACATTTGGTTGACTTTGTCAATAATTCATCTTAAATTTTCTACCAATTCTGAAACAAGATAAGATTGTCACAGTTCTCTATCTTTACTTCTTCCCCAACTCACCTTCGTCTTATCATTACATAGATTTTCTATTTATCTTTTGTATTACTCTTCCCTATGGCTGTATCTGGATAACTGAAAATACGTTAAAACTGTATTTCTCTGTTTACATCTGTCTAACATTAAAAATTTTCAACTGTAATTACTTCGAATTATCCAAAACATAGGTTCAAAAGTTCGATTTATCCACGATTTTTTACTATTGTTTTCAATACAGTTTTCAAGGGGAATGGACTTCTATTCGAATTATCCAATATTTCGAATTATCCAAGTTCGAATTAACGAGACTCCACTGTATATATCTTTCTCCTGTAACTCATTCTGCTAGTCCTCTTTGATTCGAAACTCTCGTTCTCTGACCACAGCTCCTCAATAGTTAAGAAATCAATGCGTATGCTGGGGCTTCTTTACCGATTCACTGAACTACGCACTGTGGCATCATAAGCAACATTCTATAAAATTCTAATATCATCCAAGATCGAATACTGTTCTCCCATATGGGTCATGGCCGCACCTACACATCTCTCTAGGCTTGAGTCTGTTCTCAATTTCTTTATTGCAATAGTACATTTTCCTGTTCCCGTACTTCGAATATTACCTAAGGAGGAATTTCTGCGATATCTTAATATCCAACAGCCGGGAGTACGCAGAAATAACTCTGACCTGAAATTTCCTCATAAAATAGTTAATGGGAACCTAAAATCAGAAACCCTACTTCAACAACTATCCTTATGTGTCCCTTCCCGCAAAACGCGGAAGGCCCACTATTTCCATCTTTGACGTCCTAGGATAACAATTATACAGAGGTCTCTTTCTCACAGAATACCGAATTATTATAATAATCTAACTGGTGAGGTGGACATTTTTTCGAACTACCCGGTGTTTGACACACCAATAAAACGCATGCTGGCCAAATAATATTACTTGTGCACTATTTGCTGATATTATTGATGTTATTGTTGTCGTTATTTATTTTTATTTTTTGACGTTTTTCTTTTTTTCTTTTCCTGCTTGTTAACATTTCCCTGTATAAAATGGCAACATTATTCTGTACCTGAGAATTTGTTCAATAAATAAATAAATAACATTTTTTATTCATTTTAAGCATTTTAAAGATTCTCGTAATTTAGTTGCAACCCGGATTTTCATGTTTGAAATATGGCAACCCTACCTTATTAGTACAGTCCAATTACGTTTTAACATATATATAAAAAAGAACAAAACGAAGTTTGCTAGACTATAAAGTACTACTTGTAAAATATTTATCACAAAAAGGCGGAAAAAAATCCAGTTGTGGGTTAAAAAGACATCACGTCATCAACATGTCCGTTCTCAGAAGTGTAACGTCTTAGAGAACACAGGTAGAAACCCGGGATTGTTAACAACATAGCGAAGTAGACGAACGAAACATCGACGAAACATTAATGATGTTATACTTATCAAACATTTGTGGAGTAACGAATTATCATAATGAAATGCTTCTTGTTAGTACTAAATAATATCATTAAAATTTGGTTGAAAATGGCATATTGAAATAACGTTATTGTTGAATAGTCTATTATAGTCCATGGGTCAAAAGGGTGATGATTTCCCCCCCCTAGGGAACTTTTGCCATTATATTAGAAATGTTCCTTAGGGCCCTTAGAATAAAAAAAAAATAGTTGTTGGTCAACATATAAGTGCAACACCTGGGTCCTGGGACCCTAAACCCTTTAGCATCCGTGTATATTTACAGACATCGATGGGATCTCTTTAAATGACCGTAGATCAGACCGTTAGTGCAACACTGGAACAAGTTATACCTCGATCAATTTCTAAGACTGTAGGCTTTCAGTTTACCTTATGAACGGGACATTTTTGTGTACAAAGGAAAACTAATTGAGGGATATTTAAGAAAATTTCCCCTAAAAAGTCCCTTCTCGCGATTCTTTTAGTTATTATGTGGCAACACTGCAAACTACGTGAATAATAAAACATATTTATGTGTCCCATTTCATGTTTAACTTACACTGAAAATTTCATCTTGATTCATCAAATAGCAGCAAAGGATTTTTTTTAAATAGTTTTCACAGAGTTCATAATAATAGATTTTCATGAAAGTACGAGTATGACTTTATATCAATGTTCCGACCGTCAGTGCAACACTGGAACAAGTTATACCTCGATCGATTTGGAAGAGTGTAGGCTTTTAGTTTACGTAATGAACGAGACATTTCTGCGTATAAAGGAAAAACAATTGAGGGATATTTATTATTCCCTAAAAGCGTCCCTTCTCGCGATTCTTTTAGTTATTACGTGGCAACACTGCTAGCTGGTGAATAATAAAATATATTTAGATGTTCTGTTTTATGTTCAACTTAAACTGAAACTTTCGTCTTGATCCATCAAATAGCAGCAGAGGAAACATGTATTTTAGTCTTCACAGGGTTCATAATAATGGATTTTCATGGAAATATGAGTACGACTTTGTGCCAATGTACAGTTATTACGTGGCAACACTGCTAACTAGGTGAATAATAAAATTTATTTGTGTGTTCTATTCTATGTTGAACTTAAACTGAAACTTTTGTCTTGATCCATCCAATAGCAGCAGAGGAAATATGTATTTTATAGTTTTCACAATTTTCATTATTTTAGTTGATTTTCTCATTCGTTATATTATGACAGATTCCCAATACCGAGAAATCCCCCAGGAAGGTTTTATGATTTGTTCGCCCATGGTATAATAGAAATAATTTTAAAGCAATAATTTTACTGTTGTGCGGTTACATTATGTTCCTTTTAAAATACTTGTTGTCCTACTATTCTACAATGAATACACTTTCAAACATGTCTACTGATATGTGAAGTTATCAAACAACTCTCGAAGTTATTGCGTAGGGCATGTATTCCTATTACATGTGCACACAGATAATCGCACTTAATATAGTATGTAATATGTAGTTTTTTTAATTGCCGTAATATTAAATAATTTGTTATATTCTTTGTATTCTTGTCTGTCTAAGTTGATAATAGTAGCACATTCGCCCTGAAATGTACGTGTTCTCAGTTATTCTGGAAAAGAATGACAAACAAAAAGAAGCCAGTCAGACAGACGACAATTGCAACAAGAAAAAGGATTACTGTTGTGAAAAATCGAAAATTCTGTGTAATACACTACGCATAAAACGAAACTGAAACGACGACAAATCTCATAAAAAAAATCTATAAGAACTTTCAGGTCAAAGTACTGCGGCAAGAGACTGACACTGCAAAACTGCTCAGCTTAACATCAAATTGCATCCAAATTTCTACAGAATACGACGCAAACAAACACGGTCTATCCCTGGGACTACCAAAGTTTCATAAAATTACCACGATTGCTAAGTCAGCCTGCTGAATCATGTGTTGCGGAAAATTGTACACTCTTAGTGGATAATTCACTATATTTGGAGCGTACTGCTATATGGCAGTATGCAGCAGACATTCTGTTTAACGAGGAGCAGTTCGTATTTGGCCAGAAATATAGCTAAAATTGGGATCACGAAAAAAAGGAAAGGGTGTTTCATGGGAAACTCTAGTGAAAAAAGGAAAGGGTGTTTCATAGGAAATTCTAGTGACATGTGTCACTAGAATAGCTGAACGTGTCATTAAAGGAACACCTATTCGATAGGAAGACGAATCACTATTGTTACACACAAGAAGTGAATTTCATAGCAGCCGAAATGAGGTACCACAACTTGTACCTGATCGTCGATCTGAAATTGTTCATGGAAGAAATATACCTAAAGATAAATTTATTGAAGGCACAGTTTGTGCAGGTATGTGAATAGGTATTTTAGTTATTCTAGCAGCTTTATTGTTACTACGAGCTATTATTATTCACCATGGACAAGCGTCACATCTTTCGTGGCTTACCACGGTAAAATTGCTACATGCCATGAGCTTAGACTTACATCATCTTTTTTAGTTTATATCTATCCTTTTAGCTGCAAGTAATACAGGCCTAAGTCTTAGGAAAACACGTGTATCAAAATTTTTAACGCAAGATGTTTGTTCAGCTGCTTCAGAACAAACATCTTGCGTTAAAAATTTGGTGTCAAAGAAGATGCTCCCAAGTATAACCGTCAGATATCTCACAAGCAGAACAGAATTAATAACTCGACTCAACCATATGTGCCACTCATCTTCATATTCACAAATATTTATATTATAAACAACAATGTATGATTGTGTCGCCGAAAGCGGTGATGACCTCCAGCCATCAGTCATAGAAGATTCATCTGTGTTCTTCCCCTTTTGATGTGACAATTTCCGAGGATTTGCATATCACTTCCACTTAAAAGGGTACTGCATGAGAGATTAGGTACATCTGAGCTCTTGGAACGTAGTACTCCCGAAGGAACTCTCACCTGTTGGTGGTGATTAAGAATAGCTCGCAGTAACAGTAAATCTGTTTCAATAACAAAACACTTAGTCATACCTGCACAGACTGTATCTTCAATGAATTTATCTTTAGGTATGTTCCTTCCATGAACAATTTCAGCTCGACGATCTGGTACAAGTTGTGGTACCTCATTTCGGCTGCTATGAAATCCACTTCTTGAATCTGTAACAGTAGTGATTCGTCTTCCTATGGATTTGTTTTATTTTCAATTTTTTTGTTTAAATGAAATTTGTCGTCGTTTCAGTTTCGTTTTATGCGTAGTGTATTACACAGAATTTTCGATTTTTCACAACAGTAATCCTTTTCTTGTTGCAATTGCCGTCTGTCTGACTGGCTTCTTTTTGTTTGTCATTCTTTTCCAGAATAACTGAGAACACGTACATTTCAGGGCGAATGTGCTACTATTATCAACTTACAGACAGTCAAGAATACGAAGAATATAACAAATTATTTAATATTACAGCAATTAAAAAACTACATATTACATAATATATTAAGTGCGATTATCTGTGTGCACATGTAATAGAAATACATGCCCTACGCAATAACTTCGAGAGTTGTTTGATAACTTCACATATCAGTAGACATGTTTGGAAGTGTATTCATTGTAGAATAGCAGGACAACAAGTATTTTAAAAGGAACATAATGTAACCGCACTACAGTAAAATTATTGCTTTAAAATTATTTCTATTATACCATGGGCGAACAAATCATAAAACCTTCCTGGGGGATTTCTCGGTATTGGGAATCTGTCATAATATAACGAATGAGAAAATCAACTAAAACAATTTGTATAACTTGTTTTCTATAGAAAAATAAAAAGGAACATTGACACAAAGTCATACTCATACTTCGATAAAAATCAATTATTATGAACTCTGTGAAGACTATAAAACATATATTTCCTCTGCTGCTATTGGATGGATCAAGACAAAAGTTTCAGTTTAAGTTCAACATAGAATAGGACACATAAATACATTTTATTATTCACCTAGTTAGCAGTGTTGCCACATAATTGTACATTGACACAAAGTCGTACTCATATTTCCATGAAAATCCATTGTTATGAACCCTGTGAAGACTATAAAATACATATCTCCTCTGCTGCTATTTGATGGATCAAGACGAAAACAGAAGATCTAAATACATTTTATTATTCACCTAGTTAGCAGTGTTGCCACGTAATAACTAAAAGAATCGCGAGAAGGGACGATTTTAGGGAAATTGTCTTAAATACCCCGCAATTATTATTATTATTATTATTGTACGCAGAAATGTCTCGTTTGTTACGTAAACTGAAAACCTACACTCTTCGAAATCGATCGAGGTATAACTTGTTCCAGTGTTGCACTGACGGTCGGAACATTGATATAAAGTCATACTCGTACTTTCATGAAAATCTATTATTATGAACTCTGTGAAAACTATTTAAAAAAAATTCTTTGCTGCTATTTGATGAATCAAGATGAAATTTTCAGTGTAAGTTAAACATGAAATGGGACACATAAATACGTTTTATTATTCACGTAGTTTGCAGTGTTGCCACATAATAACTAAAAGAATCGCGAGAAGGGACTTTTTAGGGGAAATTTTCTTAAATATCCCTCAATTAGTTTTCCTTTGTACACAGAAATGTCCCGTTCATAAGGTAAACTGAAAGCCTACAGTCTTAGAAATTGATCGAGGTATAACTTGTTTCAGTGTTGCACTAACGGTCTGATCTACGGTCATTTAAAAAGATCCCATCGATATCTGTAAATATACACGGGTGCTAAAAGGTTAAGGGCCCTAGGACCTAGGTGTTGCACTTATGTTGACCAACCACTATTTTTTTTATTCTAAGGACCTTGAGGAACATTTCTAATATAGTGACAGAAGTTCCCTAGGGGGGGAGTTATCACCCCCTTGGCCCTTGGTCTATTATTGTTTCTATGGATATCTAATGAAGGTAACATAGTATGAAGGTAATATAAGGAAATAAATAGAACAAAATACATTTGTTACATATTTAGTTATGTACATTTCTGGTCATAAAAACATAGACTGCCTTCCAGAGATTAAGTCCAAAAAATTCAAGCTAGGTCTTTACGGTCCTCGGATCTGTGCTTACAGGGACATTTAGTTTCGCTCCGTTCTGACAGAGAGTAACATAATATCCAAGAGCATAGTTTTAAAAGAGCAATAGATCATCTGCACATTGACGCCAAGTAAATATATATAGAATACCTAGGTACAATCATAACATATTACAAAAATAAATATGTATTTTATATAAGTCAACCTAGTGTAACGTATTGGGCATGCATTGGATTACGGTCCAGACAAAGCTGCAGGTTGTTGAGCTTAACTTACGAGATTGACTAAGCTAATAGAATGGGGTGACACTACTAGCTATAGAGCTAGACATAACAGACCGTGATTCTAAAGCCAAACAAACAAACACTAAGAAAATTAAATACCAAAAATTAATCTAATAATAGACAAATGAAACTTAACACATTCCCTTGTGCTAAGTTGAAAGCAGCTATTTCAGGTATATGAGGTTATAGGGAAATTGCAAGTAATATCTAATTGTCTTTATCTCACCCACTTAGTCCATGTTCGATATAAATTTGCGTCCAAGTTCTACACACGGATCTAAGGTTTGTTAGTTGAAATAACTCCTACCATCTACCCGAGATGAAGTCTTCTCTGTCTCAAATCCAAATTCGCAGTTCTAGTCAAAGAGAATTCACACAGTTTTGTTTGGCTTAAGTTGTGACGTATGATGATAGAGCAGGTGTGACGTCGGGTCCATACTGGCACACTACGGAAGATTCCAAAATCAGTCGTCAGTTTTGCAAGAATTGCCCTACGTGATTTTGTCCAAAACAAAGACGAACATGCAGTTGCAGTTGCAGTTTTTGGCATGTGGCAGGATACAGCCACTAATCTTTGAAAATAAAATTTGGGAGTCAATACTATTACCTGGACAGGGGAAAAATATATCCTTCCAAAATCGATGTGCCGGCATCTTGTGAAATACAGCAAAGTCACTCTGGTAAATAAACTTCCAATACAGGATAAAGAAATAACGTTGTAAATAAAAAGTAAAGCAGAATTTAGCATGACACACGTAGGATGAAGGGAATCTATAGTTACAACTGGGTGCAAAATTTCCGGTCGCCAGGTCGCCATTGGCGACTAGAAATTTAGAACTGGCAACCAGTGTTCAGTAAGAATGGTTTCTGCCTGAACTCATGGGCTGCGCAGTTTCTGTTTCGCACGAAAATAATTGTCACTGAGTGAGAGAAAACACGGAATGAGGAGTATTCACAACGTTGTAATTCGTCCCTCCTTTCAACAAAGTTAAGACTGCCTACTGGAATTCACTGAAGATTGACACACTGGATGATTTGCTGACAATTTTATTCAATGGCCTTTCACTTACATGACTTTGATCCGAAAACTGCAATTGACAACTGGTACTTCAGTGCAGAGAGAGAGCGTTACCCAAACGTGAAGTCTTAAGGTAAGATATTTTTTAACATGTAAGGTGGTTTGGGGAATCCCGATACTTGTAAGCTTGCAACACCGTAGCTGTCTTAAGCCTCGTGGTAGACAAGTGAATTCAGTAGCATTGTGAATGTTAGAGTGTATAGTGTATTGTGTCAGTATCTCGTCGTTTTGCAGTTATTGTTGATCTTCTACGTCTGTTTAAATCAGATAAGATGTATGAACATTGGTTTGTTACAAAGCGTCATGTAAAATTAGGTTTCACGTAGCTAAGCTTTCTATTTCTTCAGCGGAAAGAAAGAAAAAAAAAATGTTCTTTATCTTACCTCCGAACGATGGTGACCTATTTTCCTCATTGCAGTGTTTCCATATTACATTATAATTCACTAACTGTAGCCGTGTCGTTTCGAGGTACTCCCAACATCAAATTTTGGGGCAGTTCCGACACTTCACCAGTTTTGATCTTTTGCAATCTGATTTATGGTAATATTGATGTGGATGGTTTCAAAAGGTATAAATTGAATCGAGGAATGTTTTGCACTTCTCATTGCAGAATAATGATGCGGAACTATCTACGGATAACAAATAAATGTAATTGGACGATGGAGACTATGAAAAGTACCGCTCGAGCAGTGCAAAATTTAATGCCATTATCAACTGCAGCTAGAGCATTTGATGTATGTCAAAACACTTTGCGCGAGAGTTTTCAAAGTCGGAAGACTCATTGCTAAAAAGTTTGATGGTTGTCGTACGTTTTCGGATCAACAAGAAAGGGACCTTGTACAGAGAATTTTAAGATTAGATGCTGTCCGCCTAATGCAGAGTCGTTTTGACGTAAGATTAGGGTCATACTAAAGACCTGACTACTGCAGGAAACTTATGTCAGTCAAACTCGTTAGTATGGCACTAATCATGCGTCAAAACGACTCTGCATAAAGCCCTGTGTGTTTTGGTCTTACTATCACCAATTTACGTCGTCTAGCGTTTTCGTATGCTGATAAAAATAACATTAAGCATCTTTTCAGCAAGAGATTGCAAATGGCCGGATATGATTGGGTGTACAATTTTTTAAGCCGAAATCCTTCTGTAATTGTACGTAAAGCTCAAGCTTTATCATTTGCAAGAGCTAAATGACTGACAAAGAAAACAGTTGACTTGTTTTTCCAAATATTGGAGGAGTGTTATGAAAATAATATTTTGTGGGATAAACCACACCCCGTGTTTAATTGCGACAAAACTGGTTTACACTTGGTCAACAAACCAGGAAAAGTGCTGTCAAGAAAGGGGAAGAAAAACGTTCACTATCAAACTACTTTAGAACGTGGAGAGACTGTAAGTATTATGGCATGTGCAAATGCAGCTGGTATTTTTATTGCCTCTTTCGTCGTTATGAAAGGTCAACGTAAAAAGGAAGAATACTAAAATGGAATGCCTCCGGGAACTGTTGTGGAAATGTCCGACTCAGGATATATGACGTGTGAAGTATTTTTAAAATGTATTGATCAACTTGGTCGTCATACACAACAAGGCCTCATTCTTCTTATTCTAGACGGCCATGGATCACATTGCAAAGACTTTTCCGTACTTGATAAGGCCTGCGAGTTAGATATAGATATATTATGGCTACCTCCACATGGAACTCACAAACTTCAACCCATTGATGTTTCGTTTTTAAGCCCCTAAAATATTTCTACAACTAGGAATGTCGGCTATGGGTGCGTTCCCACCCCTCACAGACAATATATAAGTACAATTTCGGGAAAATTTTTAGGAAAGTTTGGTTGAGAGCAGCCATGGTTTCCAATACTATGAACGGATCCGAAGCCTCTGGTTTGTTCCCCATAGATTCACAGATTAAAGAAACAGCATTCCTGCCTTCGGAAGTCCACTCCCGTACAGATAAAACTGAAGACATCACACCTATCACTGCTACTCAAGCTGATCATCCAACAACCTTCTCTAACCTTGACAAAAATGAAAGGAGAAACGGAACAACAATTGCGTCTCACGATAAGCCAGAGATCAGTCATCTGTCCAACAATTCATGTGGGATCGTTAGAAGCATTATGGCTCAACAGCTTTCGTCGATACCACTAAAGCTTGACCGGAAAATTGTGGGGTCATTCCACGTCAATTCAATCAAAATTTTGGAGAAATTTAACCCACTATCGCAGATTTGGATAAGATTTGGTAGAATTATAAAACTTTTTATGCTAATCGCAAGTATGTAAATTTTATTGCAATAGCACCAGCGGTTCAGAAGTTACTGCATTTCAAAAATGAGAAGAAAATTCATTTTTAACAATCGCGACATGATATTTTCCCGTTTTGTAAGAACACTAAAAAGTCATATTTCGGTTCCTATTAATTCCAGAAACATGATTCTTTTTTTATTCAGATTGTCTTGAAGTTGTTTACCATGAAAAGAATGAAAACTTTTCGTAGAGCTCATAGAAAATTCATAAAGTCATTTGAAAGGTAACATTTTAAGGAAAAAAAACTACACCGTCCTTTTGTAAATTTCAAACCTTTATTTCTCAAAATCCCCATCATGGATTTCAATGAATTTGTTTTTGTTTGAAAGCTTATTACATCTAGTTTCATATACAAAAACATTGTGATGGGCCATCCAGGCACTGTGGAGATATCTCAGTCAGTGTTGCCAACTCATTGCGAAATAAACTTTTTTCAATAACTTCCATACGATTTAACATATCCACACCAAAATTGGTATAAGTACTCTTCAATGTCCTATAAACATGTCTGTGAACATTACCACTCCTCCCAAGTAACCCAGTTGTCAGGGTTACCAACCAATTTCACGATTGCCTGTCACAGCGTTAGATGTATTTGTGCCAACACTTTGCATTATTACGTGGTATTATTACTAGTGCTCTCAAACGAGTCGGATCGGGTGAGCTCGAGTCGAGTTACGGGTCGGGTCGGGTCAGTCGGGTCAGTTCACTTTGGTCAACTGAGTTTAGGTTGAGCTTAAACTCGGCTGGAGTCGAAAGCTGCTGTTTTTCACTAGCTGCCTAATTAAAAATAGCAATTTTCAATTGATTTTATAGAAACCATAAATCTATTTTGAACACTTGCAGCTAGTGTTTTTATGGTAAATGCTTATTTTTGTACTTGTGTGTACTTTAATTTTTAAATGTGGAAGATTGATTTTACCAATCGACTGTAATATTAATATCTACGCCAATATGGAGTCTGGATTTAGAACAAAACTAGAAGTTGTTTAAGCAAGGCCAAAAGAAAGATTGGATATGGACGACTAAGCCCAAGCAGGGCTGCGGTGGCTCAGTGGTAGAGAATTCATCTCTGGTGCATGGTGTCCATGGTTCGATCTCAGCTTGTGCTAAGTAGGCTTTGTGGTGGAGAAACGCCGTGTAGTGGGTTTTCCCGGGGTTCTCCTGTTTCCTCCCACTTTCCTCATTCCACCATTTCATTCATTTCTCATGGTCACCATATCCGTTAGCCTCGGTGCAGAATCGAGGGACCTTAAACTGAATATTTCATTTTATTTCACCAAGCCCAAGGACATCGATACAAGAACAAGATAAAGATTGGATATGCAAGACGAATTGCATAGTAATCTTGCTCTTGGCCTTGTTTTGGTGATCACCAAATAGCGATGAGCGTATTTTCTTCCTTTCCGTATAGTATGAAAGACCGTAATCAAAATCACACTTGGTCTTCATTTGTATCGATGAGGCGAGCATTCTTGGCTCTTGTATAGCATGAAAGACCACCAAGACTACGAAATGCAGGACCAAGACTTGTTTGAATTATGCTGCAAGACAAAGAATAAGACGCAGTATTGATGACCAAGACCCAGGGAGCGAATTGTTTGAATTTCATTTGTTGGGCTGAAAGTGATGAAATAAAATTAGTACTTTATAATTAAATATCATACTGTATTTTTAAATTTTAAATTACAAAATTCATATTATGTATCTTCTTACGTGCAACTATATATACTGTAAAATACTTTTAATTACCGAGAAAAAAAATCAAAGTGGCACGGGTCCCGGAATCATAAGAACCTATTTTGGAATGAAAGTTGAAGGGTTGGAAAAAATCACAGGTGTTCTCCTGTTTCCTCAACCCTTATCATTGTAGTTAAACGATTTCCTTTTGTCTCCGCCAAGATACTCTTGCTGCTGCCTTCCGAGAAAACCCCTGCCGTCCGAGCAGGTGAGAACACTGACCTTGAAGAAAAATTTCGTCACATAGAACTAAAGCAAGAAAAATTTCTCCCACGTCGGACATTGGTATCAGTTATAAAAAGAAATAACCAAACCTCAAAAGTGCCAAATATCCATTAAGATGCATATACAAATCCCCCGCTTGATCTAGCTAGTGGTTAACGTGTACAGTGGCGTCAGAAGTATTTTTCAGCTGGGGGGCAAACTGCTGTCTAGAAAATAGACACGGGAATGTAACATAGGTAAGATAATACGAATATATGTTTGTAAAGTAACAATAATTTGATTTGATTGGTTAATAATAATAATAATAATAATAATAATAATAATAATAATAATAGTAATAATAATAATAATAATAATAATATAATAATGAAGCTGTAAACAGTTTCGTGAGAGTGAAATTTCCATCTATTAGAGGCATCTTAGTTTACATCTTTAGATTAATTAATCCCGTGTCAGTTTTGTGCTGGATTTTGGTCTGGTGTAGAAATTTTCAACCACTGAAATCAAAATTAAAAACATATAAAATTGTAAAATTTGTACTGCTCACAATGACTGTTTGTAAGTACAAATTTTACTATTTTATATACTGGTACATATTTTAACTGTATTGGACATGGTCACACGGACACTATTAAAGAATCTTAAAGCTACTTAAATGACTTGGAAACGAGGAAATTAAAATTATATTTTTAAAAATCCAGTTCTGATGTTGCAGTACACTGTAATATTAGAAATTGCTATTTAGAACTACAAACTTTGTAGCACCTTGTAGTAGAAAGTAACTTGTACATTATAAAACAGACTACATAATTAAGTAAAAAATAAGAAAAAATATTTTTTTCCACCTACTTGACTTCGTACCAGAAATGGAAAAATGGAATTTTCACTAAAGACTTCATAAAATTTATATAGAAAATTCAATTACACTAATTATCCAGAGTTATTTGTATTTTTTACTACACTTACTTCAGTATATCCAGTTTGTTATTACATTCACCTCTCTTCCTAATCTCATTATATTCACTTCACTTTACACTAACAAAGTACGACACAATTTAAAATAAATAATTCAAGTTTATATTGAATTTTAAGTGCTATTTTGTAATTTAAATAATTGGTTATAATACGCATAATATTTTCACTTACGTAATTCTACATTTATTTCTTTTCAAAATTGACCAATAGTATCTTTTCTTTCGCTTGTCTTTGATATGAATTCTCTTGCAATGGTGTTTAAATCTGGTTGCTACACATATGCAACAACAGCAGATGAGCCAATCTTTCCTGCGTCATGGACGTCCTCAAATACAGTATGTCTTTAGACTACGCAAACAGTAACATCATTTCAGATTTGGCTGTTCGGATCGGGTCGGGTCGGGTCAGTCGGGTCGGGTTGTCGGGTCAGGCTACTCGGGTCGGGTAAACCGGGTCAGCTCGGGTCAGGTCAATGAGGTCGGATCACGGTTCGGGTTAGTCGGGTCGGGTCAGTCAATTCGGGTCACGGGTCGGGTCGGGTCGGTCTTCAACCCGACCCGACCCGTTGAGAGCACTAATTATTACAAATATACCAAATCGTGTGGACCAAATACGCCTAATTACTGAACTACCAATTTCGTAAAAACATCATATTATATATATATATATATATATATATATATATATATATATACACTATGTGATCAAAATTATCCGGACACCTGCCTGAAAATGACTTACAAGTTCGTGGCGCCCTCCATCGGTACTGCTGGAAATCAATATTGTGTTGGCCCACCCTTAGCCCTGATGACACCTTCCACTCTCGCAGGCATACTTTCAATCAGGTGCTGGAAGGTTTCTTGGGGAATGACAGCCCATTCTTCACGGAGTGTTTAACTGAAGAGAGATATCGATGTAGGTCGGTGAGGCCTGGCACGAAGTCGGCGTTCCAAAACATCCCAAAGGTGTTCTATAGGATTCAACTCAGGACTCTGTGCAGGCCAGTCCACTACAGGGATGTTATGATAGTGTAACCAATTCGCCACAGGCCGTGCAGTATGAACAGGTGCTCGATCGTGTTGAAAGATGCAATCGCCATCCCCGAATTGCCCTTCACAACAGTGGGAAGGAAGAAGGTGCTTAAAACATCAAAGTAAGCCTGCGCTGTGATAGTGCCACGCAAAAACAACAAGGGATGCAAGCCCTTTCCAACACAAATGACCACACCATAACACCACCACCTCCAAATTTTACTGTTGGCACTACACACGCTGACAGATGACGTTTACCGGGCATTCGCCATACCCACACCCTGCCATCGAATCGCCACATTGTGTACCGTGATTCGTCACTCCACACAACGTTTTTGCATTATTCAATCGTCCAATGTTTACGCTCCTTACACCAAGCGAGGCGTCGTTTGGTACTTACCTGCGTGATATGTGGCTTATGAGCAGCCGCTCGACCATGAAATCCAAGTTTTCTCACCTCACGCCTAACTGTCATAATACTTGGAGTGGATCTTGATGTAGTTTGCAATTCGTGTGTGATGGTCTGGATAGATGTCTGCCTATTACACTTTACCACCCTCTTCAACTATTGGCGTTCTGTCAGTTAACAGACGACGTTGGCCTGTACGCTTTTGTGCTATACGTGTCCCTTCACGTTTCCACTTCACTATCACAGACACAGTGGACCTAGGGATGTTTAGGAGTGTGGAAATCTCGCGTACAGACTTATGACACAAGTGACACCCTATCACCTGACCACGTTCGAAGTCCGTGAGTTCCGCGGAGCGCCCCATTCTGCTTTCTCACAATGTCTAATGACTACTGAGATCGCTAATAATGAGTATCTGGCAGTAGATGACAGCACAGTGCACCTAATATGAAAAAAGTATGTTTTTGGGGGTATCCGGACACTTTTGATCACATAGTATATTGGGCTGGAAATTATTCCTGTTGTGTTCCATTTACTTACATCTCATGTAAAGTGGATATAACAATAGCTACTAAAAGAACATACCAGTTATCTCCAAAGTCTCTAAAACCATTAACTTCAATTTGGGAAACGTTTGCAAGAAGTATTTGATATTAATATCTAATTACGGCAAAACCGAAGATTTATTTTATGTGCCATAACATGTAGGCCTATAATACCGTCAGGCTTATATTTGCTTGTTTGGTAGGGGGCGCGGTGGCCCAGTGGTAGAGCGTTCATCTCCAGTACTTGGGGTCCCTGGTTGGATCCCAGCTCGCGCCGTGTGGACTTTATGGTGGACAAACACCGTACTTGTGGGATTTATCGGGGTCCTCCCGTTTCCTTCCACTTTCTTCATTCTACCATTTCACTCATCTCTCATCATTACCGCCTTCTTTATCCTAACCGGCATAATCGTGGGACGTAAAACTTAAAGATTTCATTTAAATTTTGCTTGTTTGGTAGTTATTCTGATTAACAAAAAAAATCTAATGAGCATTTATTGTTCAGATTATTGTGTTTTCCCGCTTAATTACAAATTTTCGAAACGTTATTTCTCCTCCATGCATGAATAGCCCATCACAATTTTTGTATAGTGAAAATACATGTAATAAGCTTACTGCAAAATGAGCACAGATACGTCTATAACGCTGACAGGCTAGCCCGACAACTGGCTTGCTTGAAAGGAGTGGTAATGCTCACAGACGTGTTTCTACGATACCGAAGAGTACTTATGAACTTTTTCGGAAACATTTTAAATCGTACGGAAGTTATTG
Organism: Thermobia domestica; assembly: GCF_964235325.1. Lineage (NCBI taxonomy): Eukaryota > Metazoa > Arthropoda > Insecta > Zygentoma > Lepismatidae > Thermobia > Thermobia domestica. Next base: position 201,385,286 of record NC_137458.1, on the reverse strand, counting down.
GAAAAGTTTACAATCAGTTGGCAACACTGACTGGGATATTTCCTTAGAGCTTGGAGAGCCCATCACAATTTTTGCATAGTGAAACTAGATGCAATAAGCTTACTGCAAAATGAGACACAGATACGTCTAACGCTATGACAGGTAATCGTGAAATTGGTTGGTAAACCTGACAACTGGGTTAGTTGGGGAGAGTGGTAATGCACTCCGACATGTTTCTAGGATATTGAATAGTATTTATGCCAATTTTGGGGTGGATATGTTAAATCGTAGAAAAGTTATTGGAAAAAGTTTATTTCGCAATGAGTTGGCAACACTGACTGGGATATCTTCTCAGTGCTTGGATGGCCCATGACAATTTTTGTATATGTGAAACTAGATGTAATAAGCTTTCAAACAAAAACAAATTCATTGAAATCCATGATGGGGATTTTGAGAAATAAAGGTTTGAAATTTACAAAAGGACGGTGGTTTTTTTCCTTAAAATGTTACCTTTCAAATGACTTTATGAATTTTCTATGAGCTCTACGAAAAGTTTTCATTCTTTTCATGGTAAACAACTTCAAGACAATCCGAATAAAAAAGAATCATGTTTCTGGAATTAATAGGAACCGAAATATGACTTTTTTAGTGTTCTTACAAAACGGGCAAATATTATGTCGCGATTGTTAAAAATGAATTTTCTTCTCATTTTTGAAATGCAATAACTTCTGAACCACTGATGCTATTGCAATAAAGGTTACATACTTGCGATCAGCATAAGAAGTTTTATAACTATACTAAATATCATCCAAATATGAGATAGTGGGTTAAAGCCTTGGTTGAACTGATGTGGAATGTCCCTGTGAGAAACAACTTACAGGTTCTTTCTGGTGAGCGGTTGCTGACTTCTCCGGAATATATTCTTGAGATGAAGGAAAAAAGTCAGGAAGGAAACTACGACTTCTCGAAAGAGGCCAGCAGACTACAAAAATTGGAAAAAATAAAAGAAAAGTGTCGAAGAAAATTAAGCAAGAACAATAAACAATCTTCAAAGGAAAGTAAACTCCAAAACGTGGAAAGACCATCTGAAGACCATTGTGGAGTTTGTAATGAGTGGTACTACGGTAGCGTTAACGGGGGTGAATGGGTGGAATGCACAAACTGTAAAACTTGGTTCCATGAAAAGTGCGTTGAAGAAGGAAACAATCCGTTCTTCTTGTCAGAAGTTCAATGTAAATTAGTGGTATGTTAATATCAGTGGCACATCAGATTATTTTAACACATAGAAGCTAACATACAGGGGAAAGTGTCCATATTTTGGGTGGTGTCCCAATCCCGGGTAGTTGATTGTTTCAATTGAATTGTGCTGCATTCTGCATGTTATTGCTAATGCGGAGAGCAGAAGGCGTTCAATGGTCGATAGGCGTCTTCTGCTATGCACTGTAGCATTAACACATTTAGAATACAGCATAATTCAAGTGAAACAACGGACTACCCGGAATTAAGACATCACCCGGAATGGACACTTTCTCCTAATTATCTTTAACACAAGTGCTCCAACTTTGAAATGTCAAGTTTGAAATACAGTTCCAACCTGCCTCATCCAGGAAGTGAGCAAATGGATAGCGGCTTCTTTGTTCAGCAGCATAAATAAATGTACATTTTCTGTATTAAGTTTATTATTGCATTATTTAAAATATTTTTAAATTTACCCATGATTACAGTATTTAACTGTTCCTCTTACGGAAGTTACATATAGAGGTGTGCTATTTTGTTTTATACTTTTTAAATATAATTCACGAGAAGTGTCGTAAGTGTCCCTACCAAGTGTCGGGATTCCCCAACATAGTCAGGGAATCCCGACACAACTTACAAGTAGCTTTTGTAGATAATTAAAAAAAAACACACACACACAATTTCTTCCGAAGTACACAAAGGGTGTAGTTATGGGGGGGGGCGAATGTCTGAAGTACCATTGTGCGTGAGATCCTTTTCGTACATATACATTGAAGAGCTTTGTGAACATATATATGTTTAGGACGTCTGTAATGCCCCAAATAACCTTATATGAATTGTCCAATTCAAAATTGATTACCCTGAATCTAATTGTCTAATTTTGGAATTTTATGCACCGATTAATCTCTTGTCGAACCAAAGGCGTGTGAGAAGGTGGGATCTCTCATAATTTGCACGTGGGCGATACTGGCGACCATCACTTCTGGATTGGTGAGTGCGTTTGACTTTGAAATTTGGCCCCTTGGTGACAATTTTTTAAAAAATGAATTTCCGAGAGACAGGATGATACCTCCTAGCCTAAGGTCTATTTAGATTAATTTACAAAAAAGGAATTTGGTTTTCTTAATAGTAATGTTGTTTCTAAGACACGAGGACTGTGACGTAGAAGTAAACAATTAATGTAAATGCCCTGGAAAGGTCGATGGCCAACATCTTGGTTGTTGGTGACTGCAAGTGAGAAACTGGAAGTGTTTCTCAACCGGCAAACGAGGCTCCTCTTGTCCTAGGTCCCGAGGACAGACATGCAACACTAGCACACTGGGTGATACGGGATTATTCAAGCCTGAAAAGGACAGGATCACCAAGAAAGCTTGATAAACATAGAAGAGCACTGCAAAGTTATGCTTTCGTGTTTTGGTGATTAGCGTGACAAAGCTCTGTAAACATTCATATTTTAGCATAGGTTCGAATCCTATCTACGAGAAATATTCTTTTAAAGTAAAGAAGCTGCATATTATTGCAGAGAACATTACTTTCATGTATCATACATGGATGCAAGAAAATTATAAATACGTCACATAATATAGAAACGTAAATCGTATATATTAAATGAAAACACAAATTCTTCTCGTCTGTAATGTGCACACGGTCCTGAGTTCGATCTTCAGTGAAAGAGCACACAAAAATAATTTCACAAACAGTTACATGTCTCCCTTAGTGTAAAAAGCATAACGTGGGGTGACGAAAAAATCATTTCTTTCTATTTTTATCTTTCTTTTTGTTTATAATATTTATTCATGAACAGAAAATGATATGGAAAGCTCTTAATTAAAGAAACTACATATTTAGTATTTCGAACAGTAGTTCAGTATTTCATTATGTAAGAAAATAAATAGCCACTAAATCATATATCTATATTACAGTGTAGCCTATTTTAGCGCTACAAAACTTGTCAGTTACGCTTGCTAATTAAACGTTGGCATTACTTACTGGCCTTTACATACTTGTAGAGGAAAAATAGACTAATATAAAAAATTGACTAATGTAGTGTTGTTGTTTATGTTAATTTACTAATAATGGGAAAGAAGGTTCAGAAGCCATTATTTGATTTACGAATTATATTACTATTATTTGGCGACGGAAACATTATCGGATTTTTAATGTGAGAGAAAACTTTAAATTGTCCACGAAACTTTAAAATCCAGTGATATTATTCAACTTTTGATACCAACGAATACAGTACATTTTAAAATCCATCCTCATTGATCTAGTCGCTTGTGTCCATAGATGAGTGGCGTTCGGCTGCAGATTACAAGGGAGGGCTTATCCTGGGTTCGAGTGCCAAGAAATAGACATGCTATTTAGGAACTAGGCTCGACGTTGCTGTATGATATCCCTGTCTTTTACATAGATGAAAAAGTAGAACAAAGGTGAGTAAAGTCATGTATTACGAGAGAATATGAGAAAAAATTGTTTCGAAATAAAGCGAAAAAGTGCGGGTACGTTTTTGTACTTCAGTTTTCGCTTAAAATGAAAATAATAAAGAAAGTGGCTAATGTGCATATCTTCAGTGAGGTTCTGACTTGAATTCCCGGTGGTTGGATGGAGTTTACACAATTGCTAGCAAACAACGTTTGTTCTTCACCAGTCATATTTTTGAACCATACTAAGGATGTGCCTTATGTGTTCATCAATTGTTTATATTCCCAGACAGTACGAATCAATGTCGATACGGGTGACGTCATTTTGTAGATATGTTGTTAGCATTCACGTTTCTATAGCGAGTGCACTGAAAAAAGTAGCCTCAATTCTAAGTCCGGGTGGACCTGAATGTTTATGATATTATTATACATCGGAAGTATCAATATTGCAAATTATAAAAATTTTCTTAATTAACTCAGCAGGAATCGGACCCAGGACCCCAACCTTTCAAACCGACGCATAATTCACTACTCTAAGACATGACGGTCAAGTAAAAGGGAAAAAAAGACACAATGTGAAGCGTATTTAGAAAATTGTACATCTTTACAATTTCAATGTATGTAGTAACGACGAAACACGCTGATTTCGTTCAGGTAAAATACTAAAGTGTTACGTAGAAACAATAATCCAAAGAATTCAAATTTAAAATAAAAAAAATGACATCCAAACACGCACGGACATGAACGAGAAATGTTCTTTAGAGGTGTTCGAATCCTTTATTGGCATTCTTCTTCACTGGAATTTGGTGTTTCAGACCACTGGACTATTTGTAAATGGCCAACAACAAAGCACGTTGTAGTAGAACGATGAAAAATGAAATAAAATGTTCCAATAGAAATTATATGAAATAGAAAATGTCCCAAGAAAGCAATTATTATTATTATTATTATTATTATTATTATTATTATTAGTAGTAGTAGTAGTAGTAGTAGTAGTAGTAGTAGTAGTAGTCAGTGGTGCCCACCCCCCCTTATGTCCATGACGCACCCCCAATTGTCTATCCGGAGGTGGTGTTCCATGAAAAAATCTTCTCGATTATTTTTTACACCCCCTCAAACATATTTATATAGATTTTTAACCCACCCAAATATTTCAATGACGCAGTTTGCGTCATAGCCCCCTCTGTGGGCACCCCTGTAGTAGTAGTAGTAGTAGTAGTAGTAGTAATAGTAGTAGTAATTATTGTTGTTGTTCGAGTTGGTATTGTTGAAATACGAGTGTAGCAGTATTATTTGTGGATGTTGAAGCATTCATATCATAGGAATTTTAACGCCCTGTTCGAGTATCAAGTGTGAAGCAGATCTGAAGTGACTATTAGATAATTGTGTGAACTCTTGATTCAATTTGTTAAATTCAGTTTTATTATTTTCCCAAATTACGTTAATCTCAACAGAATTATGAACTTTTAAATTTCAACAAAACAAAACTTTTATTTATGATGTACATTTCTAGAAGGCTTGGATAAGCATGTATTTCTCAATGGTTACTATTGAAATTACTAATAAACACGACTAGTTCCCTTCCAGCTTTTCTGTAATCCCTTTTGCCTAGCCTGATGCTTCCTAGTTGACTGAATGTAAAACTCATCGCTTTTCAGTTGAACAAAACCACGAAGGACATGTCCACAAGGGGTATTTGCCACAAGGTTTGGGTAGGTGCAGGATCGTCGTAAGAGGCAGAACGCACCATTGGAGATCGACCAACTCCATGTCATGGAAATACCATTCTGTAGGTTCATCGCCACAGATTCACTTGAGTTAGACACATGACTAGTGGAATGGAGATGAAGAACATCGTTAATGGCTCACCGTGACAAGATAACTCGACGCTCCTGGCATTTAAACAGGACTGGGATCCAATTGTTGGCTGACTCCAGAGCATCCATGTTCTTACAGTGAAACCAATTCGTCAACTCAGATGACCAGGACGACACCAGTCTCGTTGGAATTATCAGGCTAGTGCTCATCCTTTGTTTGATAGTTTGAACCTTTATCTCTCTCTTGCCTTTTCCTCAACTAGTCATTCTTATAAAATTGAAACATTTGAATTTTATTTAAATTCAACCATAACTTTTACATTTAAGTACTGTGTTGGGCATCAGTTTCACCCCCATTGTCAAATTCATTTTATGAGTATTTAGAGATTATTCTGAGCTAGAAACTGATGGCACATCACGGCACATGGTGGATAGCTGTGAGGCTTACGCCCTTGGAACGATTCGCCAAAATTACAGCTCATGGTTATTATGATTAGTGATCAGTTTTTTTTTTTCAGTACAGCTCATGGTAGCGATAGATAAGTGAGGCATGTTAGAGATTTGTAATGATAAATCTTATTGCTCTGAACATAATGAATATATATTTTGAGTAAAAGTGTAGTGTAATTTATAGTTTTGCTGAGGAAAAAGTTAGGGTAAAATTACTTTTATCCCACCCGCCCATCCTCTCTACGTTTATGCATTTGCTAATTTAGAGTAACTTTTGTTTCTTTGTTTCTTTGTTGATTGTATTAGTGGGTGATAAGAATTACGAGTGATTTTGCCAAGTTGTCAAATTTTGTTTCTCTTTGGTGGTATATAAGTGTCATTTATATTTTGGTGTTGGATATATCTAAATATGCATAGTGGTGTAAGACATTTATTTATTAGTGTGATTAGAAATTGTGGCTTAGAATTATACGTAGTTACCATGGAGAGTGCTAAAGTTATTTCATCCACGTTAGATCGTTTAGTTGAACCCCACAGATTTTCTGGTAAACTGAATGTCAGTTCATTTATTTTTAATCAATTTGAGGATTTTTCTGTTCTTCATAACCTTTGTGTTGTACAGAAACATTTGTTGTCATATTGCTTGGAAAATTAGACTCGTGTTTTTTTTTTTTTTTTTTTTTTTGTTAGCGTTGCAATCTACAGTACAATATGGCCAATCTATGTACGTTCCAAATAAGGAAAAAATGATAGAGGCGTATCAACGTAACATTGTTTCGCAAGTTTTAGAGCAAGAAATGAGAAATAGAGAACAGCTAAATTCTGAACCTGTTTTAGATTACAATTTTTACAAGTGGAGATTAATACCAGCGTACGATCCGAAGATGCCGTTAACAGAGCAAATGAACTTGATAATCGATGGGTTATTGCCTTCATTTTATTCTGCTGTATCGAGAAAATCCTTTACGTCTGGTACTGAGTTAGCAAAGTTCTTAGGTTTAGAAGAAATAATTAATTTTCTTGTTAGCATGCGTACTCAGCGTTTGAAATCCTCGGCAATGACAAACGAATACGACTTACATCGTGTTAGAGACAATGCTACACAGCAAAAAGAAAATATTTTAGATTCTAATAAACAGAACGTAAATGAAGTTGTAGAACAAACTAGCTTAACAGCTCAGATGCAGGATATCAAAGTCCAACTTGAAGGTCTCGTGCAACGAAGTGCGTACGCAAACAGAAATCTATGTGTATACAATCTTACGAGCAATCGCGCTTGAAGCAAAGAAATACATCTTCTGTGCTCTCATCTCATTCACAGCGGATTATGCATATGCTTCTGTTAACACAGTACATGTAAATCAGAATAGTAACTTAAATAATAGGAATAAAGCAGACAGTAATATGTGTAATAATATTAAAAATAGTACGCGATATTATGTACCCATTAAATTTAAATCTAATTTGCCTCATGTTAAAGTATATATTAATAATAAGCCACATTTATTTCTATTGGATTCAGGAAGTACTATCAGCATAATTTCTGGCAATATTTTAAGTAAGAAACATAAAATACTCAAAGGTACTACTTTTATTCCTGGCATCACTAATAATTCTCAAGTGATCAGATCGCTTTAGTGTAATTTAAATTAGGACAGTATTTTACGCATCCTTTTCGAGTGTACAAAGATTTTCCGTATAATAGTATAACTGGCCAAGATTTTCTAAAAAATCATCTTGCTATGGTTGATTACAATAAGAATTCTTTCAGTTTGGTAAATTTGGTATCCCTCCAAGAGTTGAATTACCACCATACATATCATTTGCAGAAACTTCTAATCATATAGCGAAATTATATAAACCTCAATTTTTAGTGCCTCGTTCTGTAGTTTGACCTCCAAATTCAAGTGTTCAGGTTACATTGAAGAAAGTAAATGATCTTGCAGGTACTCGTAATTTACTTGTTCCTATTAAGTTAATGGATACACAGGTAGAAATTTTTGTGCGGAAAACAGTTGTAGACGAAATTAACCCAGTAATTTCTGTAGTTAATCCTACCAAAAGCAAACTTTATTTAAAAAAAGATGCTGTTTTGAGTTCTGCCGAACATGTGGTACGAACTTACACAAACAATATTTCGCTAACAATAATGTATATCAAGTATACAAAATACAAAATACAGTAAATACAAAATCTTTTTCTGAAGGTTATGATAAATATCGTATTAATGTTAACCCTCAATTACTGCCACATCAACAGCAGCAATTATATGATTTAATAGAGGAATTTTATTCTAGTTTTTCTTGGAATGAATTTGATTATGGTAATGCTAAGGGATATAAGCATAAGATTGAATTAGCAGACAATATTCCTGCCAGTCGTCCGCAATTCGCCGTTCCATATCATCTAAGGGACGAGATTAAAAAACAGATATTTTATTGAAAAGTAAAATCATTGAGCCCATTATTAGTCCTTATAATCTCCGGTAATACTTGTTAAAAAGAAGAATGGACAATACGGATTTATTAAGGATGCGCGCTACATAAACAAAAAATAGTTCCTGACAGCTTTCCAGTCCCTCCTATTCAGGAAATATTGACTAATTTAGCAGGACGAAAATATTTGTTCTAGTGATGTTTTTGGAGCTTTTTAAATATTTCCCTCACTGAAGAATGAAACCCCGTTACAGCTTTTTCAATTCCAGGTGTTGGCTCATACCATTTTAATTTTTTGCCTCAGGGGGTAAAGACACCTAATAGTGGTATGAATAGATTAGTGAAACTTACCTTAGAAGGTCTTCCACAAGATAAAATATATGCCTACGTGGACGATTATATTTGGTCCAGTGATAATTTTGACGAAATTGAACAGCTAACCCGTATGTTGTTTCAAAGAGTAAAGGAAGTTGGTTTAAAGCCTTACCCAGAAAATACAAAATTGGGATATTTTTCATTAGATGTTCTTGGTCACACTGTTAGTAAAGATGGTTTGTCTATTTCGAAGAGAATCATAAAATCCATTTCCAATTATCAGCGTCCTAAAACAAAGAAACAGATCAAGTTTTTTAGGATTGGCTTCTTTTGTTCGTTCGTATTTGCCTAATTTCAGTCAATTGGCAGAAGCTTTACTTTCATTGTTGAAAAAAGATGCTCCTTTTTGTTGGAAAGATCCGCAAGAGACAGCATTCAATAATATCAAACAAGGCATCATTTCAGCTCCTTGTTTAATGAGATATAACCCTGATTATCCTATCCACCTCTATTTTGATGCCAGCAAAATTGCGCTTTCTAGACTGATAAAGTAACCTCAAAATTCACCTGACGATACAAATCTAGTTCCTATTAGTTATTGTAGTCATGCGATGTCTCCTAGTAAGAGAAAATTACACGCATACCAGCTTGAATTATTAGCATTGCTGTATTCTTTACGTCCATTAACGTCATTTTTATTTAAAAACACTTATAGTTTAGTATATTTAAAGCGAATAAAGAATGCAAGTAAAATTTCCAGATAGCTTAGTGAAATTGAATCCCACAATTTTACTATTTCACATATCAGTGGCTCCAGCAATACAGAAGCAGACGCAATTTCACGATTCTCAAACCCTCCTAGAGATTTGGAAGATCCAAGAAAAGTGAAGATCCAAGAATTTTTTAGTCAGGACATACCTAATTCATTTTCAACCTTAATGAACCAAATTTGGCAACGGAACAACGCAAAGATCCCTTTTTCAAAGATGTGTTTTCTTGGTTGGAACAAAAGGAGGTAGCAATCCTAAAATAGAACAGCAAGCGTTATATTTTACTATTAAGGATGGTATTTTATATAGAAAACAGAAAAGATATCAAGGTACAAAATTTTTAGTTGCAGTTCCTACTTCTCTGCGTTACGAAGTTTATAATGCTTGTCATACGTCTCCATTAGGGTCAGCACATTCTGGTTATTTTAAAACTTATATGTTAGTAAAAAAGTGTATTTTCGCACACGAAGAAATATATATATATATATATATATATATATATATATATATATATATATATATATATATATATATATATATATATATATATCAGAAATTTCGAGTGTACATTATGTCATTCTTCAAAATCGAAAATTGGTTTTCCATATGATACATTGCTCACTTATCCCTCAGTTCCATCTTTCTATCGTTTGCACATTGACGTAGGTGGGGCATACTCTTCTAATAATATGTTAAATGATGAATATCTAGTAGTTGTAGTAGACACTTGCACAAGATACATAATTGCAAATTCTCTTCCTGATGTTACAGCGAGCACTTTGGCTTCACTTCTCCATCATAGAGTAATTTTAAAGTTTGAATTTTCTATGAAATTGTTTTAGACAAAGGTAGTTCATTTATTAGCAGACTATTCAAAGAATTATGTGCTATGATTGGTTCTAATATGCGTTTTATGAATGTACACTCATGTCCAAAAGATTGTCGCATATCTAAAACTATCTTGTAAGAATATAATTTGATAATGATTTTGCAGAGTACTTTTAATACTGATACTATGTGTATAATCGGGAAATATATATTTATGGTAAATTTCATAGGAAAATAATTCTAAATACAATTATTATAATAAGTAAAACAAAATGTTGCTAAATGGACAAGAAAGTTATTACCGTTTTATTGTTCTTATTTACTGCTCTTTTGACATGAAATTTGCCACATACATGTCTTTGCCGATTATACAATACTAACATTATAAGAAATACCGGCCGAATTCCTTATCAAATTATATTCCTACAACATATTTATAGACATGCGACAAAATTTTGGACATTAGTGTACATTGGCATTACAGTAATGGTGTTTGTGAAATTAGTATTCGAAATATAGAGCAACGATTAAAATCAGCATTATGTGACAAAGATTTAGGACAGTGGATTGATTTGTTACAACCCATAGTCTTTTCGCTTAACGTTACCAAGAATTGATTTCAAATTTTACCCTTTGAATGTCACTTTGGTTTTAAACCTAGGATACTTCATTAGGCAAATTTAAACACTCCATGTCAATATGAAGATAATGCTATTCATTTGCAGCAATTACAAGAGATATGGGATAAAGCACAAGAAAATCTTTATAAGCGACACAAAACTGCGACAATTTTTTTTGACAAAAGACACACAAAACCTGCCCTTACAGAAGGAAAAATAGTTTGAATATTGGATACTACAAGGAAGAAAGGTCACGCCAAAGCATTTAGTGGGAAATGCATTGGTCCAGGTATGTCAATGAGTAGAAAATCCGAACTCGTATTATGTTAAATAAAATACCGCCCGAGGATCTTACAAGATAAATAGCATAGCAGTTCAGAGAGTGGAGAACTTTTATGAAACGGAAAACCCGGAAGAGGAAGAACACCTTGAAGACTCTAACGAAGAGATGCCTATTAACGTCTACACTGAAGACGCTACGATGAAAAAGAAGACTATGAAACGTGAAGATTATCAAGGACTATCAACTGAAGGAGACAATGCATACAAGTTTTTATCCCTTCTCTTCACATTAAGGATGTCGTAATTGCCGAAAATTTACCAACATGGGCAACTACAGGAAAGAATTTCACATCAAGAAAACCGAAATTTGCTTGCAACACTGCCACCAATCAGCAGATTAGTGTTTATAAAGGAAACATAGTGGATATAAAAGCAGATCATAGTGGATAAAAGCTTGGTTAATCCAACGAATGAACTTTAACTCCTTTAGGTGGCGCAGACAAAGCTATTCAAGATGCTACTGGATCTGAATTTTTAGAAGAATGTTTGAGCATATCATCCTTAAAGCCAGAAGCGAAAATTGCCAATGATCATCGTTTACCAGCTAGTTATGTAATTATGACATGTGGACCACGAAATTCAGATAATAAGATATTGCGTGAGATTATATGTATAAATTATTTTAAAGTAATGTTGGAAAATGATCTTTCTACGATCATACTACCTAATATTTCTACAGGAGCGTTTAAATTTCCGAAATTAGATGCTGCCAAAATTGCTTTGGCTACAAGAATATTTTTTGAAGAACATCTTGACAACATAGACCGTGTTGTATTTTGTGTTTATGATAAAGAAAAATGGGACGTCTATCAGCAATTACTCCCCATATATTTTCCCATAGACGAAGAATCTGTTAGTCCGTCTGTCCGTACTAAAATATTAAAAAATGCAAAAACATGACATTGTAAATAAAACTGAATTCTTTAAAGCGCAATTTAAACCAACCTAAAGTTCTTGGTGTTGTTAAATATCAGGGCTTGAAATGAGAACATGAGGCCCCATTTAAAATACAATTTATTATGCCTGAATCGCACAAAGATGAAAATAAAATCTTTGAAGCTGAACTGTACAGTGGGTTGCGTGTCACCAGGAGACTTGTACCCACAATGATTAATGACTTTCCTACTCATACACGCCAGATGGCAGAGTTATAATGAAACTCCTCCCAAAAGTGGAGAAGTAATATCATAGGAAAAGAAAAGGTACTTACAAAGCAAGCGTCCCCAACTCCATGGCGGTTACTGAAGATTTGATTCAGTACGTATAATTCGACGGAGAGGTTAATTCTGATGCTCCATGCCTTTTGCCCGTGCTTTTTATATTATTCAACCTTCTGATGTAACATGCAGAAAATCCAAAAAATTGTTTTTCAATACGTATTTCTGTTGCTGCTATTTTTCTTCTGGAAAGTAAATGCATTTGTTTTCTATATCACGTCACTGGATGTGTTTATATTTTGTAAAAGCAACGGGCCGAGAAGCTTACGTAGAGGTCAACTGGCTGTTGTTGCTTTTGATGGGAAGTTTGTTTTCCTATTCACACAACTAACCTTAACCATATATTACCGCTTTCTATTTACTATTTTTCACCTTCCGTGTGCGAAAATGTACACTGAAAATATAATTCCAATTTCAATTTTGTTTTAAAAAACCTTATGCATTATTATGTGCCAATTTATTATGACAGTACGCAACATCTATGTGAATTACATTCTTGAAGATTGGATTACAGATAGAAACACCTTATAGATGGACGAGAACTTTCTTTTAGCACTGGTCACGCTTAGAAGTTAGTTTATCATGGTTTTGAGTTGTGCATCCAAATCCACCAGTGGAACACTTAAAAACTTGGAACACTTCGAAAATTGGAACATTTCGAAACTTAGAGAAATTCAAAAACTTGGAAATTTTCAAATTACCAGGTTACTTACGATCAACTAACCTCATTGATAAATTTAGAACACGTTGATGTCTTCAAAATTTTTAACATTCTATTTGCTTGGACAACGTATTGACTACAGAAGTTCCTTATTTTTATTCTTTTGAAATATGAGTATGTGAAGAACAGAGAAAATTAACATCGCATATATGAATTCATATTTAGATGGATAAATCAAGAAGATGCAAGAAGATCGATTTCAAGACTTTACAAGAAACCTGCTCCATCCATTTTGATGCTATGATCGATGTCCAGGATTCGATGCCCGAAGATGACAAGATTTAAGAAAGAAGATAAAGATAAGAATTTATATATTAGGGTTTTAGGTTACATGTGGTGAATGGTTCTATCGTACTGATTTAATATAGTTTGATTACTATCAGTGTTTGGGGCTATAACCGTATGTTGGATTGTTTTAATTCAACGGACACTTTAAGCCTAAATAAAGGTCATTTTTCTCAAACTAAAATCAGTACCCTTATTGTGTTGTCTATCTTTACTATCTTTGATTAGATAGATAGTATTACAACGTCTTCTCTTTCGCGTATTAGTTACGTTCTATATTGAAGTTATTATCTCAGGATTCTTACAAAATTACTTTTGGGTCAATCCATGCTAAGTGATCGAAAAAAAAAGAAAAATTCCCGCTCGACCTTTTCAAAAAATTAATTTTTTCATGAATGTTTACCCTATATCAGGGTATTTCAAAACCACAATTAATTATTTTTTTTTACAACATCCCATGGCGATGCAGCGGTTGCCGACATTTTTCGACTTTAGGCGTTTACGTTGTTTTGAATCTTAGCAAGCATTTGTCCTACTAAATTGAAAATTGCTGGACGTCTTCAACTCGTGCAGAGCTAAAACTTAGATGTCTTAACATTTTTGCCTAAAACCACTTGAAAGGGGTGAAATCAAGGCCTACAGTAGCAACATTTTTGGACATTTAAGACATGTTTGGGAAGAGAAAATAACTGACGTAGAGGTCTGAATTTGTGTGGCATGCACTACGGGGTCATAAGTTTATACACAAAAATTTTCAGACCTGTAGCTGCTCCCAAGTCTGAAAAAAATCGTGAAATTGTGGTATTATGTCAATTTGGCATATTTCACTGCCCAATATCTTCAATGGGCTTGCATAAAAAAATCTGAAATTTTGGGGATAGTTAGTCCTTTAGTATACCATAACACACAACAAAGCGCGTTCTGTGTTTTTGAGCAGAAGGGGGGGGGTCAAAGTATTAAGTAATGACGTCATACTCTAGGAGGTGTTTTGTTCACAAATTAAACTGGAAATTCGTTGTTGTGAAGTAAAATAAAGTATGATGAATGGTTATTCTAGTCAATGCTCTCAAGCTCGTTTCTTTCCTTTAGTTGTAACACTGTCTTATCACATTTACAGCAGCACAGGTGAAGAATGCAGCTATCAGCAGAAGGCGAGAAAAGTAAAAAGGTACATTTGAAAAAAAAATCCGTAAATACTCATTGTTTTTGCTGTTTGCTATATCAATGATATTCAGTCCTCTTTATTCTTGTTTTAATTGTCAACTCATGTAGGGGACTGTTGTCCTTTCGTTTGATCATCATTCTGCAGTCAGTGTTTACAGCGAATAGGTATTCACTGACTTGGAAATATAGATGAAACGAAAGAACAACAGTCTCTTACATGAGTTGACAGTTAAAACAAGAATAAACAGGATTGAATATCATTGATATAGCAAACAGCAAGAACAATAAGTACTTACGGCTTTTTGTCAAGTATGCATTTTGACTTTCTCGCCTTCTGCTCATAGCGGCATTCTTCATCTGTGCTGCTGTGGGTGTGATAAGACAATGTTATAACAAAAGGAAAGAAACGAGCTTGAGAGCCTTGACTAGACTAACCATTCATTCTACTTTATTTCACTTCACAACAACGAATTTCCAGGTGAATTTGTGAACAAAATACCTCCTAGAGTGTAACTTCATTATTTAATACTTTAAACCTCCTTCTGCTCAAAAACACAAAACGCGCTCTGTTGTTTGTTATGGTATATTAAAGGACTAACTATCCCCGAAATTTCAGATTTTTTTTAAATCTAGGCCCATTGGAGGTATTGGACAGTGAAACATGCTAAATTGGCATAATTCCCCAAATTTACCATTTTTTCTTCAGATCTTTGGGAGCAGCTACAGGTCTGAAAATTTTTGTGTATAAACTTATGACCCCGTAGTACATGCCACACAAATTCAGACCTCTACGTCAGTTGTTTCCTCTTCCCAAACACGTTTTAAATGTCCAAAAATGTTGCTACTGTAGGCCCTGATTTCACCCCTTTCAAGTGGTTTTAGGCAAAAATGTTAAGAGATCAAAGTTTTAGCTCTGCACGGGTTGAAGACCTCCAGCAATTTTCAATTTGGTAGAACAAATACATGCTGAGATATTCAAAACAACGTAAACGCCTAAAATCGAAAAAAAAACCGCAAAATGTCTGCAGCCGCTGCATCGCCATGGGATGTTGTAAAAAAAAAAATTAATTGTGGTTTTGAAATACTCTGATATAGGATAAACATTCATGAAAAAATTAGATTTTTCGGTGATGGTCGAGCGGCACATGCTTGATCACTTAGAATGGATTGACTCTTTTATCAGTTTCCCTGACTTTTCCCTGATTTCCAGGTGCAAGACCAACCATTTTCCCTGACCCGCGACATTTAATAAGATAATGGTGTACTGATTATGACTGCCTGTAAGAGCTAAATAAAGGCTTTGGTCTGTGATTCTCAACCTGTGTGCTGCAAAAGATCAGCAACACTATACAGAAGACTCAAAGCCATACAAAAGGCTAATAATAATAAACAAGCAAATTAGTGTAAGCTAACGAAAGAATTGCTATTTCAGCTAGTGAAGAAACTCTATAAGACATCTTCAAATATTACACATTAGCGTTATATTTCTTTACTGAAAAGAAAACGAAGAAGAAATTGACCACCCTTCTTTCCAATGAGCAGCTGTAACTTAAGAATTATTTTTTATAAAAAAAATCGCTTCTATTCATTTTGAAGAAAATAAGAAGCGCTCCTAATAATTTAGTAAACAAACGAAAAAGCAATACTTTAATGGAACTTCTCAATATTTCTTTGAATTCAATAAAATGAGAAAATGAAACAATGAGAAACTTTTCAAATTAATATGTAAATGTATATGCAACTGTGAGAATGCAAATTGTGAACTCCCCCCCCCCCTCCTCAAACACAAAAATCTTTGCAAGTTAAACATAATGAAAGTTATGGGAAGCGAACATGCCAATTTTCTACTGTCTGTTTCTTGTACCGATTTTTTTCAGGTATTGCAATAGATCCTAATTGTTATCACAATAAAACAGAAACTTACTGTTATATATATTGTACAACATATTAAAAGGTAAATAGAACTTAAATGATATTAAGTAAGTACGAACACTCCTTAAAAACTGTTAACAATAATAGCTATGAATACTTGTTTCAGTTACTTAGATTGATTGCTTTAAAATTTTCAATTTCTTCTGATTCCAGTCGTTCGTTTTCTTCAGTTCATCTCTTTTTTTCTAGTTCTTTTAACTTATCCATTTTCCTCCGTTTAAGTACTGCCTGAGACCTCTCATTTTCTCTTTCTTTTCACTTTTTTTTCCAAAGCCGAGGTGTATCTTGTTCTCGCACCTTTTACAGATGTTAAAGAGTTCTGGATCTGAGGCATTGGGACATCTAATTCCACCTATGTAAATCAAATAATCTACCAGTTGTCGTTGGGCTACTGAAAAAGCCTCTTCTCTGTTACTAGAAATACCAGACTCTCCACTTGCATTTCTATGTGAAATAATCCATGTCATTTTCACAAGACTCCACAAGTGTTTGAATTCATTTTTGCCACTTGGAACTGATTTATAAAACTCATCAAGATTTGTTTTGCTTTCATCTGAATTATAATAAGACGCCAACACACTTTTAGACAGTTGAAGAAAAGATTTGAACTCTTTCTGAACTAGCTCTGCTTTAACATCATCGAAACAAGACGACTGATGGAGTATTTCCAAGCACTTCGTCATCCTTATCCGGGCAATTTTAGGTTTATGCAAGATAATCTCAGGATCAAGGCATGAAATGGCACGAGTAAAGAGATATCAAAGAGGACATTTTTCGAGTATTTTTTTTTTTTTGTAGCGCCTACCAAAATTTTTTGACAATCACTGAAGAAACTGTACTTGTCTACTTCCCTGGCTTTTTAAAGCTTCCCAATACATTTTTTTGTCCCGAATCCTATATCTACTTTCTTTGGTGCTTTAGTTTCCTTCATTGGACATCGGCATTTAAATTTTATCATATGTTCTAAAAAAAAATTGTTTACTGTCTATTACAGTGTGAAAAAAGCATAGGGTAGTAGCAAATTACCCTCATTTACCATTTACTTAACATTATTATGTTTCCAATAGAAAGAAATGTCACCATTTATAACGTGAAGTGTAACAAATGAAAGTATCTTCTTAAATCGCATTCTTATTAGAAATAATGTTGTGTACAACTGTACATGAAGTAGTAACTGTTTTACTTAAGTTTACATACTATAAATACAACTCCTAAAATCAACGAAAATAATTTATTTGTAGTGTTTTTTTCAACAAATAATGACTGAATTATTGGCTTATCTTAACAAATAGGTAAGACGGACAATAGTTTCAGTTCCTGGAAAAAATCCGTTTTCCCAGTTTTCCAGATTTGTAAGAACTTTGTCATCTGCATTAGAGGAACATTTATATATATTGGAATTCACTACATTTATAAGCTATTTATTCATTCAATTATCATCTTTTATTTTTATCATAATTTATGTATACGCTTATAATTATTTGCATTAGAAATATTTAATTTTATTATTATTCCTACCTTTCCCGTCCTATCTTTAAGAGCACTAATAATAACACTAAAAACTAACTCTTCAAAACACATGTCACTCACAACGATATTATGCAAGCACTAGTGTTTATTTTTTCTTTTTTTTCTCTCTCTTTCCTTCCCATCTTTGCAGAGACGCTGTCGTCATATGTAATAGTTCACGTTCAAAGCTACTTACTGCACTACATGAGCTCTCTTTGAAATACCAGGTACATACTCAGCATATTGTGATGGAAGATTCATTCAAAACAAAGAGTATATTATATCAAGAACTCTTTATTTTCTACGAACATTTTTTTTTTTTTTTTGTTTTTTGAGGGGATGGGATTTCTTCGATTAAAATTATTTTGTGTTGTACTACGGAAAATTAAATTTTAGTGTATTCTTTATCACGAGGAGGAGGTGTGAAGCAACTATAATTGTGTGAACTCTTGATTCAATTTGTTAAATTCAGTTTTATTATATTATCAAATTACGTTAACCACAACTAAATCTCAACATAATTATGAACTCTTAAATTTCAACAAAACAAAACTTTTATTTATGATGTACATTTCTAGAAGGCTTGGATAAGCATGTATTTCTCAATGGTTATTATTGAAATTGCTAATAAATACGACTAGTTCCCTTCCAGCTTTTCTCCATTCCCTTCCGCCTAGCCTGATGCTTCCTAGTTGACTGAATGTAAAACTCATCGCTTTTCAGTTGAACAAAACCACGGAAGACACGTCCACATGGAGTATTTGCCACAAGCTTTGGGTAGGTGCAGGATCGTCGTAAGAGGCAGAACGCACCATTGGAGATCGACCAACTCCATGTCATGGAAATACCATTCTGTAGGTTCATCGCCACAGATTCACTTGAGTTAGACACATGACTAGTGGAATGGAGATGAAGAACATCGTTAATGGCTCACCGTGACAAGAGAACTCGACGCTCCTGGCATTTAAACAGGATTGGGATCCAATTGTTGGCTGACTCCAGAGCATCCAGGTTCTTACAGAGAAACCCATTAGTCAACTCAGATGACCAGGACAACGCCAGTCTCGTTGGAATTATCAGGTTAGTGCTCATGCTTTGTTTCATAGTTTAAACTTTTCTCTCTCTCTCTTGCCTTTTTCTCAACTAGTCATTCTCATAAAATTGAAAAACTTGAATTTTATTTAAATTCAACCATAACTTTTACAGTTAAATACCGTGTTGGGCATCAGTTTCATCCTCACTTGTCACATTCATGTTATGAGTATTTCGAGGTTATTCTGAGCTACAAACTGATGGCACATCACGGTAAACAAGGGTATATGTTGTGTGAAATTACAGTTTGAAAATATCTTTGCGGGTATTTCTTTGCAATTATATTCTTTCACGAGGCACTAATACATATATTTGTAGATTTCCGTGTTTAATGTTTTATCCAGTCTCCTCGATTCTGGGGGAATGAAAATCACGAGAGCAGGCATGTCCAACCGTTGGCCTGCGGAGCGGTGGTGTGTGGCTAGCGCCCTCAAACGTATGTTTCATACATATTTTCTGTTTATTAAGTTATTTTGTATGAACATTTTGTGACACGTAAAACCCGAAGAATTATAATGTAAACAAACATAAACTGAAGCCATTAGGTTTTACACCCCGAGAGAAGCTAAAATAGATTTCAAATAAATAACACTTGTATTAATAATGTCCATTATGGAAAAAATAAACGTTAAAGCACAAAATATTTCAACATTTCTCTTTAATATGGAAAAATGGCAGAGTAAAGTTTTAAATTCATATTAACAACTTGTAACATTTAGAGTATATTAACATCACAAAACTTCACTTTTTGGTATCTAACTTTTACAAAAGCGTTGACAAGTTTTCAGAAATGGATTTTGTAAAGACTGCTTTGATTGTTTTTCACTGGGGCCCACAACATGATGCCCAACTGTTCAAGTAGCCCGATGGCTTCAAGACAATATTAGGCATCCCTGGCCTAGACAGACAATATTCATTGCCTTTTATAGTTTGTTTATATATAGACGCGCATCCAGGATATGGTCAAATGGATGGGATGGTAGACTTGAACGTTTCGGGGAAATGCAATAGGTTTCGTTCATAATAGATACCAGTTTCAAACGATTAACCGAAACCAAACTAAACCGAAACACGGTTCCATTTTCTATTGATCATTAACTTGTTCTCCCAAGAGAAAAAAGGGGTAATCGTAATTTCTTTGAAAAGTGAAGAAGCAGATCCAGAACTACTCAACCTATAAAGAAATCAGTACATATATTTCGGAGCTATTCCAAAATATGTAAGAATATTCTGAAAAGTGTCCATCCAGTTTCTGTTTTCAAACCGAATCAGACCGAACCAAATTACGGTATAGTTTATCCTTCATGCTTTTACGTGTATGAATGTCCTTTTCTTAAATTTAAATTTGAATTCTCTGGACTATTGTTTCTGCATAACACTTTTTAGTATTTTACCATAACCGAAATCATACCGTTTTTCGTTACTACAAGACTGGAATCATAAAAGTGTTCAATTTGCTAAATACACTTCACGTCGAGTCTTTTTTCCTTTTTACTTAACAGTGATGTCTTAGAGTAGTAGGTTAAGCGTCGGTTTCACAAGCTGGAAGTCCTGGGTTCTATCCCTGCTTAGTTAATTAAGGGTTTTTCTTATAATTTGCAATATTGATACTTCCGATGTATAATAACAAAGTTATTCAATTTCCCTCGGTGTTAGAGTTGAAAAGTATTCCTTCACTGCACAGGTGAAAAACCAACAACATATTTACAAAATGACGTTAGACGTATCAACCTTGATTCGTACTGTCTGGGAATGTAAGGTGTTTAGCAAACAATTGATGGACACAAGCGCATCCTTAGTATGGTTCAAAAATATGAATGATCAACAACAAACGTTACTGTTTCCTAGCAACTGTGGAATTGGTCCTAATTTGCTATTACTTTTTCTTCTAGTACTACTACCTCTACAAATAATAATAATAATAATAATAATAATAATAATAATAATAATAATAATATTCGGTTCAAAATCTCTTGTCGTCGCGAATTCTGTCGAGGAATTTGAAGCTTAAACTATACAAAACGATATTCATGTCTGTTGTTTTGTATGGCTGCGAAACATGGTCACTTACTCTGAGGGAAGAACATAGACTGAAAGTATTTGAGAACAAGATCCTGAGACGAATATTCGGACCCAAGAGTAACAGGAATGGCGGAAACTTCATAACGAGGAACTACATAATTTATATGGTTTACCCATCATTGTGAGGGTCGTTAAGTCTAGGAGGCTTAGGTGGGCGGGTCATGTAGTTAGAATGGAAGAAAGAAGAAACGCTTTCAAAGTCTTGACTGGAAGACCAATCGGAAAACGACCATTAAGAAGACCTAGGCGCAGATGGGAGGACAATATTAAGATGGATCTCACAGAGATTGGAATACAAAGTAGAAACTGGATGCAGTTAGCTAAGGATAGAAGTCAGTGGAGAGCTTTTGTGAACGCGGCATTGAACCTCCGGGTTCCATAGGCCATAGAGTTAGTTAGTTAGTTAATAATAATAATAACGTTTTAAATATTTTGCCATTTGAAATACGTTAAATATATCCATTCAATTAAACTTTGTAAATCTGAACAGTTCTTCACTTTATTCGTAAATATATTTTGTTAAAATATCAATATAACGCATAAATAATCCTAATTCTTTTACCCAAAGAAAGCGCACTACTATGTCGGGCTGAAGACAACAAATCCTACGCATTTTATTATGACCATGACAGTGACCTTACTATCATCTCTGCCACACTGACAGGTCCTTACAGCAAACCAATCTTTCTCCATTTTTATCAACCTTAGTTTTTGTGAAGGCATAAGATTTTATGATCTTCATATCGTCCAGGAGTTGACACCCACCCCTCCCCCTTTCTCCTTCCAAAAACTAATTCTTCCAAACTATTTCGTATAAATTCATCCTTAGATGGTGTCCTAACCAATTTCTTTTCCTTTTCACAATCAACTTTAGTATTCTTTCTTTATTCACTCTTCTTAGAACTTATTTTCTTTTTCCAGCTGAGTTTTCAATCCTTCTCCATATCTACACCACCAACTTGACTATAACAGATATAATTATCATAGTAGTGGAAACATATGTGAAAGTACAGTAATATAAGTATGACGGTCCAGCTCTATATTATAACACTGGATGGAAGACTCAATCCCCTTTCTTATTGCCACTTTTTCGAGAGTTGGAATTTATAAAATATTTTGTGATAACTGTTTGTGTGAATATTTACTTTTTTATTTCATTAATGATAATAATTGCATTTACAATAGCAAATGGACAAATTTATTGTGGGGCGTTTTTCCTATTAGTTCTCACCCTGCCAGAAACAATCCATTTCGAAACGGGACTCCCAGTTCCGTATATTATACAATATGTACAACTTGCGAAAAAGTGAATTTTATTGTTCCGTTTCTTAACACATAACCACCCCAGACAAGCAATATTTCGATTCTATAAGGATACTTACTAGAATGATTTAATAACATATATACGTTTCACTTAATTTTCTTGCGTTCTTTATTTTTCTCTACCTCTTTCCAAGATTGACTGATTGAAAGTTCAAAATCTCAAAGAAAAAATCTGGGATTCTTTTTTTTTTTCTGGCAGCCGTTCTTTTCGTAAAGACAGCAGCTGATAAGTCGATGACCATTTTATATTTTTAACGGCTGTCTCAAACTGTTTCTTACTTGTGAAAATTTCACACCCCTTTTCATTAGCAAATTACCAAATATTTTAAACATTCATATCGGACGATTATTTACGAAAAGGCAAAAACGATATGGAAATTCTTCATAAAGCTGGGAACACAACTCTTCGTCTCACAGTATCTATATTTGTGATAGTAAAGAAACTAAAGTTACCTTCATTGCAGTGAGTTCACTTTATCTAAAACATATTTTTAATTTGTCAGTATTGTATGACTACTTGATTATCAAATATATTTACAGTGGAAATGTATTTTATCAGATATAAAATTAGCTTGGGGTATAAAATTCTAATTACATGTTTACTTGCATTTAATTCAGTCCAATTTCACACATATCGAAGTGTCAATAATTACTCTAGAGATTTTAAGCCAAGAAGTCTTATAAGTATTTGTTTTGGAAGTAAAAAGGAAAAGAAAAAGAAAGAAAAGAAAGAAAACAAAAGTGCAATATAGCAATAAACACCAAAGCATTAAATTTGAAATTTACTTGTTTAACAAATACTACACTTTTTTAAATTATGTCATCATATTTTCATGTTTAAAATATAAATAAAAAATCCCTTAGACCGAGTTTCGAACCCTCGATCTTTAAGTTTCACCGGTTCTTTACGAAGATTCAGTGCCTCACCACTCTCGCCTACTGCCGGCACAAGTGCCTTTGCAACTAATATATATATATATATATATATATATATAAACAACCTCCAACCGTCGTGCCTAAATTGCATGGGGATAAATCAATGTGTGACGGTTGAAGATCGCTACTACTCACCATCTGTAATGAGTAGGTACGAAGTGGGAACAGAAGAAAACCACATAAATTAACTTTCATTTAGATATTTGTATTTTCTGAAATATCATGTGTTAATGTTGTTAACGTAGACTGTGTATAACGCGTCAGATCACATATCTTAAGCATCTAAGAAGTCAATCACGAATAACTCGAACATAGCTGAGATACACATACCTTCTAGTAGATGACGCCTGGACTGATGTTGAAGTTCTGGATGATGAATATCTCGTGCTTCCAATAGTCTATGTTCGCCGACTATTGTTCAACCATAATCCAAGTTAATGGTTGTACTGGATAATGTTAGATCTCTCTAGATCTGCGCCTTTACTGGACTCATAGTTGAATGACTACTGTGATAAGAGTACAAGTGGTTCTCTCTGTTGATACTCAACTTCTGATAATCCACTTCTGATCCCAATCCTTTCGGACCATAGGTTTTTATACTCAGTTTCCAGACATTCTGGAATTCACGTTGTTGACTTTTTGTATATCTCAGCTATTGGTAAAACATTGGTTTCACCCGAATTACATCGTGATCAAATTCTCAGACCAACAAATTTCTGCAAACCTGACAGTTATGCCACAGTCAAAGTGTGTCAATGTTACAGCATTACATCTTGATGACATTTCAATTCTTCAACCAAAACATTACAAATCACAATAACATACAAACTGACGACTTAGCGTCTAGCCGTAACAAAACATAACATTCAACGCATATACAAATTATTAACGTAACCACATAAACACAAACACGTGTTTACACTATATGACAACATTTCATTACTATACTTTGATATAACATTTAATAATTAAGATGCTCTATTTTCAAAATAATATGTTCCTAAACCGTATATATCCACAATATATATATATATAAAGAAAGGAGACAAAATGCAATGCTCTTTATACAGATTTATGGGAAATGTGATGGATCTAGGTTCACACTTTCGGACTTAGTCTCTGAGAAGGTTTCTAGGTTTTTGTGAACAGAATTGTGCATGTTTTTTTTTTCTACAAATATATAAATACAAAAATACATGATAAAAATTATACCAAATATGAATAAACAGAGCTACTGAAGAATAAACACAACTGACATACATGAACTATCACGTGACAAACTGTATACTTATAATAATAGTAACATTTTGAATCTGGTAACGAGAAAAGAACAACTTGCTGTTCTAGGAACCGTTCTCACTCATACCAGTATCGATATGAAAGGTTTATATTGTAATTTGTATAAATAAGAGTTTCAAATCACTCTTTCGTAGGGAGACGTGATGAAATACAAATTTAGGCCTAACCAGATAAATTTCAAGAATAATTTTATTTCATAGGACTGCATATATATGTTTTGGCTGTAACTGTTGGTTAAACAACAATTATAATTTCAAGCAAGTGAATCTATCTACCCCGCCCGAAATTCCAGCTTCGCTTGGGTTGACAATCATGCTACAAGTGGAAAAGGTGGACTTTTTGTAAAATGTGTAAATGCACAACGCTTTAGGCGGGAGTCTGCAAACTTTGCAAACACAACTCAAGACAATTCGCTATTTGCGATTTCTTGATGACGAAAGAGGCACAAACCATCCACTCCTTCCCTTTTTCTTAGGTAGATAAACGTACTAAAATAAACCCTTTCTTACTTGTCCTTCATTTTGGTGGGTGTTGAATAATATAGCTGAAATCAAGAATGCTTGCTCTGGATCATCTTCTAGTAGAGAAAAAAATGTCCTTGCTGAAGTTTAACTCCTGTTTCAAGTAATATTTTTATATATCATTTCTCTGCGCTCATTTAATCATGTTTTACAACAAAATGAGATCGTTCTGTAGTTACTTAATAAGATTTGAAAGTCAAACAAAATAAATTTATAATGTAGACATAGTTATACAAACATATAATTCAACTGCTGCAGTCGTATGTAACAGAGCCTATACATAAATATACATACTATTCGAATACTATGTTAGCATATCGATAAACAAAGTTATTCGTATTAAATATGTTTTTTTTTTTATATATTAACAAGCAAATGATCAGTGTTCACTATGCATTTCACATAACAGTTTATGTTAATTATTTCTGTCCATCTTCTACATATTACTAGCATAGCTATTTGGAATAAATGTTTTATTTAGTAATGTGTCATTAAAATTTTGGCATAGTTTAATTAAAGTTTGAAATATTTAAAAGCTTCCCATTCCAGTTATGAAAATGATTAGAAATGATATTTACCCTTTTTATAAAATTCTTGATAATTGTAACATTTTTAAACACATATTTCTGAATTATTTGCAAATATTCAAATAAACTAGAATGAAGAGGATAGTACTAAGAAACATTTTTGGAACAAGATTGTTGGTATACAAGCTGATAGAAACAAGCTTTTAAAACATTTTATTGTAGGCTATGGAACTTGAACTGGTTATCATGAAAAAAGTGAAACATCTAGAGGGTACACGCTAACGAACTACTCTACGAAAGTGAGTTAAAATTGGCCAGGTTGGTAAACGTATATAATGGAAATGTCTGACAGCTTATCTTTATTTTGTAGCTTATTTCTATTTAGTCGTTTACATGTGAAATGTATCTATACTTATTAGGAATGTATTACTCGCATAGTAATTAACAGTGTGAAAGATTCACATGTATTTCTAATAAAGCATAAAATTCCCTCTTTCTTCGTAAATTTAGCTGCGTGTTTGCCACGTTTCGAAAAAAGCACTTAGAATTTGGCAATGACAATTAAATTTCGAAGGTTTCTTTTTTTTAAATTATAACATGCTTATTTTTTTTCTTGAAATATCTTTTTGGGGATATGTGTTTTCTTCTTCTGCACATTTCCAAAAAGAGATATGAAATTTTCTCTCAGAAGAAAGTTATCTCTATTTATGTAATTTCTGAAGACATGCGACACAAATTTTTGACGTAAGTGTATATGCAACGCTTCTTGACCTGTAAGTTTTTTGTGAAATGACTTTCGAACGTCAACAATTAAATTTCTATTGAATGTCAGAGCTCGCCCAAATTACAAAACATGTAAAAATCTGATAACATAAATAGATTCAACAGCTTTCTAGCAGTATCTTAATTTGACACCATAGAATTTCCATTTATCATGTTTCCATTTTTCCAT
This sequence comes from Thermobia domestica, assembly GCF_964235325.1. Classification (NCBI taxonomy): domain Eukaryota; kingdom Metazoa; phylum Arthropoda; class Insecta; order Zygentoma; family Lepismatidae; genus Thermobia; species Thermobia domestica. The sequence continues at coordinate 201,358,514 of NC_137458.1, read as the reverse complement.
TTTCCAATGATCATGATTCAATATAAGATTTTAAGACGATGGCCATGAACCGGATGTGCCCTTAAGAATAGGATCCACGTCCCGATATACAATGGTGAACTCGGAATGGCCGACCCCACATTTCGGAGAAAGGATTTCGAATCACTCTGTAAATTATGCCCTCTGTGGATTGCTAACAGTAAACATCTAGCGATAAGTTTTAACCCATTAATATAACATATGTTTTCTTTCAAACGATATCTACATCAATGTCCTACGTCTTAAAAGGAAAATGATACACCAACCTTGGTGAATTAATCTGCGCGTATATGTTTCTGAAATCGACTATCACCATGCTGAAGATATATTAAATTTAGGTGAAATATGTTCTGTTCTTTCACTTTATTGTTCAGAAAACCTTTGGGCATAAATATATTACCCAGAAGTAACAGAGAAATATAAAAAATGTAGAGTTGTTCTATTTTCCTATAACTGCTATGTATTAAGTTTCATGAAAATCTGAAATGGTGAAATGGGCAGCACTGGATATATGTGACGTTGAATAATCCACACAGATTAGTATTCAATTTGAATTTTAGAAACGTTTAGATTAATTACTTACAGCACAAATATTAATTTAGTTGCCCCTTGTAATATCATATTCTACATATTAATCTAACAATATATATATAAAAGTAGACAAAATAACCCACCTCTTCTTGCATTGCGAGATCTCTTTCCATGTAGAAACAGCCCATGTCGAACCTTTGAAAATTGAAATAAGAAAACTAGATTAAAATTAGTTTTAATAAAGTGAAAACTATAACATTTTTGACCTCCTCAGTAGATTTGTACAGTATACTGTACCACTATGAGCAAAATAAATGACGCGTCTCTTTATTTTGAAGATTTTTGAAAATATCTCCCTTTTCTTTACATGTTCGAAATTTCGGAAGGTTTGTCCAGCAGGAAAAGTTAATAACAAGCCCGTTTTTAATATTTGTGTTAGATATCAGCTTAAAACAAATAAATTAGAAGCAAAAAAACATTAAATCGACCGAAATTATGAGAATTACCAACTCTGCTAAAGTGGGAAACTTTCAAGAACGCGAGGGAATTCTGCAGTTCAACACGAAGCAGCGACATCTATGTCATTGAGAGAAATGTGGATTAAATCTACAAACGAAACTTTTAACGAAACATTTCTAGTATGTCTTATTACGTGCATTATCTGCAAACTCCAAATATATAAATCTATGCCAAGTATTAACGTATAGATAGAGCAAATAGTGGAAATTACCAATGGAAAAGGATGAATTGGTAGCACGATCGTAATGAAAAATCGTCTTTACCGTAGTACAGGTTCAGTTCACGTAAGAAAACAAATAGCTCAGTTAGTTAAAGCAGCGAGTCTGTATGCCGGAGGTACTTGGTTCGAATCCCATAGAAGTGCAATTGTCATTTTTATTACTATGGTTATTTTATTTATTTTTTATGTGGGAAAGAATCAAATTTTAACATGTGTAAAACTCATGATGATACCAAAAAAAGAAAAAAAATGTAGTTGTCGCACTTGCATTAGTGTCCCTAATTTTTGTTTGCAAACATTTTCGTAATTATTTCCCCTGTGCTCACTGCTTACTATATGCTCGCTAGTGCATAACGAATGTTTTCCAGTAAATGTTAATTCTAATTTGGAGAATTTTATAAAATTTCACAATGTTTATCATTAAATAGTCTTCTATCTACTTGTTTGGACATTTTGATAACAGATTTCCATATTAAATGTTTAATTTTCCGTAGATGTTTAATTACGGAAAAGTTTTACAATGTATTTGTCTTGAAATGAAATTGTTTTGAATTTACCACATGAGGTAAGTACCTCGGAGGAGGAGAAGTGAAGTAGCTGATATTCTACGTAACATCAACCTATTGTAGAATGATGATTCTTCTTACCTTCAGCACATAATCTTTACGTTAGAGAGTCAGACAGAGAAAAACCCTGGTTTTTCCTCCCCTATGACCAACCGTCTTAAACCTCTACATACCATGGTTCGTCTCACACAATTCTGGTGCTCCAAAGACATTCATATAATAATAATAATAATCCTGAATATGCCATACTTACATAATGTAGTAACCTTAGACATCTCATTTAAAATGCTTTCTTTAGTAATAATTTAAGCAACCATGTAGGAGGGGGCACGGCGTTTTACTTTACCTCTCTCATTTCAGTACCCTCCCAACAGAAAGTAATTTCTGATAAGCAGGGCAGACAAAATTAATAAGAAATATATTAAAGCATCCTCTCCCCCTTCATGATTGGAATATCACGTAGCATTTTTTATTCTATCGAAGATGACCCTGTGCGGTTAGGGGTAGGTAACTAAAATACCTAATATATAGCTTTCCTTGATTGTAATATTACCACTTCTTTATTTGTTCGAGGGAGCCCCTACACAACCAAGGGTGACAAAAAGAATAGGAAAAGTGTCTATTGATTCCAGTGGCGGATCCATCACAGATTTCTCGGGGAGGGGGGGCGGTGAAGTGAAAGATTCTTTTGATGATGTGAAGCTGTCACAAATTACCACTTAACTAAATTAAACACAATAGTGGGGTGAATCAGAACCCAGTCAGTTCAAATTGATGTAAAAGTTTATTTTTTGGCTTCCTATTAAAGTTTTGGTTCCAAATGAAACTTTCAGTCCGAGTGGTCAATGATCAAATCTCGGGGGGGGGGGGCTCCTCAGTATAGGGGCTACGGATCCCTTATGGGAAAAGGCAAAAATATGAAAATGCTTATAACTTTCGAATTTTTCGTCTATTTTAAAGAAATTATTGGCTTCATATTAAAGCACTTTAGGACTCAGATCATAAAAGCCCCACCCCCTAGCTCTTGGGTATACAAACGAAAAGAGAGATGAGATAAATAAAAAAGGAGAGAGATGATCATAGAGTAAGGGGCAGATGCGTCTGCTGGTAAGTCCGTAAGAAAACGGCAAGAGCAGGGATAGTGGAGGAATTAAATAAATAAATAAAAAAAACAAAACATCATGAGTAGGAAGATGGTCTACTTTGCCCACTTTTACACTTCGTCAGTGAACTTTGTGGTGGACAAACACCGTGTGCCTGGGTTTTCTCGCGGTTCTCCCGTTTCTTTCCACTTTTTTCATTCAACCATTTCCTCCATTTCTCATCATCACCGTCTCCTTTAAAATAGCCGGTACAATCGTGGGACGTAAAACTGAAAGATTTATTTATTTTTCATTTTTACCTACGTTACAAATAGAATCCAACAAAAATTACACTGTACGGCAGGGGCGGACTGGCAACCATAGAGCCCACCCTGCTACACTGAACTGAGGGCCCACTGTATAAAAATGTAAAAAATGTACTTGGCATTCTTCATATGTATTACATATAAAAGTCCATTTTGAACCCATAAATAGTATCCCATATATTCATACAAAAGCAAAACATCTGAATTAGAAAAAATTAGAAATTAATTACAAACAATCTGAAGTAGGAACATTTTAATAGTAACTCATACAGTGTGTAATTGGCATTATCATTTTTTATTGTAAACACACACAATACCGGAGCTTTCAGTTATTTATATAGTGCTATTCTTTTTTCATGTAATGAATTTAAACCATTTATTTAAACAAATGAATATCATGTTTTAGAAAAACCAAAATATATACATGTGAAATAAGTAAAAACTAATCTCAAGTCAACTTTGAAACACTAAATAATTAAAGCACTGACAGAAATAATGTAAGTTCTTTCCTCATAAATCAGTTCTAATATCAAATTGGTTGAAATTTTCTACTGAATTGCATACTGTAACCTAATATAATATAATATTAATATGAATGCCAGAAATGTATCCTAATATCAATATCTTCATTATGCCCCAGTTACACTCACAATTTCAAATATCTACCTAATTCTTTGGAGCTAGATACAAGATCGTCAATCACTTTGTCGTAATCAAACGTATATGATCGTTCTATGTATAAAAGAATAAAGTCTTCCAACAAATATTGTCCAAACGATGAACGCAACCGATTTTTGATCACTTTCATAATCGAGAAAATTCTTTCACATGATACTTGGGTACACGATAGAGTTGGAGTCGGCGTCAGTGTTGGTAACTTTGTGGCCTCAATGCAACACAAAGAATGCGATTGGAGGTAAATTTGCGATAGATTTCGAAACGCAAGATTTTCCTTGACATAAGGAAGTCATAATATCATATCTTCATGTCGCAGAAAGATTAGATATCGTCTATCGTCTAGCATAGTCCGCCCATTCCTCGGCTGGCCCCAACTTCTTTTTTCATATGAATACCTACTTTGCACATCACAAATAATTTTTACATTTTACTACACTTTTAGTTTAAATTAACTTTAAATAACTAAAGGAAAGTTAACATTTACACGATATACACACTGATTTGACTGACAGCATAAGTGTTCAGCATTTTTAGAAGTTACACCAACGCTTACTGAGCCGAGTGCCGGCAGCTAGTGCTCTCAAACGGGTCAGGTCAGGCTTCATCGGGTCAGGGCTTGAGTCGAACCTCCTTGGGTCATAGGTCGGGTCAGGGCTGCTCCAGCCACGGGTCGACTCGGGTCAACTTTCTTATGCGTCATTTCGGCTAAAACCTATTCGGGTCATGAGTCGGGTCGGGTTGACGTGCAACTAGACCCGACCCTCTCGACCCGACAAGGATTTAGCGAAACGACGCATAAGAAAGTTGACCCGGGCCGACCCGTGGCTAGAGCAGCCCTGACCCTAGCGTAGGTGACCTGACCCGACCCGTGTCTCAAGCAGGCTTGACTTGACCCCTGACCCATGAAAGCCTGATCTGACCCGTTTGAAAGCACTACGCGGCAGCAAACAGTTCAGTTAATTTCGTGTTCGCCTGTTAAAGTTGTGTAATTTCAAGTAAAAATAGACATAAAACATAAGCTACAATTGTCTGAAATCATCCAAAGACGTGGTGTATACATTATAATTTATAAACACCTTAGACAGAAAAAACAAACAAACTGGCAACTGTCCTGCAGTACTCGAATGAGTCACATCACGCTCATTTGTTTCTTGGGGCTTCACAGATTCAAATAGCCTACGTTGTTTTGGGTCAGATGCAGCTTTTTGTAAATCGCATCTTCGTTTGTGTTCTCGTTTTTTAGCACCACTTTTATATTTTTTCTTTACAGTAATCTTACAACCACTCCTACCATCCATACTGACACAACCACATCTTTCTTCCACGACACGTAACTGGTGTTCCAATAATTGAATTGCTGCTAGCGGATTTGCTCTTCGATGTAATATACACATAAAACACGAGCCGAGGGCAGCAACTTCATAGTAACTGTTTGAGGTTTGTATAAAACAATCGTTGATAGTGGCGACTAATTTCTTTTCGCTTTACCGCACTGAAAAAAAAAAAAAAAAAAAAACAACGAAGCCTGATCCGATTTCTTTCTTCGAAGCTTGGTCTGAGGACAATGCAGTTCAAAAGCGTTCCGGCTCCACCTCCACTTTCCACAATAACAATCTACGAAACTATTGTTTCTTCAAAACATCGCCACTCGCCGGCTTGTCAAAGGACCGGAGTAGGCAATGGTATCCAAATCCAATAACAGCCTGAAATCTACTGTGTTTCTTATATTTAAAAAAGTAGTAGTTAACGTGCTCATTTTTAACAGCTGCTGTATCACAAACCCCGCAATGTTTTAGGGCCTGATTGTCTCATAGACGGAACCTTTTCAAGTCGATAAACATGAAGAAGAATAAGGTCTGTTCATGAAAGTTTAACTTCACGTCTTTTTAATGCAAAACACAAGTTTGCGGGAGTTACCCTGCCATATTTTTGATCCTGGTAGGTTTAATGGAGCACATCTTTTTAAAATTGGTGGAAGGGCCCAATAAGTTCTTAATATTATGTTAGGAAATATGTTTCACCGTTAAAAAAAATCCACTCGTAATTAGACGATTTTGTATCTTTTTTTTTTATTTTCAAAGTGCCAAATGTAAGGATTTGTTTAAGATGAAGATATGAAAATCAATAAATAATTCTTAATTTAAAAAAAGAACATATGTGGTTCAGTTTTTCTAAAAATTCCGTCGCTAAGAGTGGAAAGGATATAATGTCTAGAGTATGTAAATTCCTTTGTTATCCAGAAAATACCCAATCTAAGGATACTAAAGTTGGAGGTGTGTTTTTTCTCTTGATTAAGGTAAGGGAATGTGTTTTAGATTTTTTTTATTTTTTTATTTTTTTTTTTTTTTTGGAAACTACTCCCAAAGAAGAAAAGAGGAACAGTATACTGTACTTGGTTTTTCTCAAATACGTTTAAACGTAAATAAAAATAATATGAGTGTTATTTGGCATATAACATTCAAAACTAGTCTTCTGCAATACACAAACGAGCAAGAGTTTATTTTGATAATCCCTGTTTACTCAATAGAAACACGGTTTTAGAACATAAGGAAAGCACAATTTTCACAAAGCACAGACAGTTCAATGATTGATCAACAAGTAGCAACACTGTCTATGCACAATCTTCAATGAACACCGAACACTGCAATTAAATGAGCACAAATGCATTTGAGTGACTGTTGGGCGGTTTTCATTGTTAAAACAAATAGTTGAAAACTATGTACAGTATACTGTACATTTTCCTTCAATGAGTGTAAAAAGAAAACGTAAATCTGCCACGGAGGAGGTTAATCAATTTATAACGTACATCAGAAAGACTTAAATTTAATGACTGATTCGGTGAGCTAATTGTGATTTTAGATTGATGCTATATAAAGTGAAATACATGAAAGGATCAATAGCGTACCGATGTTTATATGCATTTATACTAGTCTTACTTACACTTGGATATCTCAGAGATTTTAAACTATGAACGTGAGCAAACGAAATTCAAAAAGTAACGACAATTTACTAGGGAAATTATGTTATGTCATATGTACGCATTAGATAGGTACAATCCGCAACAAATCAAAACTGACTATAGACTACCGACGCTTCCAGCCTGAAAATCGAGTTGAATGTGGACCAACATTGTGCTATTAAATCATCTGTCTGTCTGAAGCGATCAATTACAAAGACTTTAAATTACTTCATCAGATACACGAGAGGGATAAGGTGAACATTCATCGCACAACAACATTTATAGAGCTGTAGAGAAGTGATTAAAATTTAAGAATAATGATACTTCTAACCTTGATAAATGAGTATTACAATGTGGAGCCTCCAGGTGCTGGTGAACTCTTTTTATACGTCATCGCATCAAATGAATGTTGGATGAGTTCCTGAGACATCGCCTGTATCCGACTCCGTAACGCATAGACACTGTTTGTTTAAGGATTATGACTAACAAGGTGATGACTAACCATATCTCACCCATATTCGATAGGTGACATTATCACGCGAACATACAAGCGCTATTCGTCATTTCTCCAAGAAGCCTTATACATTTTAGGATATCTCTCGTCGGACAGTCTCTTGCTGCAATATGGCATCTATAGTACCCCAAATTCCAAATTTCCAACTTTTTTTTCGTAACTTTATATTCTGAACTTCCTGAATAAAGAGAAAGAACATTGAATATTACAGAAACGATATAGGTTGCACTTGTTATCCTCCCAGGAACCGGCACGAGCTCACCAGGACCCACAGTTGTGATATAACCCCAAAAATCAGCTGACAAAATGGTCTCTAGTAGATTTTTTGTTGGCTAGTACTTACAAGCAAGGTTTTTCAAGCCCTGGTAATCGGGTATTGGAGGTTTTGTAATTGACAAGGCTTCTATATACAGGGTGACCCAAAAGTAATGGCGAAAAATCAAATATCAGATTCCTGGCACCAAAACAAGAAAAAATGTTTATATGACATATAGTCCGGAAATGGATAAGGGCGGAGCTAGACAGCTTCGAATGAGGGGGGAAAGGAACTTCACACATGCCCGCAGAATAATGATAACAGCTAAGAAGGTGGTTCAGAAAGACATAAACATCATATTGGCGTGACATGTTAAACGCATGTTACATAACTGCGCCAGAGATTCTCCATACGTCATTTAGGGATTCACGGCAGGAGTAATGAAACAGTGCAGTAAAGATGGAAACCATTAAAAAAAACTTGTTATCCATGGCACGATTGCACGCACATCTACAATAGGAGTCAAAGCCAAGATCACTTAACATAGTTGCATAGTCTCAGGGGGCAATGGAAAGTGGTACACCAGATAAAATCTTTGCAGAGAGGGGTTAGAAATAAGAACAAGTGTGACTAGTCGTGTCATGTAATGAAATAACAGGCAGAATCAACAACAACGTACTGTATTTGTAACTTAGCATCTTACACAGAAAAGCACTACAAACTACGTGCTAACAATAAACGTATATACAGAAGATGTTCATAGTGCTGTCCTCCCACATCTGTGCTAATCATGAGTTTTGAATGCATTCCATCACTCCCGGTGTGTTGCGTAACTGTTCACACGCGTCTTCAATGCGGTTTTGTAAATTGGCAAGTTCCATTCCCTAAGTGTGAAATTCCTTTCCTCCCACATTCGAAGTGGTCTAGCTTCGCCCCTGCTCACTTCCGAACTATATGTCATATAAATTTTTTTCTTGTTTTGGTGCCAGAAATCTGTGGTTTCATTTTTCACCATTACTTTTAGGACACCCTGTATACATATTGTGTTAAGAATTTTATTGACAAGTGAAATGTGACAACCTCATAAGACCTCTTCATGAGTTAGACTCTTCTGTTGAATTGGGAAAGCGAAGGGGGTGTAAGGGATGCGTGCATATATATTGAACGAGGGGAGGAAGAGCAACTGTTGCACACACAGGTACAGAAATTTGTTCATTTTATTTCCGACCGCTTTTACCTTACGAGATACCAGGCCACCACCACCGACCATGTTCTATTAGACCCAAACATTGTGGACTATCACCCGGCATCGTAATTTCCATTGCAGCAAGCTCCGACGCAGGACAGGCATGGGAATTCTATCCCTCTCCTCCCTGCAAGAACATTCATAGAACATCCAAGAAGCGCTGGCGGCGATGTTGAAGACTTAGTTTCAACAGTCCAAATGCGCAAAACTCCATTGGACTGGCATCTGGGCTTTTCACAGAAATGTCTTCAATTCCTAATTCCTCTGTCACTTCCTCATAAAAACGTAGTGATGTTCTTGCGGTATGACTCGAAAGATATCCATATGGACTCGATGTCCATATGGATAGTCACCTGGTTGGCGTCTATTTTATACAATTATGGGATTTCACTCCGATAGGTAAATGTCAGAATGGATTCTTGGAAGTATCTGACATTCACCTTCACTTCTTTTTGACCTTGCGTATCATTAACATATCCTCATATCCGAATCCCATAACAACCATAAATCCATGAAGGAAACTCCCTGCACTGGCGAACAAAGTTGCTGCGCCCATTGCTATTAACGTCACAGTATGTGATCCTCCGAATCTGGTCACCAGGAATGAGATGGACATATGATTCATTCATTGTGACAACTTTTTTTCATCTGGAACTCGCCAGGTACTTTTCATACAGTTTCATGCAGTTCGTCTTACGTTCGGCAAAGTGACGAGGAAGAAGATGGTGTACACGGACCTTCCACACACTTCAACCTGAGGAGCTTGCAAATTGTTTTGTTCACTGTTGAGGGTATGAAGTGAAATTCTTGACCCATATCACGTTGAGTCGGGGAATTTTCTTGGCACTCGACGAATACCCCTTAGCACTAAGGGTGTCACTTTGCTTGCTGTCCTTTTCCTAGTGGTTTTCGTGGGTTAATGTTTCGCAAGGGATCCTGTTTGGTGTAACGGGCCACAATAGCTTCCGCAGTAGTCACTCCGAGTGTTAAGCTATTCTCTCGACACTGTTTCACAATGTGTAGGTACGAAAAATTGGACCATTATACATCGGAAGTATGATGAAAAAAAAAAAAAAGTTAATTGAACATCAATATCTGTAGAAAGGCACTAGCGACTGCCCTGAAAACCTTTTTGAGGAGAAAAGAATCAACAACAACTTGGAAATTTTAAGCATTCAACTTCTTAATTTTTGATCTTTATTAACGGCATTTCCATCCAGTTAGTAATTCAGCAACAAAAATGTAATTTATTCTCCATACATCTGATCCATTATTTAATCGTGGAATAAGGAGACTCAAAGCAGGAGCGTAGTCAAGCAAAATTCGTTTTGTAGCAGTTTCAGCAGTGACATCTCTTTTTCAATTGTGATTTTCTGCAGATAGTCGCACATTGGCTGATATCTGCTATAACATTGTCACTTGTGTAAGAATAGTGACTGTGATTTATCATACAATATCAATGTTATTTCTGGGGAAAGTACAACGATTTTAATTGTTTCTTACTGTAATAAGATAAATGAAGGCAAGCAGTTTCTTAACTTTGATGAAGTTGAAAGTTTTACAGTATAAGTGATAATGAAAATACATAATCTCGTCTTTAGCTCCAAATTTATGACTTTAATGTGAAGAGTTCACTTTTATAACGATTTATGAGTAATTTAAAGTACTACTAAAACTATATTTTCTGAAGTAGTCTTCAATTTATTCAGCTTAGCTTCAATAAAATAATTAGAAGTATCTATTTGACTGGAAACTTAAGACTATTTTAATTCGAAAAAGGAGTGAAACATAAAAGCAAAACTTCGTTTAAACTCAAGCATATGTAATAATAAAATAATCTGTTTGCTGTATATTAAATATGTTCTTTTAATAACGTAACACGGTTTACGGATTATGACTTATTCTTTAAATGTTAGTCTCTGCTTCCGAGTTATAGTTTTGTGATCTCGAGAGTTTTTTTAAAGCGTTTCTCGAAGTTATTTGTTCATTCGATTGAATTCTTATTACAGATGGTTTCTGTTTTAGATATGTTACTCAAGTTGGCTCCTAGAAGAAAATAAAATGAATTTGTTTTAAAACTTTTATCATTTTTGTCCATCTGGTCGATTTTAGCTGTAGTTTATTTAAGTATATGTGCATTTTATTTGTTTCACTAACAAGATTTTATTTTAGTGTGTATTTTTTGTATTCAGTCGAATATAAAAGTCTGAATTGCCAATAATATAGTGTTGCAAGACCCTAACGCGTATTGAAGTTATATTTCAAAGTAATAAAATGTGATCTTCACAAAATAAAATATAATATTCAGCCAATTTTAATACATCTTTTTGTCTGGTGAGTACTTGTGGATTTAGTGTTCAACTTGTAGCTTCAAAGTAATGTCCCAAAGATTTCCCAAGAAACTGCGATTCCCACCATTGGATACATGACAGGATTTATTTTCTTTTCTGATTTCCCTTTGGGGTGGCAACCATACTGTTGTAATAAAAATTAAGTAAAAGTTGACTGTTTCGAGTGTTAATTGAATTCATCATCGTTCAGTTCATAGTTAGAAAATAGTGAAATCGTTGTAGTCGTTGAGCATCCTAATTAGCATCGCAGGAGAATTATGTGATGCAGAAGTAATTGTATAAAACTTCCCCTACTTGTGTACTTGCTAGGGTTGAAAGAGACATTTCTTAAAATTAAAAGTTCGGATTTCGTAACTATATTAAAATATTACTTCTTCTCAAGGAACATGATCTTCCTGCAGCAAATTTCTACCTATCTCTTCCTTGAATTTAGTTAAACAACAAACTGCATAATTTGTTTTTAATAACAAACAAATCGCAGTATAGACTTTCTCTGATTTCCGCATTCAGTGCACATACATTATCACGCTTATTTTTACCATTCATCCATTTGCATGTTTAATACGTTTGTTGGCACCTATACCTTGATCAACCTAACCTTTCATTTTGCTTGTTCAGTTTCTACTTGTGTAACACTAAAGGACCCTAATGCCGAGCGTTCGATAGTAGGTTGATTATTGACACCAGTTGTCAGGAATTATGACTTGCATTTCAAAGTTTTAACAACTTTAACGAATATATTCTATAGAATTACGACAGTTCTCATGTTTATTGAAATTGTTACACTTTTGAGGAGATATGAAACAAGCAATTGAAAAGAAACATATTGAACTTTCTCTTAAACAAGTCTTAGTCTTTATTTTGGGAGAATATTTTCGTAATTCCATGTAACTTTCTGAACTTCGTGTACCGTACTTATAATCATCGTCCTGTGTGTAATCAGTTATTTCCATTTTTGTAGTAGGCAGATATTATCTGTAACTTCAGCCAATATTCACAATATTTGTTTCTTCCTTAGTCTGTTATGAATAAATCAGACTACATATTTCAAACTGCTGTAAGCCATTTTTTAATTTTTATTCATGTATTTATTTATTTATTTTTTTATTTTTTTTTTATTTTTTATTTTTTTTTTTTTTTTATGGCGAAAAACTTATAACAACTGAGTAAACTTGATCATTTTCAGTAGAAGATCTCATTCTCTTCTATGTTCATTTTTCGTTTCATAGTTCGGGATAGGATTTTCGTCAGGTGTTTCGAGTTTGCGATTTGTTGTAGTAAAATAGGAAGAAGTTGGGGTAAATAACTTATTTAACCCCCTTATATTCCAGCGTCCTCTTTTATCTTTTCTTTTCTTTTCTTTCTTTCTTTTTTTTTTTCCTGTCTCTCTTAATTTTCACTTTCCACTCCACATTTGCCAAGTCGGTCCGAAATTTTCCCTTCATCCGAAGGTAAATCCTCTTCCCAAGATACAGATCTGCGCGAGAGCGATGACTGAGTGTATAAACTTCATACCAATGTAAGTAGTTTTGAGCTAATATATTAACATATCATAAAAATAATAAAATAAATTTTCCATAGCATTTCCAACATTTTATGCTTCTTTTTCGTTATTGATAGCACTCTTTAGCGCTGTCACAATCAAAACAAAATGAAATAGGAACCATTTCTTCATACAATATTATATTGGTTTTAGGCCTCCCAAACTACTACATCATCTTTGGCACATAATGAAGAGCTTGCTCTAGAAATATTGTTGCCATGTGATGGCAATATAATAATGTTAGATGTAAGTGGAACTGAAACACCAGTGGAAAGAGAGATGTCTCCAACTCATCGAGAACTGCCACAAGATGATGAAAAATCGGTAAGAAATTAGATACTGAAAAATAATTCTGGTTTGTATTAGAATTCAATACTTATGCTTTGTAAACATTTTTGAACAGTCCGCAGCAAAAAACCTGCAACATAAGCATGTAAGTTTATTGTGAAACGACAAAGTCTTTAGCTCAAAAATAAGTATGCATGGGAGTACGCCGAGGTTTCTCTTTGCGAGATTCGTGCCACTTAGACGTTATGTTGATTCCCTGCGCTGATAGGCGTAGTTTCACAATAAACTTATATGCTCGTGTTGCAGGTTTTTTGCTGCGGACTGTACCATTCATTAAAATTAGCTACTGACAATAGCCAATATGTTTATTAGAGCATAACACTGGGAATTTAAAAGAAAATACCTGCTTCCATTTTAAGAATCAAAAGAAATATCTAGTTTAACGTCTAACGATTATGCACTGAGACTAATGTAGACAGTGATGATGAGAAATGAATGAAATAGTGGAATGAAGAAAGTGGGAGGAAACGGGAGAACTCCGAGAAAACCCTATGCGCACGGTGCTTGTCTACCACAAAACTCACTTAGTGCGGGCTGGGATCGAACCATGGACCCCACGTACCAGAGGTGAACGCTGTTAAGAAGGAGTTCCCCATCTAATACAATTATATTTTTCGGAGTTAGTACATACAGGTTGTTTCCACTAAACTCAAAACAATCCGTGAGACACTAAACTGAGAACTATTTAATCCAATCAAAAGTTTCCACTGTTAGAGACTGGCACGAAGGGTAGACATACCTATTCGTAACCTCTTCTGACTGGCTTTTCACAATCCTTCAATGGTGCGTGGCTCTTGTGTGAGAAGGCTTGTTTCAATAGGCCGAAAGAGTAGTAATTCATCGGTGAGGCCTCAGATGTTTTCACTGAATGCCTGTAAACGCGTTGGTTTCTTCTAACATGTGTTAAGGAAGAGGCAGTTAAACAAGAAGTGTGACTTAATGCCTTTCTTGAAGCGCCTACACACGATTCTGATCAATCCCTTACAAACGAGGAATGTCATGCCGATAAACAGGTACCCTAACCTGATCTGAATTAACCTTCGTCTCTTTGGCAACCCAATATATGTTGAGCTTTCCATTGTACGTGTATCCAGCAGTGCACTGCATTTAGTTATGTTTGTAGCCGGTTTGCGATATTTTTGTGTGCGGCTTTGTCGCCGGGGACATGAGCCCGGACCTCCCAAGTAAATCCAATTTACTAGCACAATTTTAAAATGGTACTGTAACTATAGTTTATGGTGTCTTTTGAAACGAGAACGTTCCCTAAGACATATTAACGTCCACGTTGAGAGCCGGTGTTATAATTTATAAAGGATAAAATGCAAATAATCATTACGTCAAAGGGCCAACACTTTTTTTTTTTTTTTTTTTTTTTTTTTTACTGCTTCTAATGTGAATACTAGCACAAACACGTTTTACACTCAGTTACCTACTCTGATTTCACTCAAGGTAAATGCACAGTTATGCACCTCGCTGCGCACTATCTCCGAAGAGTGCAAAAATATCTCACCTAGTTAGCAATCTCTGATCTAGGGGTTAGAGCGTTGGACTCATGTATGTATGGTCCCGGGTTCGATCCTCTGATGGACCCCAAATTTTCGGCGTCTACAAAGCGTTATGAGGTACACTGGGGTCATGAAATAAAAGACGTAACGGCCATTCGGTCTAGAAATCCCCACGTACACCTGTTGGAGGCAGGTGACGCAATGGGCTGACTACCTATTCGTCACTCAGGTGGACGTAGTTCCTCCAATCTCTAACATATAGCGTTGGGACCGGTTCAGGGCCACAAGGTCTGTTACAATGTCTAGTTTGGTTTGGTTTTGGTGTGATGAAGTATATATTCGATTGTAATAAATATACCTGATGTGCCACCGTCGTACACATTGAACAGTATATTTTACAAAGTATATTTTATGTTTGTTCTATTTTAGATTCTTCATTTACTTCTGGAAGCAAGTTTCGAGGGAAAAATTTTGCTCAAGAAAGACAGAAGTGTTGCAATGGAAGAAGAGTCACGGAGAGTATTAACAAAAGTTACTAACATCCTTAAAGATGACCCATCAAAGGCTGTAACGACTCAAACGTACGTATTTTGGACTCATGGAATTAAGAAGTTATTTCCGAGAGAGCTAGAATCTGTTTATTTTACCAGAACTTTCCACAGAAGTGAAAAGGGAATGGTGAATCGTGCTATAAGAAAGCTACCAGATATGATACACAATCTTAAAAGAGAAGGCAGAGATAGTGGTTTAATTTATCGTCGCCGGCTTTCTGCATCACCATCATCTATAAGTCCACGGTCACCATTATGTCAATCTTCAAGACTTAGCCCAGACATACTTTCTTCCTGACCCGAAGAAATTGAGGCACAGGTAGAGGAAAACCTACAGTGGTTAAGATATTGTAGTGAGCCTTGGCAGGTAGCAGAAAATAAATGGATGCAAACAACACGGCAACGCCTATCCAGGCTTATGTCCGTAGATGGCCCTTCACTTGCGGAATACTTACACGTGTTCCAGCCCCTTACAAAGCCTTTGGGATACAACTTGGTAAGAAAACGAAATACATTGTTCTTTTAAAAAAAATAGAGAAGAAAGAAAGAAAGAAAGAAATATATTAGTATTGCAACTACAGGGTGAGGCAAAATCAAGCACCACCCTTGTATTTTTGTGAAAGGGCTTGCGAAAAGAAGATGAAACTTTGGATGTGGTTAAATGGGGTGAGTCCGCACCAGTTGGTACCATTTGACGTCATGACGGCCATCTTGAAATGCACCATTTTGAATTCAGGTTCAGTACGTCAGATAGGAAGAGGGATATGCAACAAACGGTTTCATGCTAAAATGTTACCAGAAAATACAAATCTAAAGTTATTTTTCATCTAACTTCAACCAGTAATAAAATTTTGTGAAGTAAACGTTGCATATTGCATCATGGAATGGGTTTTGATTTGACTTTTCAGTTGATGTAACATAGTTGTTACCCTGCAAGAAAGGAATGAAATTGTTCTCATCAGTGGGGAACGCAGTGCCAGAGCGATCGCTAATGGCTTCAATGCCCAGCATCTAGCGAGGGACAACATTGCACATACACAGTGTCGCGTATTTTAGAATATCGCTGTTTCTGCATCTGTACACGACAAACAACGCACTGGACACCCGATTACTGGAACAGAACGGCAGTTGTAGCGCCCCTGGTAAAAAGCCAGACCACACGTTTAGTTTAAGTTCTAGGTGTTAATCAGAAATCGATACTCTGTGTGTTGCACACAAACGTTATCCATACAAACTCCAACTGCAGCAGTACCTAATGGAGGACCCAGATAGGAGAATTCAACTTGCAGAATGGGTTGGAACGAAGTGTAACGAGCATCACATATTTCCTCTTAGTGCGTTGTTTAGTGATAAAGCTCTGCACAGTTCTCCGTTCGCCCGACCTGACACCCTTAAAATTTTATCTATGGAGGCATGTCAAAGCCCTTGTTTATATATATATATATATAAATCACTTATCTCCGACACATTGAACAATAAATCAGGTACCAAATTTCTCGAAAGTAAATCTCCACGTTAAGCGGGATTGCATATCCAGGCTCCTAACTATGAAAACATTTACGATCACTCCAACCCCAATCATTTCACAGATTCAACCTGTTGTATATAAGTTATTAGGACGTAAAATTGAATATAATTTATACGAAAAAGACTTTTATGCATTGCAAGACCTGTAACTGCCAAATATTCACCACAAACTTATAGTCGTATCGACATAAACAAAAAGAAGTGTGGAGCAGGAAACTACTTTACCCAAAAGTCAAAAGAGACTCACTGAAGACATACGAACTGGTCGAGCGGTTTGGGTCACTAGTCTATCAATTAGAAGTTTGTGTGTTCAAACCCTGAAGGGAGTATTCGTTTTTTTTTTTTTTTTTTTAAGTGTGTTCCTATTTTCATCAGAGGACTGAGAACATTTCTTTAAATAAATCTTTGGCAAATACTTTTCTCTCAAATTCCATTAGAAGGGAACATTATATGATTTGCAAATCTAAAATCCACAGCTGAGAACAAAATATTATGTTCAATATTTCATTATTATCCTTTGATTTGTAATGAAAAACTAATTATAAGCATTGACGATTTCAGAAGATTCTCCCCCGGTAATGGTCAATATATGAATGAGAGACAACTGATAAAACATTAATAGTCCACTTTGAGCATGATCGAAGATAACTTATGGCCACGAAGGGGGAAATCTATGTCGACAGTCTCTCAAATTCTCCCAGAGGTCATGCCCTGAAATCATCAGTTTGAAAGGTTTCCTTAACAAATAGAATATTACATTTATATCTCGTTATACGTTTTGAAATGGAAAAATCATAATTTTGAAGTGAATTATAATACGATAAGCATAAAGATTTATAGAACTAATGAAGTAAATATTCTTGTGTAAGTTATCGATTTCTAATCAGATTAAAACTCGAATATTCGTTTGCATCGCACTTTAAAGTCAATCCTCTCTCTATATAATTCTTACTGGAAAGTATGTTTAACTTCAATTACTTAATCAATATTTTTAATAATATATTTTTATTGTAATACTTTTACTATTCAATGTTGTATACACTTCATTTCCCAAAGCAAAACCTCGCAAATGTATAGTGGACTAGTGAATGTTATCAAATAAATTATCATTTTGTTTACGTAAATACTCCATCGCCTCATTTGAAACGTCGTACTTTAAATAATAATAATAATAATAATAATAATAATAATATCATAGTCATACCTTTATCAGAATTTCAGGCTTAGTCAATAAATGAATTCAACGTGGTCTCCATTCGAAGTTCTATTTAATCGAATCCGATAGAAATACAAAGAGAAACTTTGAAAACAAGTAAAAGAAAATTGTTACTTTGGTGGGATTTGAAGTAACTTTTAGGAGTTCTTTACAATTTGCAAACAAATGCCTTAGGCACTTTGTTTCTTTTCTTTAAGTTAACTTATTCACCGAACGTATCTTAGTAACTTGTCTCTATTTTCTACTCGGTTATATACGTTTTATAATCATTTCCGCTAATCTTGAACGACAGGAACACGAATACAAAAACATCTAACAAGTAGACCTCACCACTTCACCGTTGCGTTAGCAAAAGGAAACAACTACTTTCCTAATGTAGGGTTGAATATAAGACACTGACAAAAATTTTAGCTGCTAATGAACACTAGAAACATGGGAAAAACGAAATAGAAACATGAATGTGGGAAAGCCAAGTACAATATAATTTGATAGTTGCAAGACCGATATTTTTTTGAAATAGATGGAGGAACAATAGTTATTACTTCAACTATCTAAATCGAGTTAGGAGGGATGTTTTTATGGCATTCCGGATCATGACCGCCATCTTGAAATCCGCCATATTGGATCGACGTCAACTTTTTCAAATGGAAAGAGGGCCATGAGATGTATCAAACAACAATGATTTTTTCCATCCAATTTCATACACTAATTAGTTTGTCCATATCTAGAACGGTTTACAACTTTCAGTTCTTTGAATGTTGAAAAATTCGTTGTTTGTAGCAGATAACAGATAACTACAGTGGCAATGAACATAGCTCCAGAGACAGCATTCTTACATAACAAAATTACGGCAATGCAAGAAATGAAAGTCCTCAGCTTCATAAAGGTTCTGATCTCGCTACTTCGTGTGTGCGTTTGTACATTGAAACTGAAACTATAAGCAGTTGGGGCAGCATGATGAAGAGAATAGCAATATTGGTTGCCAATGGCATTCCTGGTCGTAGCAGCTACGGTATAAGGTAGAAGCTTATCTGTATCGCGTACCATTCTACAGCAACAAACTCTTTGTAAGGAGACAAGTGCAGAAAATATATTATTCTCACTGTCAATTCTACCCGTCAACTTGGAAGTGTTTGAGAAATAGTTATTTCGTTTATTGCATTGTGCCTGTGATTCTGTGAGGTGCGTGCGTGTGTGTGTGTGTGTGTTAGGGAGAGTGTGTGCAGGCAACAAATATAGACTAAAAAACGACACGCCATGGCGTTAAATAAGGCAAACATTGCCATGCATCTCTTGCAGCAGTTGCAGACATTACGGTTCAAGCCCAAAGCAACAAATATATCAGAACAGGAAAGAGTAATCGCAGATGACATAATTGGATTCCTAGCGGATGAAGAACTGGAATTCGAAATGGAATACACTCTGGATATTCTAGAGGAGGCACATCATGAGATAAACAATCAAGAAGCTAGTGTGGAAGCGGAAGGGGGTAATCACACAACAGATTCCGAAGATGCCGACCGAACGCCAAATGCCCAAGAAACTACGTCAGACGCATCACTTCCATCACCATCGAAACGCAAGAAAGGCGCTTCACTCTCGGTTGAGAAGACGAAACAAATTATTAACTACATGACACAACACTCAAACCACGGTAAAAAGACAATATGTAACCGATTTCGCATTAGCGAGTGGACCTACGATCGTGTTGTTAAGAAAAAAAAAAAATAAAGGATTATCACGCGAAGTCAAGCGTTCCCTTTTACAGGAGGCATTGTACGTGCAGTTAATTCACGCACGTGAAGTAGTTTTCCAAACGGTATCAGACAGTGATCTTCAGTGAATGGCATGCCACGTTGCGCATGATATTGAGTATGAACAGTTTAAAGCCTCGGAGGCCTGACTACTGAACTTCAAACGACATTATAATATCGGGCTACGGAAAGTGACAACCTTTAAAACAAGACTTAAACATGAGCGCCAGCCAGACTTAATGCAAACTGCTAAAGAGTACGTTCACAGCATCAAATAGACGTTGCCTAATTTTGAGTTTAAATATGTCTGTAATGCTGACCAAAGTGGTTTTCAATTTGAAATGCATCGCCCGAGAACTTTGGATATAAAAGGCAAAAGGAAAATTGAGGCTCTTGCAATAAGTGTAAATGCTATGACACATTCCTACACAATCATGCCTTTAATTAATTTAAAGAGAGAGTTAGTTGGTAAGCTGTTCATTGTTCTCCAGGAAAAGAACGGACTAGTGCCTGTAACATTGCAGACTGTATTTAATAGGTTAGTGCAGAAACTTGGCAATATACATGTGACAGCATCACCATCTGGTGAAATTACATGAATTGCGAAAATGGTATGTGAATTGCTATTGGCCGAATACAGGGAGCAGGAATTCACTTATGCTAGATGGCTGAGAATTATTTAATAATGAAGAGGTGCGACGTACAACAGCTCCACCTGCGAAATCAGTGGAAGTTCGACAAATTCCAAAAGGTACCATCGGCATATTTCAACCTTTGATTGTATTTTTCTAGACAATACAAAACATTGGCGTACCATATGTGATTATGCAATAAAGGACGAACATTTCCATTAAAAACTGCATGACAGAGATACTATTGTCACTCTGCATACCCTTGTGTACAATCAATTTGTCTCCTCGCTTCACAGGAATTATTCAATAAGCATTTTGTAAATCAGTATATATTGATGAGCCGATCGAATGGTTCGAGGTGCCGAAGAAGCACGCTTTCAATATTCCAGGAATTAACTTTTGTGATATTTGTGACGCTTCATTTTTTATTAGGTGGTCTGCAAAATTCTGTTTTGACAATTTTATGAATGCTGAGGACTTGCATTTCTTGCATTGCGTAATTTTGTCCAGTAAGAATGCTATCTCTGGAGCTATGTCCATTGTCACTGTAGTTATCTGTTATCTGCTACAAACAACGAATTTTTCAACATTCAAGAACTGTAAGTTGTAAACCGTTCTAGATATGGACAAACGAATTAGTGTATGAAATTGGATGGAAAAAATCATTGTTGTTTGATATCTCACATGGCCCTCTTTCCATTTGAAAAAGTTGACGTCGATCCAATATGGCAGATTTCAAGATGGCGGCCATGATCTGGAATGCCATAAAAACATCCCTCCTAACTCGATTTACATAGTTGAAGTCATAACTATTGTTCCCCCATATATTTCAAAAAAAAATATATATCGGTCTTGCAACTATCAAATTATATTGTAATTGGCTTTCCCAAATTAACGTTTCTATTTCGTTTTCCTATACTTCTAATGCTCATTAGCAGCTAAAATTTGTTGTCAATATCTTATATTCAACCCTACTCTAGGACAGTAGTAAAAGTGGAACAAACTCTCATTCAGATCGCTTGGGTTTTGGGGGAGTTTGTTTCCTTTTGCTAACGCAACGGCGAAGTGGTGAGGTCTACTTGTAAGAGATTAAAATTCCAAACTCCCCCACCGGGAATCGAACCCGGGACCCCATACACGTTAGGCACACATGCTAGCCACTAGACCAGCGGGGACAGCAAGTGAAATGCATTTTGTAGTATCTGAAGTTTACACCTATTTCATCCTGCTGTAATAATGTTTACCGTATTCGTTACTTTGAGGAATGATATATGTTATTCATATAGGTTCTATTACATATTCGTTCATAAATATTATATAAATTATCAGAATTATTCATGACCTTCCATGGAAATTCACTGGTGCATGCGCAGTAGAAACAGAAGAATGAAGTTTACTGATATTAGTCAGAATGCAAATTTCTAACAGGCTATCAGAATTCCTTAATGGAAAGTAGTGGTTCCCAACTTGGGGACGCGCAGCTTCCTCCTGAATAAGCATGAAGTGGGAGTAAGGGGGCGAAAGCTACTGGCAGAAATGAATTGTGAAATACATTATTATTATTATTATTATTATTATTTGTCATACCGCTAAATCAATTTCTTCACTGCTTTCTCGTCACAGCCCAAAACCCAAGCGATCTGAATGAGAGTTTGTTCCACTTTTACTCGACTATAATTTCCCTCGCAGACTAACAGATAGTTCTCTATAGCCTTTAGAGCTAGGCATTTTGACAACTTGTAGAAATTTGCATTGTGATTCGTATTAGCAATGACAGTAAAGTGGATCTTTCTGTTTCTACTGTGCATCATCAGCATCATTATATCAGAAGTATTCCGCCATTACCAGCGGGCCACTTACCGCAGCTGAGAAGCTGCCATGCTACACAATCTTTTGTTAACCTCTCCATCTTCACATACGATTTTTCTGTTTTGATATCGCCAATAGCCTAATTATGTTTCTATATAGTCTAATTCGTTCCCTCCCTCTCTTTCCTGCCACCATATCCACTAGCACATCCCTCATGATACAGTTCCTTCTTAACCAATATTCCAAGCAGTTTCTCTTCCTCTTCTTAATAATATTTTTCTCCTTCCATTTCCAACCCTCTCATTCGTTTTCCTCACGACCCAGCTATTTCTCTCCATTCTTCTCCACGCACACATTTCGAAAGCTTCCAATTGTTTCTCATCATTTCTGCGTAATGTCCATGTTTCTGTCCTATAAATACAGTAAAATACAGTACACGAAGCATTTTATGAGTCTTTTTTTTTCAACTCTAAAGCCCAACAAAATAGTATTTTTTTCATCCTAAAGGCTTCTTTCGCCATTTCTATCCTTGCTTTTATTTCACGTTCGCATGTCATATCACTAATAATACTACTCAGACATCAAAAACTAGTCACCTGTTTTTTTTCCGCTCCTTCTTCTGTATTTGACACCGATCGCTTCGTTTCAATCACCATGGACTTTGTCTTTCTAACATTTATTTTCATCCCATATCCTTCAGAAGCTTTTCTCAAGTTTTCTACATCTTATTAATTTTCTTTTTAGATTCTGCGACAACAATCATATCAACCCCAAACCGTATACACCTCATCATTCTATATCCTACCGAAATTCCATCTTCAATATGAAAACTCATTTTTGCTATCTCTTCTACATAGCTATTAAATAATGTCGGCGAAATATATAATATCTGTTGAACTCACCTTTCAATTACACTGTCTGTCTACTGTGCATGAGCCAGTGAATTTCCATGGAAGATCATGAATAATTCTGATAATTTATATAATATTTATGAACGAATATGTAATAGAACCTATATGAATAACATACATCATTCCTCAAAGTAACGAATACGGTAAACATTATTACAGCAGGATGAAATAGGTGTAAACTTCAGATACTACAAAATGCATTTCATTTGCTTTCCCCGCTGGTTTGGTGGCTAGCACGTGTGCCTAAGGTGTATGGGGTCCCGGGTTCGATTCCCGGTGGGGGAGTTTGAAATTTTGATTCTTTTAGATGTTTTTGTATTCGTGTTCCTGTCGTTCAAGATTAACGGAAATGATTGTAAAACATATATAACCGAGTAGAAAATAGAGACAAGTTACTCAGATACGTTCGGTGAATCAGTTAACTTAAAGAAAAGGAACAAAGTGCCTAAGGCATTTGTCTGTAAATTGAAAGGAACTCTTAAAGGTTAGTTCCAGTCCCACCAAGGTAACATTTTTCTTTTACCTGTTTTCGAAGTTTCTTTGTATTTCTATCGGATTCGATTAAATACAACTTCGAATAGAGATCACGTTGAATTCATTTATTGACTAAGCCTGAAATTCTGATAAAGGTATGACTATGATTTTATTATTATTATTATTATTATTATTATT
Organism: Thermobia domestica; assembly: GCF_964235325.1. Lineage (NCBI taxonomy): Eukaryota > Metazoa > Arthropoda > Insecta > Zygentoma > Lepismatidae > Thermobia > Thermobia domestica. The sequence goes on along the minus strand of NC_137458.1, from coordinate 201,334,780 downwards.
ATTATTATTATTATTATTATTATTATTATTATTATTATTATTTAAAGTACGAAGTTTCAAATGAGGCGATGGAGTATTTACGTAAACAAAATGATAATTTATTTGATAACATTCACTAGTCCACTATACATTTGTGAGGTTTTGCTTTGAGAAATGTAGTGTATACAACATTGAATAGTAAAAGTTTTACAATAAAAATATATTATTAAAAATATTGATTAAGTAATTGGAGTTAAACATACTTTCCAGTAAGAATTATATAGAGAGAGGATTTACTTTAAAGTGCGATGCAAACGAATATTCGAGTTTTAATCTGATTAGAAATCGATAACTTACACAAGAATATTTACTTCATTAGTTCTATAAATCTTTATGCTTATCGTATTATAATTCACTTCAAAATTATGATTTTTCCATTTCAAAACGTATAACGAGAAATAAATGTAATATTCTATTTGTTAAGGAAACCTTTCAAACTGATGATTTCAGGGCATGATCTCTGGAAGAATTTGAGACACTGTCGACATAGATTCCCCCCTTCGTGGCCATAAGTTATCTTCGATCATGCTCAAAGTGGACTATTAATGTTTTATCAGTTGTCTCTCATTCATATATTGACCATTACCGGGGGAGAATCTTCTGAAATCGTCAATGCTTATAATTAGTTTTTCATTACAAATCAAAGGATAATAATGAAATATTGAACATAATATTTTGTTCTCAGCTGTGGATTTTAGATTTGCAAATCATATAATGTTCCCTTCTAATGGAATTTGAGAGAAAAGTATTTGCCAAAGATTTATTTAAAGAAATGTTCTCAGTCCTCTGATGAAAATAGGAACACACTTTAAAAAAAAAAGAAAAAAAAAAGAAAAAAAACGAATACTCCCTTCAGGGTTTGAACACACAAACTTCTAATTGATAGACTAGTGACCCAAACCGCTCGACCAGTTCGTATGTCTTCAGTGAGTCTCTTTTGACTTTTGGGTAAAGTAGTTTCCTGCTCCACACTTCTTTTTGTTTATGTCGATACGACTATAAGTTTGTGGTGAATATTTGGCAGTTACAGGTCTTGCAATGCATAAAAGTCTTTTTCGTATAAATTATATTCAATTTTACGTCCTAATAACTTATATACAACAGGTTGAATCTGTGAAATGATTGGGGTTGGAGTGATCGTAAATGTTTTCATAGTTAGGAGCCTGGATATGCAAACCCGCTCAACGTGGGGATTTACTTTTGAGAAATTTGGTACGTTTGGGGTTCTGTGACGCCGGAAGTGTTATTACGTGTCGATCAGTACTGGAAAAAAAGTCTTGCATTATGTGTAACCCACAGGGGGATCACATAGAACATATCTTCTATTATCCCACATGCAATGTTTACTGAACAAAATTTTATTAGTGATTAGAGTTAGGTGAAAATAACTTCAGATTCGTATTTCTGGTGAAATTTTACCCTTAAATCATGTGAAATGCCCCTCTTCCCATTTGAAATATTGAATCCTCTTGAATTCAGAATGGAGGATTTCAAGATGGCCACCATGATGCTTAATGGCGCCTTCTGGTACGTTCACACCCCAATTATCCACATTCAAAATTTCATCATCTTTCCTCAAGCCGTTTCAAAACTATAAAGTTGGTGCTGGACTTTTGCCTCACTCTGTACAATAAACAAAAAAAAAGTCACCTTCCATGTAAAAGTATTTATTTAAAAATTGCTAATTCCGTCATCCATTGACTTAGAAAATAGCCGCCGTAATGTAATCACATCTAATGACAGGTTGTCCTTAACACATTTGAAACCTGTATTCAGGTAACCGACAATTTTGCATTTAATTCACTGTAATAAAGCTACACACCTCAAAAATGTAACAAAATTGCCTTTCAGAACCTTGTGTGTCATTAATTCATATGTTGTTTGGTTTGGTTTGGTCTTGAGTTTAACGCCCCTTTCAGCAGCGAGGCTATATGAGACGGGACCTGCTGATTAACGTGAAATCCGAACCACATGAGCTCCCGAAGGATATCGAACCCAGCCACGAAAGAGCTCTAATTCATATGTGAATTTTGTAATAACCGTAATATATTATTAAACTGGAATGAACAAGGAACTTGTAGAAAATTAAATTACAAAGTTTGGTACCAGTTTACAAAGTGCAACAGTTTTGTATTCATTGAAATTACAATTTTGATATTGTTAATAACTACATTAACTTCATTAGTTCATGAAAAGTACAACATAAACGTTTTTTTTTTTTTCGTGCATAAAATTTCCTTTGTGATATTAGTTCTTTTCTTAGACATACTTTTCGCCGATTAAGTATTTGGCTATATTTAGTACTATTTTGATGATCAGTATGTACAAATAGCTTAGTCGTGATATATATATATATATATATATATATATATATATATATATATATATATATATATATATATATATATATATATAGATAGATAGATAGATAGATAGATAGATAGATAGATAGATAGATTTGAAAAGTTTAGTCAAAGGTAAAGAATTACTTGATTGTGTCTTAACCTTGGTGAAACAATGCAATGTTGTGTCCATTATTATGAGAGAGAAAAAATGAGATGTAAACCAGAAGTGTCAAGGGCATCAAGTTCATGATAGGAGATTGATGAATACCACAAACCCTTATTGGGAGATGGTACTGCTAAATATAACATCAGGAAGCCTCGTGCCATCACTTGCTGCAACGAGCAGATGTGTGACTTCTCTCTCATGTAGAGATAAAAGTTGTGATATGCGTATACAATTGTATGCTAAATGGTACGTACAGTTCTTTTGTAAGAACCACTATCAATGTTACCAACAGAAGGTAGCAACATGTCACTATGACCTTTATTTTCTTTTAATGAAGAGAATAAGATTTATCATTTCCATATCAGTTTTCCAATTTCGCTAATTTCGCTGCAGTTGTTAGGTACAAGGTTCAATACTTAGTGAAGAATCGAATCCCATTTTCTTATATGGAGCGTGCGACTGATAATTGTTTTACACATTCAAACAAAGCAATATTCCATGCTATTCTCCTTTTTGAAGTATGTACAAGGGCACTGTGACCTATCGCTTACATCCAGGAGCAATCCTTACTGTACCTGAGTGCGAGATACAACGGGTTTGGAGTTACAGTTCAACATAAAACATTTTATATTTGTTCTCGATGAAAATTGAATATTTATAGCTTGATAGCCAGTTAGGATCACTCACCGTAGTACCGATACATGCTTTGTTGCTGTCTCGACATTTCTTTGTATGTGGAAAAATATTATTGATATTATTGTCGTTTCTTTACCCTCATGGTTGTCTTTCCCTTCCGAGTAAAATATAGTACTCGGAGTAAACTATAGCATATTTGCATTTGTGGTTGCATTGCTGTAAATACGTAAAAAAAATGTATTTTTAACTGTATTCGATGATATACACCTGTGTGCCATTACATTATAACCCACGTTGACCCGAGATCATGTTTCACTCCTGGAACAATGAGGGTTACACGTGAGACGTTGGCAGTACTATATACAAGGTGGCCCAAAAGTAGGTATACAGTCCCGTACTGATCGGCTCATGGCATTTTATATCATTTACTTATTGTTATCCATACAAGTATTAACTTAGTTTTTTCATTGTTTGTTCTTTTTTTTTTCACTTATATCTTAAGCTCGGAAATATATTCATTATCTTAATCAATTAAAATGTCATACTTGATCGATGCAGGTCTATATACCTACTTGTGGGCCACTCTATATATCGACAATTAAGTTAAGTACTTGTAAAAACTGGTTCGAAGAACATAACAGTGGATTTACATTAATTCACTGGTCTGCAAATAGCCCGGATATGAATCCTATTGAAAATGTGGAGAAGCGGGTTCGTTTTACATGACCTTGTTGTCCATTTATTTTTGTTTTATGAAAACAATAAGGAGTAAACACTCTATTTAATGGAACTCTTCAGTTATTAGTAATAGTTACCTTGTGAAGGTGCTGAATACAAAGAAACATAATAATATTGCAACTTCTCCCTTATAGTTATATATTTATTGTATTGTGGAAATTATTTGCCGAGAAGAAATAGAGAAACTTAACATTTCTCTCTTTCTTTTCAAAAAGAAGTTAGCGTATTAGAATAAAAGCTATTTCTTTTCAAATATGGGTAGTTTACGTTATGTGAAGATTTAATATGAGTATATATATATATATATATATATATATATATATATATATATATATATATATATATATATATATATATATATATATATATATATATATATATATATATATATATATGTTGTTTCTTTAGTTGTACTTTTAGTATTTGAAATAATCATTTACTTGTTATCAACAGCTATTGAAAGATTTTGAAGCATCATATCCAGAGCATGTGAATGCCCTTTTCGAAAAATTTCCTCTAATTTGACATCGCAAGTGGACGACTAGCATTAAGAAGAGATAAATTCCTAACAACCTTGTTCGAAAGTCAGGATGGTGAGTTTGGTATCTTATATCGTGTACTGTGATAATTGTTTTCTTAACATATTCTCTTAAAACAAACCTCAGTTAACTTTTTTATCCTTATGCAACGGCGCTAATGACGCCCAGTTTGTATTGTGGTGAATAGCCATTGCTGTCAATTTATTAACTAGATGGGCAACACTCTCCCCTCCCCTATTTAGAAACAACGGTATAAAAAAATAAACTTTAATATTTCCAAATGTATTTGGATATGGTATTTTGGGAAGTTATCAAATAGCAATTATTGAGCAGGTTTGCCCCTTCAGTAAAACCACAATAAAATAAGGACTATTTGTAAAACTATACTCTTTACTGTGCTTCACGTCGTGTCGCTTAAGGCTGACGTTATTACTCCTTTCTTTTTTTGTATGGAGTAATCTGATGTGGTATTGTATACTAAAATTTGAAAATTTGTAAGAAATAGTTCTGTTTTAAACGGTTACTGTTTATTGTTATTAATTCAACTAGTGGTTCGATTATTATTTTTTGCAAACATACATTAATCTTGTTTGATTCATTAGAAAAGGTATTTATATACAGACACTGTAATAAGGATAGTATAGTATGGAAAATCAAGAAAAAGTCAGAAGTTTCAGTAGCCTTGCATTCAATGTTACCTATTTTTTGAAAATGAAATATTACTGTTCAGAAAATTTGCAACTTTTTAAGTATTGTTACAGCCATAAAATTTAATTGATTGAGAAAGAGTTTAATAACTTTTATTCAAAGTCGAAAGAACACAGGACAAAAGGAAAGGTAAGTTCGGAGTACTAACAAACAAAAGATCTGTATTAAACGCAACATCCTGCTTTGTGTTGTAATGAAAAGTAACCGCTGAAGCTGTCAGAGCGATAGAGCTGATCAGGTTGCCAAAGTGTAGTGTCAGGCTTCTGGGACTAAGGTCTTGGAGAAAAGAAGTCGTAAGTCAGAATTCATAGTAAGAAACACGCAACAGGATGAAAGTCAGCAACATCCGAAAATCACCAACACGGATTCGCAGGGACTCTTTTTGACGATTCTCTCGTGTGGACTTTATGGTCGTTCGGTAGAGCAGTTATCGGTCTTTCCTTCGACAAGGATTTACTCCTGTTTCCACAGAGAATCTAACTTTCGATAGTGCAGCTAGTAGACACTCTAGTTACTGTGTGCGCAAGGAAAAGTAACTTCTGACAGTTCGGTAGAGCACGTGGAGTACTGGAGGCGCTGTTGCCAGAGGCTCTGCAACAGAGACAGCAGCTCTGGCGACAAACTTAAGACATTTAACAAGTCGTCTCAACTACCCGGCAACAGCGCGGTTAGTGTCCTTCGTTGCCTAGCAACAGCGTGAAAGAATACTGCTGTGATTGGCGAACTATCTTCCCTCTCGTTTTGTTTACAACATGCAGCTATCTGTCAGAAGCCACCTTTCAGTAACTCGATAATAGAGACAAGAACTGTGAGTAAAATAGCCACCACCATGTGGGTAGACGAATAGGGTACGAAATGAAATGAAATCTTGCAAGTTCTACATCCCACGGTTATGGCGGCTATGCTGAAGGAGACGGTGATGATGAGAAATAAATGAAATGGTGGAATGAAGAAAGTGAGAGGAAACGGGTGAACCCCGAGAAAACCCACGCACACGGTACTTGTCCACCATAAAGTTCACTTGACGGAGATGGGATCAAACCAAGGACCCCATTCACCAGAGATGAACGTTGTACCACTGAGCCACCGTGGCCCTACGAATGCACAAATTTATTCCTATGTCTTACTACTGAGGCTGACTGCCGAATTCTTGGATAACACCTCTCCTCAGACAACCTCGTTGACTCAGATACCACGAGGTCACCATTGGTAGCAGAGAATTGGTCTTCGTAGTGATCACATCCAGGCATCATCTCAGAAACATGACCATAGACAACGCCACAGTACTATCAAGGTTCAATCCAGCAAAAACGACAGCCACTGCTTCTAGGTCAGATCAGTACCAGAAACAATACATAGTTTGTAGTGTTGCCACGAGACGAGACGAGACTTCAGGCTGTCTCGTCTCGTCTCGTGCAAAGCATGTCTCGTCTCGTGTCTCGTCTCGAAAAAATGTGCTCGTCCCGTCTCGTGTCTCGTCTCGAAAGGTTCTGTCTCGTCTCGTCTCGTCTCGTTTGTCTCGTTTTGTCTCGTCTTGTCTCGTAAAGAATATAGCGGCATACCATGGGAACGGAACTAAAATGTAGCAGGCTGCACCATGCTAATCAAGATACAACTAAGTTGCAAGTATTACCCAGAACACACAAGACAAGAAATGTCACGGTAGCTACACCGTGAAGTCCTTACCTCTGGTGTATGTGGTAGTCGGTTCGATCTCGGTTAGTGCCATGTGAGCTTTGTGGTGGGCAAATATTGAATGTGTGTGGGGACCGCGGTGGCTCAGTGGTAGAGCGTTCACATCTGGTGCTTCGGTTCTCAGGTTCGATCCCAGCCCCGCCAAGTGAACTTTGTGGTGGACAAACACCGTATGCGTGGGTTTTCTCTGGGTTCTCCACTTTCCTCCCACTTTCTTCATTCCACCATTTCATTCATTAGTCATCATCACTGTCTCCTTTAGCCTACCCGGCATAACTGTGGGACGTAAAACTCAAAGATTTCATTTCATTTTTGAATGTGTGTGTTTTCTCAAAGTTGTCTAGTATCCTACCACTTTCTTCATTCCACTAATTTTCCCATCATCATCCATTTGGCCAAAGTTGCCTAAAGGTCTTAAAAATAAATTCAAATAAGGCAAGGACAAATAGTTTACAAAATAATATATCTCTGCTGTTAGTTGTTTGAGACTTCTCGACCCTGGCTTTTTTTTTCGATGTAAAGTAGCAAAGTTCGATGTAAAGGTGTCACCATCCCCGACACTATCGTATACTATCAGCCCACTTGCTTTATAGTGTCTAGAGAGAGAGAGAGAGATGGAAAGATATATAGATAAATAGAGAGATAGATATGTGTGTACACTTTGATTTCATATATTCCAGCTTTTAGGTTTCACGGGATTAACCCATACCAATCCAAAAATACTTTCCATTTTAGCATGTTTAGATTTGTTGCAATTATTTTTTTTTAAAAAAATGCTCGGAACCAAATAATTTTATTGAGTAATGGAAAGTATTTGATTGAAATTTTATATGTTACTGCAAAATAATCTCTACTTAAAGTGCCATAGTATTGGGAACTGAACGACACATCGGACGAAAGAATGCTTGGGGCCAGTCTTCACCTCCATGGTTCAAATCTGTTCCCATAACCGCGGGGTGTGTGCTACTATGTGGTGGTTGCCCCGTTTGTGTAACAAACTCATGACAGTACACCCAGATTAGCTAGTGGTCTAAAAAAAAAGTTGATTTTTGGGTGGCCATTTTGAATTAAAGTTTCTTATATTGTCGTGATCTATTCGCAATCATACAACGTACATCTTCATACCAAGCCGAGCGGCCAGCGGCGATAGACCATCGGCTTGAAGGCCCCGGGTTGAGTCCCGGAAGGGTCATGTGTATAAATTTTAACAGCACTTGTTTTTTCATATTGTGTCAGGGGGGGATCGTATGGGATAAAAGGATTTCAGTCTGAAAAAATTGGAGAGAATATCCTCCCCAGGAAACTTTCATGGGAGTAAGGAAATAGTAAAAGTATAGGATATTCATTTTATAGCAGGTTTAAAAATATGGTTTGGGTATCCTATTTCTTTTGTGTTAATTATGTTCTTCAATGTTCGAATTTTGATCATTCTCGTGATATTTTCTGCTTTCAACGGTGTTCCATGAATATTATATCAAATGTTCTTTACACTCTGCAAGAAACCATTTTTGAAGATAATTCAGGTCCTAATGAATATTATTCACTAGGAAAGGAAAGTATTGCCCTCCTCTCAACATGGAAGCAGAGGGCAATTTCGCACTCTCGTCAGATCAAACATTTCCGCGTAACAAAACGAAGGTCCCCCTGTAAAACCTCTTCACCTAAAGTGTTATTATTAGTATCATAAATTTGCTGAAAGCAAACAGTTTGAAGGGTTCGTCGATAATATCTCTGCTTTCTTTGTCCTTCGCCTGCCTTCCAAACGAAGAGGTGAATTATAAAACATGACTGCTGTATAATAAGCGAGCGATTGGTAAAATGGTAAAAGTGTGTTTTTATGTGTATGTTTGTGTGTGTGTGAGAGAGAGAAGACAACATTTTAGTTGCAAGATGACATACTTCAATTGCCGTTTTCGGTTCATATAGCGAAAAGAATGCCGCCACCAGAGAATAAAGACAAGTGTAGTCTGTTCTGTTCTTTTCCGCCATCTCAGCCAGAACTTTCAACTACAGCCTGTAATGAGTGTAGACATTACCAAGTTTTCAAATTGAATAGATGGTGGTGGTAATTCGGTTTCTTGACCTTGTAAAAATCTTCCCTGTCTTTGATTTTGTTTGTCATCATTCCAGCCAGAAATGAAAACAATGAGAATTCCTTAGTTTACAGCAAGGGGAATTGGGGACAAGTCATTAAGAATGATATTCTTGGAAGCTCATGTATCACGATTGTTTCATTCAATAAACAGAGGACGCTTTTCTATGAAGGCTTTTTAACATGTTTTCTCACAATGGGGATTTTCCTTTTCCAATCTATATGACCACTGGCAATTTCAATCTTGGCCATTCCCGCCAGTTTTCATTTTCGAGACACGAGACGAGACGAGACATTTCAAGAGACGTCCCGTCTCGTCTCGTGTCTCGTCTCGTTTTCGAGACGGGACAAGTAGCCTGTCTCGTCTCGTGTCTCGTCTAAAAGGGTTCTGTCTTGTCTCGTGTCTCGTCTCGTTTCCGAGACGAGACGAGACGGGACATGAGAAATGTCTCGTCTCGTGGCAACACTAATAGTTTGGCAATACAGCTATGCGAATATAAACAATTACACATTCTTTTCACAACCAGAAAGATAAAATTCACGAAATAGGAGTGAAACATTACGCCTAAATTAATTTCGTGTTTTATTCAACCTATTCAACTCTTTCTCTCCTCCTGTATCTGAGTTACATCTCATTCGCAAAACCATTCACTAACTCATTATTTTTTATTTACTTATTTATTTAATATTGCGAAAGTATGTGTCATCTGATCATTTTCTTACGCAAAGAAGGAAGTGTTAGTACAGTTAGAATTAGATGGCATTGATATTTTCAGAATTTAATAATTTATGTTCTAAATAGGTATCCGGTTAGGACTATTTTCATGATATTAAGTCTTAAAGTTGATGTCAGAATTTAATTTAGAAATTGGGAAAATAACGCATGTCGAATAAATCTATGAATCTGTACACAGTTTCCGCATATTGCTCATCTTAACCAAATTTTCACTTTTGTCTTTATTTTTAGCTGATGAAGAGACGTCAAACATTTCCGCCTCATCCCATTTCTTCTTACGTCCTCAAATATCAAGTGTTCAAAGACAAACATGTGGAAACCAACAAAGGTAGAAGTGCTGGAAGGTTTCATTACACATGTTGTAAACAATTCAGAAGTTTTCTCATCACTGGAAGCCAGAAGAAAAAAGGCAGTAGTTATTGGGATAACGCTCCAGCCATTTCTCTTATTAGGTGAGTGAATCTTTTAGAAGTATAACTTCCTACTTTGTTGTCGTTGAGGGCGTTATTTACAATTTGCCCAACATAACAGCGGCTGTTGATACTTGTTACAAAGTAATGTGGGCAACAAACGCGTTCTATCCTGTTGAGTGTCATTCTGTGTGGATGTTCATTCAGAAAGCTTGCTATAATATGCAGTCGCCACAGGATAAGCAATATACATCAGTAAATACTTTACTGAGTCCTGTAGGCACAATTCAATGTGACTGAATCAAAAGTCTGTAATTGGCTACTTTTCTCTTTATATTATTTCATTTATTGTTGTTAACACTTTATTATTATTTGGAGGATTAGAGATTTCTGTTTATGTAACTATCTTTATTAGAAAAGATGGTTCTGTGCTTTTTGTGTCATGATAATGTAAAGGATTGTAAGGCACTGAAGTTTCATTTTGCATTCAATCATAGCATTTTGAGTCTACAAATGCATTGAAGGGAATTGTTATCGTACGTTTCATATTTTTGGGTTCTTTAAAATACATTTCATAAGAGAGCATTCTTCTGTACATATCAGCAGTGAATCCTTGAAATAGCATTGCACAAAGATTACTAACAGCATGTCCTCAGATGATTCAATAGAATGTGCTTGTACTAGTAGGAACACAGAAACAAATGAATATTTAAAGGATAAACTTTACACACAAAGCCAGAGGACGTTTGAGACTCCCACAGACGAAACAGTAGATTTTGATCTCAATAAATCTCTTGCGATTTTCACTTCTTTGTATGCTAACATGCTACTTCCACGAAATGTTGTACAAAATATTTTTAATGACTTCAGTAAGTTCATCGGCGAATCCCTTACCCAAGCAGTAAGCAGTTCTCTTGCAAATATGTGCTCAGATGGTTTTTTGTCACCTGGTGCTTCAAGGGTTGTAACGGAAAATATTCACTTAGTATTAACATCTGCAGCAGAAAAGTCATAATCAGAATATAAAAGATTTGACTATCTCAGTAGAACGGGCTCTTACATATCACCTCGTAGAGTAGTCATTGGCCAAAGATTAGAGCAAGTCAAAAAGGGTGATGTGATGTGTATGCAGACAGTGGAATGTGAGTGTCAGTTTATTCCCCTTTATTCTTAAAAAAATCTTTTCACTTGAGAACGTACTTTCTGAAACGCTTGACTACATGAAAAGTTTACATGAGAATATCTCATGTGTCGAAAATTTTATTCAAGGATCTTTTTGGAGAAGGCGCATGGATCACCATAATAACAGAACAGTGATACCGTTGTTCATGGGTTTTGATGATTACGAGACAGGAGATGTTCTTGGTAGCCACAGTGGAGTGCACAAGTTAGGAGCTGTGTATATTTCCGTACCATGTCTACCCCCTTCAAGATCTTCAGATCTGAGTAACATGTTCCTAGCATTGCTGTTCCATTCAGCAGATAGAAAACAGTTTGGAAATAAAGTTGTATGTCGTCCCCTCATAGACGAATTCAATTATCTCAGTGACGAAGGTACATTTACTGATGCTTCTGCTTTCATAGGCCATATATGCTTTGAACTGGCTCTCATTCTTGGCGACAACTTGGCATTACATTCAATAGCAGGCTTTGTTGAGAGCTTCTCTGCGAATTTTTCATGTACGGTATGTAAAGTCAGCAAAGAAATAATGTAAGTGCAATGTTACGAAGACAAGGCATTGTTACGAGATGATATTACCTACGAAACAGACTTACAAATAATTCTTCCATAACAGGTATTACCGAGAGATGCGTGTGGCTCAGTGTGAATGGGTTTAGGCTGTTCGAACAACTAGGGGTGGACATTATGCATGACATATTAGAGGGAGTGTCTAAATATATTATCAGTTACATTTTAGTAGAGTATATACGAACGTGTAATCTTTTATCGCTCTCCATTCTCAACAGCAGGTTACAGATTTTTAACTACGGGCCTGACAATAGAAATAAACCAAGCTGCCTTAGTATAGAGCATCTAGTGAATAACAATGTTCGTCTATCCGCATCAGAAATGTTAACGTATCTACGTTACTTTGGTTTGCTTCTTGGAGAGTCTGTTCCTAAAGTATTGATATAGTATTTAGCAGCAATATTGTTCAAGGCACTGACGAGTTGCTTCAAACTTTGGTGGCCGAACTTAATGAAAAGTATTTAAAATTGACTAAGAAAACACTAAAACCCAAATTTCACAATCTTGTCCACTATCATAGCGCTCTTGTTCAATATGGGCCACTTGTGAACATATGGTCTATGTGGTATGAGGCTAAGCACAGACATTTTAAAATAGCAGCCCGAGCTTCCATGAATAGACGAAATCTTACAAAGACTGGCTATGAAGCATCAGTTGCAGTTGAGTCATACTCTAATGAAAGGTAAGTTTCCTGATACTTTCGACAGGACCCGCCAAGAAAATGCTACTCTCTGAGGTCATGTACGTACAGTCTCATTTACAATTGAATTCTGAAAAGATTTTTTAACTATTGTGTCTTGAGCAAACAAATAGTCATTGCGATACGAAAAAGGTTCAGTCCTGGTAACTGATGTTTCTGATTATGACTATCTTTTAAATTTTATCATCGTCGAGAAAATTTACGTATATAATTCCGAACACTTGATCTTCTCAGATAGGAAATTGCGTAAAGTTTTAGAAACGTCTTAAAAACCTTGGGGGGAGGTATGGGAAATTGACCTATTAACCTTCTCCTCCCACTACATGGTAGTAAAACAAACATTTTCTCCGAAATCCGGTGTTGCCGAGAAATTCAAACTAGCTGACAATTTTCGACCAGAGGGGTGAGTGCGTATTCCTCTCTGTCACTTGAAAAAGGTTTTGGCGAAAAAGAAAAAGAAAAGTAGCGTGGAAACTCCGAATGGTTTGTGTTGTTTTGTTATTTGACACTTTTGAGTGGAAAAATCTTCCTTCTTCCTTTGGAGAGGAACAAAATTCGAACTGGACGGCAGCTCTTGGCAAAAATAGGGGTGAGCAAAAGCTGATCTCCATCACATGAATAAGGAATGGAATGTCTTAAATGTTTTGGCAAAGAAAAAAGTAGTCTGGAAACTCCGAGTGCTTGATGTTGCTTTGTTATTTGACACTTTCAACCTGCTTTCAACAGAATATTTCTTTTTCCATTGAGAAGGAATGATCTATATATGCAGGCAAATTGGTCAGTGTTTGTTTATTTCCCCCTTCTCTATATAGAAAGAAAGAACCTAATGTGTAAGCCATTAATCACAGTGTAATGGGACCAAAGCTATGGCAACGTCGTTGAACATAAGTTAAGTTACAATGTCACTAGTAAGAGGATATGATTGTTCGGACAATTCCGATTACCACCCACTAAGGTTTTTAGGATCCTGCCAGTTCTTTACTTTGAGCTTCGATAAACATTTTTATGCATATGAAGTAGAAATGGCTTCCCCATGCGAAAATATTCTTCTTTTCCAGAAGTCTCTTCTTTCACCCATTCCTAACACTAAATCGGTACTCATGTCTGGGCAGCATAATGTTGTATTGCGTATTTCACTATATATCTATATCTATATCTATATCTGTATCTATCTATCTATCTATCTATCTATCTATCTATCTATATATATATATATATATATATATATATATATATATATATATATATATATATATATATAATATATATATAGGGTGAACCTGAAAGATGTGTACAAACTTCGGGAGGTGACTCGTGACATGAAAAGAAGACAAAAAGTTCTTCTGCAGATTTTCGAATCCAGCTTCGTTTTGGAGATATAGGGTTGCCATCTTGGAATTCAAAATCGACTCCTGACAATTGTCAACCCCGTATCTCGAAAACGAAGTGAATTCGAACAACTACAAAAATACTTTTTCTTCTTGTTTTGATCTTGTCATTCATCTCCGGAAGTTCATCCACATGTTTGTATTCAGTTCCAATTGTCAGAAGTCGATTCTGGGTTTAGTTTGGCAATCCTGTAAATTCGAGAAACTGCAAGGGGACTTTTTCTCTTGTTTTGATCTTAGGAATCACCTCCCGAAGTTTGTGCAGATTTTTCAGAGTTCGTATAAATGTGCCAAAAGTATGTCACATTTTGCTCATTAATTAATATGTGATCGTAGCCTATCTCCTCTCGTTGTAAAATTTTTAAATTTTAAAAAAATTGTGAAATGTAGCATTTCACAGACGATGAAGAAAGTTTGGTTATAAATTTCACTAAAATTGTAAAGTTCATACTATTCACTCAAGACACTGAATAATGCAGGAAATTAATTGTTTTTTTTTTTAATTGTTTTGTTACTAATTTTATATTAAGATATTTGAGTAAGTTACTTTCTAAAATAAGGCAGCACCAATATTACTAGTATTATTACTAGTATCATAGCGCAGTAATGGTTGATCTCAGTCAATGAAACTAAGAATGTCACCAGTACAAAATTAACAATTGTCCTACGATGTTTCGAATCTACTAGTTGAAATGAATCCAGATGAGATTCGAAACGTCGTAGGATAATTGTTAATTAATTTTGGAATGATAAGTGACATTCGTAGTTCAATTGGTTGTAAAAGCCAATATTTGAATGTTGGTAATAGATACCTTATTTCTCGTGTCCATCTTTAAAGTAATGTAATCATTGTACACACAAACACACAAGAAAGAAGCTAGCTGTTAACTATATAACATTTAAATATTAATTTTCAACTCAAAACTCAAAAAGAAGAAAAAACTATTCCAAAGATATATTAAAGAAATTTAGAGCATGCTGTTAGTCTTTTAAAAATGAAATATTTCAAATATTACCAAATACTGGAATTTCTGAAATTTTCGTTTCATAAGTTAGCATTTTAAAGTAGTTCGTAAACGTCAGTTTTTATGGGCAGTATTTCAGTTCAGGAAAGTTAGTTTCCCATGTTCACTGGTGTTCAGTTATAGCACCCCAATTTACGTTCTTTTTTCTAAGTGAAATTACTTTTCGCATGTAGGAGATAAAAGTAGTTCGTTATTTCAAGTCAGTTCTTGCAGCACATTAAAAAGTTCGTTACTATTATTTAATCATCAGTTTCGGTTCCGGGACTCTATTGTCAATCTTACCTTTTATTTTATTTATTTATTTATTTATTTATTTATTTTAGTGGTTGAATTTCATCCGGTTATAACGTCTGTAAAATTGTCTAATTTTTTAATGCTGTTACCATTCGTTGTGGTAGGTCCAGAGGCGTATTTGTTCGATACCTTTTTAGAACGGGTAAATATCAATTCGGCCATAACATCTGTAAAAATTGTGCCATTTTAATGCGGTTTATTGCAAATGACAAGAGAATGATGGTCATCACTTATCTTTAAAGCAAATGTTGGGAATTACCTCCATCTTCCTTTTGATACAGTCGAACCCATCACTCAATGTTCGCTGCTGCAGCCCGCAAAGTATCCTACAAGAGTTAGCAATTTCTCTTGTAGTGTTAGTTCGCAAATGTTCCAGTGTTCGTGGGTTACCATGGTACACAAAACCTTTCTGTTAACTGCATAGCAGGTAATCTGAGGACATAAAATCAGGAGACCTCGGGCCACAAGTTCGTAGAAATGATTCGATCACCAAAGTAACTGCTGATCAGGGCCATGTGGTATCTGTCCCATCGTGCTGATAGGCCAGTGAATACGGTATAACCTTCTCTTCAGTACCGTCCAGTTGGGTTGAACAAATTACTTTAAAAAGTCCATATAACATGCCGCATTCACTATCCCCTAAAAAAATTAATCCAGTGACGTTACCCGTTGCTCACACTGCCACAACGAATGGTGCATAAAATGTTCATTTGCAACAAACCACATTAAAATTGAATATCTTATACAGATGTCATGACCGAATGAAATCCATCCATTCAAAAAAAAAAGTATGAGTGACATGTTCATGTTCTCAGAGCCTATTCCTGTGCGCATTAACAATGCGTTTTTGAAAAGTGGAAATGGGCTGGATTCCTTAAAGTTTCTGTTGTTAACTTTCTACCTAAGATGCATTTCTATTAGAATATATAAGAATAAAATATGTTTTCTCTTAACTTTGTGTAGATTTTAGTATTGAATTCAATATTTAAGTTTCCTGATGAGGTTTATCAAGTAAAATAAAAAGAAAGCAATTCAGTATCTAAGTTATTATACATAACTGAGTAAATCCATTCAAAAGTAAAGTTTCTTTTCAATTTTTTATTCCCATGTTAGTGAGATAAAATACTTTTTTTTTCCACAACAGTATTATCGTGCTCCATTCCATGTAATCTTATTGTCAGCTAGAGTCGTTCGATTCTATAATTCTGGGGGACTGGACTGTCGGCTTTAAAACTGATTTTTGTTTTGTCTATATTTCTTTAGTGCCCCTATCCCAGTTTCCGTCGTTAAATTCTTTTTGTTATTACTTCAGCTTTTCTATGCAATGTAAAATTTTCTGTACCTCGCTATATTCTCACAATCCTGATTCTGAGCTATTTAAATTCTACATTGCTATTTCATAGGTTTGAAGTTTTCGTCAGTTATAAAGGCAACTGTTATTTGACATTGTTCCTAATTTTTTTTCTTTTTTTCGTGGAATTCGCTAAGACAAAAAGTGTAATTATATTTCTTGGAGTACAAGCTCTTTAATGGTGAGGATCAGTACCATCGCCTCCTTCCTTTTGTATTCCATTGATTTGTAGGGAAGTATTCTTCTCTTCTCTTTGAAATGGATAAAAAATTTTGTTTTTATTTTACTGATTTCTTCTGAATATCTATTTAAATGTCCCTTGCTTTGTCAAAATAATGTTTTAGTATATATAAATATATTAGTATTTAAATTGGATTTTATTTATAAATATTTAAAACATACAACTCAGAAATTAGTTCCCACAAAATAAAAAACATTTAAATAGACCTGAAGAAAAAAGTAAAATAAAGTAAAACTTAAAATCTCAAAGAAACAGAGGAAGACTTAGGGGCCGCGGTGGCTCAGTGGTAAAGCGTTCACCTCTGGTGCTTGGGGTCCCGGGTTCGATCCCAGCCCCCGCCAAGTGAACTTTATGGTGGACAAACACCATGTGCGTGGGTTTTCTCGGGGTTCTTCCGTTTCCTCCCACTTTCTTCCTTTCACCATTTAATTCACTATTCATCATCACCGTCTCCTTTAGTCTAACCGGCATAAGCGTGGGACGTAAAACTCAATATCAATGAGCTGGAAAAGAAAAATGGCGGAGGTATTCAAGACCCTTAAATATGGATAGCAGGAATTATTTAGAATAATATAGTGCTTTTTTTTAAATATTGTAATCATTTCAGATATTGATTTTCTCTCTTTACATAATATATGAAGGCTATCTGTGTTGAAACTAAATTTTGTGAAATGCTACATCTTTTTCTTTTAAAAAAATCAAAATGTACTGGTACGTCAGAAGGTATATTACATATAACTTCTATTGAATGATAAGGTTATTACATAGGCTAATATATATAAGTTAATACGATGTACATTGTATTGTGTTAATACAAATTGGTGTGGTTTTAGTGCTTATATAAACCAGACAAAATTGTAATCTTCTCTCCGCTAATTCTTTTAAAGAATCCCTTTAAAACAGGATCTTTGCAAAGTATTATGTTAAATAAAACATTTTATTTTTGATGTAAATGACTTCATTAGCTTTTTTCTCTATATAATGGGTATGCACACACAGAACTACAAGTGAATAATAGAAAATCTGAAACATTTACGTGCATCAAATGGCACGTTAATATGTATAAATTTCGTTTTTGTCACTGATGCGCAGCATTTTCAACCCGAGAGAACGATCGAAAATAAAAACGGGTCATTTGAGACATGTAAATGCATTGTGGTTTAAGATTTTTTTTGATTGATGCAGATTTTTGCATCTGTTCTGATGCATTTCTTCTTGATGAGAGCGTCACCTGTCGTGTTTTGTTTGAAGCTAGTCTCCAGCACTTGCTGCGCATGCTCGACTGGTTTTGTGTTGTTATGGAGCGAATTCTGACTTGTTATTGTGTGTGTTCGTTTGTTTAGTGCTAACTGCTAAGAAAAACGGAGGTAATTGTATATTAAAATACGATATTACTGTGTTAGGTAGTGGAAGTACGTAGTTATTAAGAACAGTACCGTTAGCAAAACAAAAATAGCAACAACAAAAGAGACACAAGCCATAAGGGATCCTCAGAAGGAACTCGTTTCCTGCACAAATCCACAAAGGAATGAACAAATATTTAGGTTAACTACAGCATATATGTTCAAAGGAAACTCACTTGATTGTGATCCGTTTCCAAGGAGTGACAAAAAATCACTTGACAAAAATCATCGTATCAACACACCAGTAATTCGTGACGAGTGCATGCAAGTCACATGCTACCAATTTACATAAAAGTACGTATGATTTCGAAAATAATTTCAGCTTTAAAACAAAAATGGCGCTGGCTGCTAGGTTCTCATTAAAAATATCCAATGCATGTGTGAACTACAAAGCGCTATTATTATTATTATTATTATTATTATTATTATTATTATTATTATTATTATTATTATTAATAATACTTAATATTCTTATTAGGTGAAGGTTGATTATTTAGAAAAAACTTCATTTAGCTCACATAAGTTGGTAGTCCTGCACCAAAGGTTCCGATCCTGGGGGTTTAGTGGCCTGGGACTCCCAAAGTTGAAATGGCCCTCTAATGAGGGGGCCCAAATTGCTAAGTTGAAGCAAGTTCTCCTATTTCTACAGTACATGGACATTCGTTTTTCCCTTCTACTAATGCATATCTTTCATAGGGCCCTCCAAAGTTACAGAGGAAACGGCGCCCTTGTCCTACACATACCAATAGTAGAGTACCTAAGGTCACACATGGTCACGTGATTGTGATGTTTTGCTTAGAGTATTGAGCCAAAAGCCCCGGTTTCGTGATATTTAAGTAAATATTGACAAAATAGGATATGCCTACTATTGAGTAGGAAATAAATTAAAGGTTAAAAACAGTAGCATAGCATTAACCCTTATATATATCGTATATATTTATACGTTAGGGTAGTATTTTCATTATTCGATTTAAAAAGTATTAACCCTTTGGGGATCTTATGGTACATTTTGTACCATACGCGTTTTTCACGGTACATTGCGTCATTTCTCTTCTATTTGAGCTTTTTCGTCCGGTTTTTTTTCAAGTCCAGAGACATTGTAGAAGACATTACGTATGGTTTCAGACCGTCCTGCGTCCAGACATGGGAGGTGATGACGTCATAATCTTAAAATGTATGTTTTTCCCTTTTTAAGCCTATGTTCATTATTTTTTGGCGGGATTATTTTTGAACGTAGAAGATTGAAATTTTGCACAAACATTCAGTCCACCAAGTAGTATTTACCAGATTTTTTGTTCCGATGTCAGTGCTAAAACAGGGGGGAACCAGAGGGGCAAAGGGGTAAAAAAGGGATATTTTTATCCCAAAAATCCCGTTTGTCGTCATTTTCCCGCCTCACATACATGATAGGACCACGTGAGTCATACCGTCTGAAAGGCCGTTCCATTCTGAAGAGAATGGCGGTCGAATTATTATTCTAGGGTAATTAGGGATGTCTCAGGGATTTTTTGAAAAATATACTTCTATATAGGGAAAAATGGGGCATTGTCGGTATATATATTTTTTGGCGGGCTTATTTTTGAACGTAGAAGATTGAAATTTTGCACAAACATTCAGTCCACCGAGTAGTATTTACCAGATTTTTTGCTCCGATGTCAGTGTTAAAACAGGGGGGGAACCAGAGGGACAAAGGGTTAAAAAAGGGATATTTTTACCTCAAAAATCCCGTTTTTCATTTTCCCGCCTCACATACACGATAGGTCCACGTGAGTCATAAGGTCTGAAAGGCCGTTCCATTCTGAAGAGAACGACGGTCGAATTATTATTCTAGGGTAATTAGGGCCGTCTCAGTGAATTTTTTTCAAAATATACTTCTGTATAGGGTAAAAGTGGGGCATGGTAGGGAAATTTTTTTCTGGCGGGCCTATTTTTTCACGTAGAAGATTGAAATTTTGCACAAACATTCAGTTTACCGAATAGTATTTACCAGAAGTTTTTTTTTCGATTTCTGCGTAAAGCAGGGGGGGTCCAGAGGAGCAAAAGTTGAAAAAAGGGAAATTTTGCCCAAAAAATCCCTTTTTCAGGAATTTCTCGCCTTAGATACATGATGCAGGCATATGAATGGTACCATTTGAAAGCCAGCTCTATTCTGAAGAGAATGAGGTATGAACCATGATCCTAGGATAAATAGTGACGATGCAGTAGCTGCTTGACTGAAAGTCTCAAAAATAGCCCAAAAAGCCAAGAGCTCCTAAGGGTTAATAAAGCTTTTTTCTAGCGTGGAAGCATTGTAGAACACGGTCGTACGGTTTCACGCCTTTCTGGGTCGAGACATTGGGCATCATAACTTAAAAGACTTTTTTATTAGGCCTATTTTTACTATTTTTTGGGGTAACTTACTTTTGCACCTATTAAGATTGAAAATTTGCACACACATTCAGTGCACCCCTTAATATTTTTCAGATCTCTACATTAACATAGGGGCAGTTCTGAGGTGCAAGAATGTAATATTAATAATAATAATAATTTTAACAAAAATTCCCTTTTTCTCGATTTTCCCGCTCAGAAACTTGACGGTGACATGCGAATTGTGCCGTTTCAAAGGCTGTTCTATTCTGAAGAGAATGAGGTACGAATCATAATCCTAGTGTAAATAAGGATGTGTCAGGAAATTTTTACCTGAGATCTTGTTTTAAACGGGAATTTATGGTACTGTGGGCATATTATTTTTTGGCGGGCTTACTTTTGCACCTAGAAGGTTGATATTTTGCTCATACATTCAGTGTACTCCTTAGTATTTTGCAGATATATTTCAGATCTCTGCGTTGCCACAAGTTGTGTTCAAACGGGTAAAAGGTTAAAAAAAGGGATATTTTAATAAATCCCTTTCTCGAGATTTTCCGCCTCAGATACATGATGAAGACATATGAATGGTAACGTTAGAAAGTAATTTTCATTCTGAAAAGCATGAAGTACGAACCATGATCCTAGGGTAAATAGGGATGTCTTAGAAAATTTCCCGTTTTATGCGGGAATTTCGGGTATTGTGGGAATATTCTTAGAACATATGTTAATATTTTTTTTACCTTACTTTTCTAAATAGAAGCTTGAAATTTTGAACACATATTCACTATGCCCTTAACATTTCTCAGTTGATTTTGAAATCTGTGTTAATACAGGGAGGAGGGATCCAGAGATGCTTAAAAAAAGGGATATTTTTAACAAAAATCCTATTTTTTTTAGATTTTTCCCGCCTCAGATACATGATGGAAACATATGAATGGTACCATTTGAAAGGCTGTTCTATTCTGAAGAGAATGAAGTATAAAACATGACCCTAGGATGTCTCAGAAAATTTTTATATTACACCTGAATCTTTTTGAATCATCTGGGCCACTGCGGGGATGTTCTTAGCTAATTGGTAAATTTTTTCTCCCATCCTTACTATATAGGGTAGATAGAAGCTTGAAATTTTGTACACATATTTCGTACACCACTTAGTATTTTTTCAGTTGATTTTGAGATCTGTGTGTTAACACAGGGTGTTCCGGAGGGTCCCAAAATAGAAAAAAGGGATTTTTTCTACCAAAAGACTTATTTTCCCTCAAACTTTCCGTTTCAGGGACATGATAGGGAAATGTGAATGGTACCGTTTGAACACAGCGTATAATAAGAAAAGGAAATTTCAAATGTAATTTCTGGCAACACTATCAGGTTAACTTTTCAGAGGTTAACAGGATTTTCCACTAGTGTTATGTTCTTCCAATGAATTCAATTTGATTATGAGATTTTAACTGACTGTTACTTCTTTTTAATTAAAATTCAGAGTTTCGTGAATGGGAAATGAAAGAAACATGACTCAGCATGTCAGAACGCTACTGATGATGTGTCAGTAGACAAGAGACACATCCACTAGAAAACATGCTACAGGCTAAACCAGTAACGTCTTAGTTACTGTTTTATTCTCTTTTTTTCAGAACATGCGTAGTGTACTTACGTAACATCCTATATTACTGAGAAAGTAACTCTAATAGCGAAATTCTGATTTCAGATTTGAATTTAACATGGTAAATTACTATAGACCTACAGACTTTCATTCCAGAAATATAACTTTTTTAAGAACACTGTAATTATACATCACAAAAACAGTTTGCATATTTTTGTACTTAATTCGAAACGTCCACGTATTTGTCCGTTTGCAAAATATATCTTTAATAATTAAACACAGGAAAATGTAAGTGAACAATTCTTTCAGATGATTTTAAAATGAAACTTTGGGTGTCTTCCCGTTTGGCCTTTTCCCGTTTCGCCTTGTGCCTGTTTTCGTTACTTCAGGCTATGATGCTAAGATAGTATATGCTAATTTGATTGTAAGGCGAAACAGGAATTCCTGTTTGACCTTTCCATTTCGCCTTACACCAGCGAAGGGAATTTTTAAATTATGATAGGGAAATTTAGTGTCGTTTTGGAATACATTTGTAAGGCTAGTAGTATTTACGTTTGAACGAATAGAACAGCGTATAACCAACGTAAGTGTTCAGAATAATGTATTGTTTGCGTCATTGTTTAAAAAATTGCTCATGTAGCCTTGTATTTGTACCTCACATATGAAGAAGAGAGCGGCGGAAGAACGAACATCAACAATCACTACGACATATAGGTAAGTATATACAATAGTTGTAATAAGGTATAAGTAATTTTGACACTGAAGCTTCTCTGCACGTTTCTAATATTTATTCCTGCAACTTCTAATATTTATTCCGAAAGTTATTTTAGAACTTTAGATGTGGACCTTTTCTTAAATGGCATTATAGTTAGCACACAAATACATAGTCCATTTTTATTTATAATGTAACACAATTAACCGCTCGTAGTTAAGCAATATTCCGTCTGTCTTTACTTTCTCGAGAGAAAGTATGACATTTTTTTCTGTTGATGTTTAAAATTAATTTATTTTCTTCTCTCCAGGAAGGAGATTGCTAAGGGAAATTACTGTAGTGAAACTGCATCTGTTGTCCCTATATTTGGTTCCGCCAAACACACTATATAACGTACGAGCATGAACCGGGTACCACTATTGTAAAGATTAAGTACATTGAAGGTGGAAGGATCGTGGAGCAAAACGCACGCCGAAAAAACTTTTATTAGTGGATGAAGGCGTTGACACCAGTAGAATTCTTGTAAGTTATATTTTAGTAATCAAGAAAAATAGTGTATCATTTCCTACTTTCTTCTTCTTGCTTTTTTTTTTAAAAAAAATCGTGAAAACCTGATATGACAATAGTAACAGAAGTAAGAATATTAATATTAAAGCATTTTCTTTAGAATGTCTGTGTTATTTATTCTAGATTTTCGGCACTGTTGGAACTTTGGAGATTCTGTGTCAGTGCGACAGGATTTAATGGATGGGACACTTAAGACTGTACCCCGCCTTCTATTGATCTTGAGAAAGTAGCAATCAATGCTGTTAATACAGTATTTCCTGGTTAAAATCAGAGGATGCTCCTTTCACTTCTCTCAGTCTTTATGGAGGAAGGTTCAGCAGTTAGGACTTTCTCAATTGTACAAAGAGAACACTGAAGTGAAAAGATGGATTCGACATGCAGCAGCAATACTTCTGGTACTAACTTCCCATTTAGATGTAGTGTTTGTACGTTTGCCATGCCTGACGTTCTATGTAAGGAGTTCCATGATTATCTTGTAGACACTTAACTGGATGATGGTGACACGTTATTTTCTCTGTAAGTATGTTTTCTTTCCTACATAAATAGACGGCGTTTAGTGCAAGATTTTTTTTTATTATTAAATCATTAATTAAGCTATTCCGAGTACACTACAGTAAAGCATTTTTTCCCACTAACACCTCATGTAAAGTGTAGTATAGATTTTTTTGCGACGTGCATGTATTGAAGATTCTGCATTCACTGAATTGTAAATTATCAAAAGAACACATTCTTTTGATTTACAAAATAAATAAATTAGGTTCACCCAAAATTCTGCTATCGACTTTCCAACGTAGATTCTCCTGCAATCCTTTGAATTTTTAATGTGCTAATGATGTATTTTTACCTATTTGCAGTGACTTCTGGAATCACTTTGAAAACGATCAAGAACGAAAGACTAACAATGCAGGACAGTGGTACGTCAAATTACGAAGAAAGGCATCAAGGGATCACTTAGACATACATTCTTTCATTGAATTAATGAAAGACAAGCAACGTGAAAATGAAAGACTGTGAGTACTTCTTCAAGTGGGTTATCAGGGAACACTTAGAAAGCTAAAGTAGAGACAATTTGACGACAGGATTCACCACCTAAAAGGTAGACTTAAGAACAGTAAAATTGATGTAATTTCATATACTTCAAATTATATCATATTATATCCACATAGAAACTTGATATGCTATTTCGGGTGTGATAATAAAATTTATGTTCTTGTAAGATATTTGAGTTTAATTTGTCTGGAATAGAAGAGACGTTGCAGTTGAGTATAAGATAAATCCCTCTTTGTTACAGAAACAGAATGACAGTTGCCTTGTATGTTATAAGGCCAAACGGGAATTTCGGTTCCGCCTTAAGATAACATCCTTATCGGTTGTATGTCAAAATGCTTTGAGGGCATAAGGCGAAACGGGCATAAATTAATATACTAAAATACATTCATATAAAAAGCCATAGAAAGATTCAGAGAACATAGACATACAAAGTTTGATTTATAATACAAAATGAAATCTGAGTTGGTAGTTTCCACTTTTTGTGTGTGTGTGTGTGTAAAGTTTTCTGTTTTTTATCGCTAGATTTGCTATCGGTACGATTTTTCTATCATTGACCCAAGTTCTTTTATTTTACCAAAGATAATTTGTGGTTTTAGTTTTAGTGAAAACGTCAAAACTGCTCTTGTAGAGCAACCTGTAAAACAAAAAGCTATGTATAATAAATTCTTTTCCTTTTTTGACTTGTAAGATATACTATTTGAAGGCCTTATGTTTGAAACTATTTTCTCATAATTGTTGGGACGTAGTTTAGATGTGTCTCACAAATTGAGTGGCCTAAATTGTATATTGCACATCTTATATACAGGGTTGTCAAGGGTGTGAAAACGATGGAATAAATTTAGAACACTACCAAAACTATGTAATCGAGGTTTATTGGTGTGATGCATGACAGAGTGAAAATATTCCACTTTACATGAGAGCCTCTGCGACCATTTTGGAAGGTATCATACTGGATTTTAATTAATTCAGTGAAATGGGAACTTTACGATCCGACACTATTGTTGAAATAGGGTGTGATTTCGTCATGATAGTATGGTAGTTTCCTCTCTGCTTGTTTGCATCCAGAACGAAATTATGATAATAAATTTACAATGGCAAGCTTTTGTATATGCACTAGACCTATGTGATCAAAATTTCGTTAACAAAGAATATAGAAAACAATCCTATTAATGTCTTTAAAAATCACACTTTCTTTCAAAAATAGTAGCATATTGTAAAGTCCATATTTTACTGAATTAACTCAAATCCAGTATGACAACTTCCAAAATGGCCGTAGAGGCTCTCATGTAATATGGAATATTTGCACTCTGTCCTGCATCACACCAAAAAGCCTCGATTACATATTTTTAGTAGTGTTCTAAATTTATTTAATCGTTTCCACACCCTTGGAAACCTTGTATATATTAGGGAATATGCAAGCAGCGATACAAACCACTGTTTCAATTAATGCATGCATATGCTTCAGTAGGAGACAAAAATGCATAACATTTTGTGATTTTAGCAAAACGTTTACCTGCATAATGAATTTTATGCACACAAGGGCATCAATTAACACAGTTTTTATTATGCATTTAGTTGCATGCTTAAAAATTATGCATCTAAACGTTTTGCTGAAATCACAAAAGTTATGCATTTTTTTGTGTCAACTAACGCGTCTGTGGTTCTGAGTGTATTACATACTGTGCATGTGGCTGTTTTACTTACGATGTAAATTACTTTCTTCCCACATTTTTCTGTCTTATTGCATACAACTAATGGATAAATCACATAGAAACAAATTAAATGAACAATTATTTACCTACTTAATTGTCAATTTATCTTATGATTTCCACTTTTAAAGTATATTTTAATAAATATTTAAGGCATAGAGTTAAGTGATAGCTCAGTCGTTAGTACTTGTATTTGGTGCATTTCAGTGTTTTACTTCTACGAACACAGTCATGGGTGTAAAGTAAAGCTGCACCCTCGCTTTAACAATACACACATGATGCATTAATATCGAAGATTTAAAAATTTGCTGCACACTTTCGACCATAGCCGGACATAAGTAGACAAGCGATCGCTCCAGCCACCTTTATTTTTCCAAAGTTACAAGAAATGCAAAGACATTTTGGTTTCCAGTGTAGTGTAAGAAAATGAATGCCTTCAGAGACGCAGGCGTGGAATTGCTCGTGAAAAAGTTTAACATTGTGGCCAGTATTTGAACCCTGA
Organism: Thermobia domestica; assembly: GCF_964235325.1. Taxonomy (NCBI): domain Eukaryota; kingdom Metazoa; phylum Arthropoda; class Insecta; order Zygentoma; family Lepismatidae; genus Thermobia; species Thermobia domestica. The sequence continues at coordinate 201,308,038 of NC_137458.1, read as the reverse complement.
TTCATATATACACAACCGCTAACGGCTGAGCTATACGGATAACTTACATGTTGCAGTATTATTGTATTTTAATTAATCCGATTCTGTGAATAATTTTTTGAGTTAATTTTATATTCACCATCTATTTGCAGTAAATCGAACAGAATATTTTTCAAAAGCTCTGCAGTATGGAAATGATAAGTAGAATTCATGTTAAGGGCGGTGGGATACTATCATGACTCTTTATAACATTGTTCTGCTTTTATTTCAATTGTCTCATATTGTGTGTACAATGTGTAAAGACTCACAGAGCTCCTATTCTACCGTGTTTTACAGGACTAAAAAAACTTTATATTTTACAGGACTATAAAGTGCTTTGTATTTTTCAGGGTTAAAATTGTGTATAGATTTTAAGGTCAAGATTTTATGTCGAACCTAGAATTGTGTCTCAGTATAAAACGTTGAACTACTTAAGTTTGACGTGAAGCAAATCCATTCCACAAAGCTAAATTCTTTCTCTTTAATAAAACTATACATTTTTCGCCTTTTTGTAAAATGATACAGAAAGGCAGTAACATAATTTTATGGATTATTAAATAGACTCCCTACTATATTTTTAGAAATCCGTTGTTATGTTGCAGCCGAAATAATTTCTCAAATTTCAGTTAACAAAGTACTAAAGAATATTAAGGAATTACTATTTTGCATTGCATTAGTAATCCTTTCCTATAGTTTTTTATTAATTAGTATTTCAAATTATTCGTTCTGAATCGTTGTAAACAATGTTTCTACCTTTCTGTATGAGTTTATAAACTAGAGAAAATTTGGTTTTGTACATGAACGTTTGTTTCAAATCGCTACGTTAAGTGGTTCAAAAATTATAAAGCGAGAACAATTCCGAATTCGGCATAAAATTTTAACCTTCAGAAAGGTTAAACCCAATTTTAACCCTGAAAACTTTGTCAATATATGGACAACAAAGCAAAAAAGGTTATAACAAATTGAGTCATGGTTATTTCAACTAATCAAACAGGTTATATTAATCGATATACTCGGTTACTAGGCTTACCCTATTACATTAACCGAGTAAACGGGTTATTTCAATTAATTGAACAGATTAAATTAACCGATCTACTCGGTTATACATTTGCCCTACCCTATTACATTAACCGAGTAAATAGGTTATTTTAACTAATTGAATATGTTATATTAACCGATCTACTCGGTTATACATTTGTCTTATCCTATTACTTTAACCGAGTAAATGAGTTACTTTAATTGAATATGTTATATTAACCAAAATACTCGGTTAGTGCAGTTGACGCACTCTGTTTCAGAGCCTGTATCATAGAGCCGTTCAAAGACTCTCGAAATACCCCTGAACGTTATACAGTACCGTAAAACATCGTGGGAAAAAAGCTATTTGGGCCAATTCTAATTCCTCCCCTGGTAAGATTCCGTAATAAGAATAGACTTAGCGGCGCCGCCCCAGATGGGGACATACTTCGTAGTTTGTTGACATTTGTCAGACCTAAACGTCTACGGAAAATAAAGATACGAGCATGGCGAGAAGTTCCTGTGAGTACAAGAAAGGAACTGATATCGTCCCCCGTTATGAAAGGCACTGATGATACCATTCCCAAAACACACTTTTGTTCAGTTCTCCCTACTCGAAAAGTCCTGTAAATAGAAAGTCAGGACACAGTTGCAATAATGTACTCTTTGGAACAAAGTGATTTTATCGTTAAAAAGATTTTGGAGACCGGGATCTGTTGTTGCTACGCAAAGGTGTTGCAACTTTGCCTTACGATCTGTCCCAAACAGGAATACAATATGGTCGCTAGTGAATAAATTGCAGGAAACGGGATCGCTTCTGAGTAAGGCAGGGAAGCATCGGACCTCGCTGGCGGATGTTGTGGAAGATGTCAGTTACCGACTCTTTTAAGTCACCCAAGAAATCCCTCTGCCATTTGTAGCGAGAAACTTTGTGGTGGACACACACCGTGCTCTTGGGTTTTCTCGGGGTTCTCACGTTTCCTCCCACTTTCTTCATTTCATCATTTCACTCAATTCTCTTCATCACCGACTCCTTTAGCCTAACCGGCATATCCGTGGGACGTAAAACTTAAAGATTTCATTTCATTTAACTAACACTTAATTTGTATTCTTCAATTTCGCTTCAAATATCCAATATTTCATTCGAACTGTAACGTACAATTGCGAATATTTGCTGTTTGTCTTACGGCCTGCTCGATATTACCCCGGATGAATTTAAACCAGTAAACATAATCCCATAAATCTCCCATCCTTCCTTGATGATTTGCAACAAACCGCAAGTAAACCGGACTTCAGTTAGAAATTCTAGAGCCAAATGAATCCGTGAGTTTTGAACACCTGCATATACATATGTAAGATGCAAAAAATATATTGATCAAAAAAGTCTTAGTGGAAAGGGCAATATAAAGCAGAATGGTTTTATCAGATAACAGTTGTACAAATAGTTGAATTCTCTTCCAATCAGACACTTTAGTTTGTTTGTCTTAAGTTAAGGTAAACAAGTACTGCAACCCTATTGACTCCTTATTGACTTCTCCTTCAATCAGGCGTAGATACTTTAGTTGAGGCATTTATTTTTACACCTTTGAGCAACACAAATAATCTATGTCGTTTTTGAAGAATTTAGATTTAAATATTTATTTATAAAATAGACATAAAATCGTCAGAACATTTTTTAAAAATCTACAATTTTCAACTTTACCCGTCTAGTAACCTACATTTTTTCTTTTTCTTTTTTTTTTTTTTTTTTTTTGAAGTAGAAAATTCTAGGAGACATCTTCCAAAACAGCATAAAAACTTAAGTTTTAAATAAAATGTCGATTGGTATCGATGGTCGCTTCGCTGTCACAAGAACGGACATAAAAAAAAATTTCGTCATGTAAGGGCCATGAAATGTTAAAATCCGTCGAAATCTAGAATTCAAATTATTTCACGATCACAATTTTTCAAAATTTAGTATAGTAGACAGTAAAAGTACGGTCTACACAAAGTTTGAACTTAAAACTAATACGCTCATTTATCCTCAAAGTTGAGTTTTTAATAAATCCTACGGTCTACCAACGAATCTTTCTTTACACCGAACATTCCCCACACCGAGTTTTCCGTACACCGAATTTTCTGTACACCGAATTTTCCTACACCGAATTTTCTTACACCGAAATTTCCTACACCGAATTTTCCTGCTCCCTTTTTCAACAATATAAGTTCCCGAAGTTGCAGATACATTTCTCTCGTCTTTCCCTGCAATTAACTTTACGGACTGAAGATGTTTACAATCCAACTACAAAAAAAATTCCTTAAAAACTTAAGATAATGTCTTATAAAAATGCTTTACAGAAAAACAATATGCAAACTGTTTAAATCAGTGACACAATCTATATTCAATATTCTTCGCGCGTTTAGCAGTATTTATTTACATGGTAATATTTGAAAAAAAAAATTACGTTTGTCAGTTTAATCTGATGAAAAGTTGATTTTTCTCCTTGTGTCATGTATAATTGTCAGGACCAAATTTACATATTTCTAAGCCCTGGACCAAGTACAATTCTGTGCCCATAACCTCTCAAAAATATTATAACTCTTGTTACTTTATTTAATGTCTCTCTGAAGAAAAAGTCACTCATCTTTCCTGTGCTTGTATACATGTAGAAACACTCAAAGCCATCTTACTTTTTTTTTTTTATGTTGGAGTGTGTTCGAGTTTCCACCAGGTACAATGGAAAAGACAAGTGTTGCAAATTTCGCTCGCTATCAAGTCGGACAGGGTATTGTGATAACTTGCTCAAAACTGTTACATGCTACACTTTATTGTTCACTCACATTATCCCAGCCACTTCATTACTTTTCGAATAAGCTTATATTGATAGCAGAAATGGGATGGAATTAAAATATGGGACATTTGCCTGTCCCGACTAAATTTATTGGGACGCGGGATTCTCGGGTCCAAAATCGGGACTGTCCCGTTTCTTTACGGGACGTATGGAAGGCTTAATACTAACCGGTCACTGCCTTGTTCTTGTTTTATTAACATCAATTCTGCCAGTCACTACCTGTTGCCTTGTATACGCTCTTGTATCAAATGCTTTTGCGTCCAATGCTCTACTTGCCACCGAAACGCCTCTTCTGTCTGTCTTTGCATGCCAACTCTATTCTGCTTTTGTCAGTGGTACAGTTCCCGATTCATTAAAGATTCTTCAAAATGTTTACGAATATCAAATGAACAAAAGTGAAGTGTAATCACTTGCAACAAGTAAAAAAACTTTAAACGAATATATCAATTTATTTCAAGATTGGACACTACACAAAACTTATGCCAAGTCTATAGGAGAACTGATAATTTGCAGCAGCTGGGTACCTAAGAAAATGTTAAACCGGACAAATCAATTGAACAAACCGGCATTCTTCAAATTGCCAACTATGTATTTTAATTTGCCAACTTGTCAAGAGATTGGGAACTTTGGGGGGGGCTCCCCCCTTTACCCCCCTTAACGACGCCCCTGGTGGTGTGATACTGATGCGAACATAAAAAAAATCAGTGATCCATTGTAAGAATCTCATGTATTGTAGTATGATGCTGATGCGAACATAAAAAAATCAGCGATCCAATGTATGATTTTCATTTATTGTAGTATGATGCTGACGCGAACATAAAAAATCAGTGATTCAATGTACGATTCTCATGTACTGTGGTGTGATACTAATGAAAAATGTAGATATTACATATCTTTGTTCAAAATGGAATGCTGTGAGAGAAAAAGTAATTTTGTTGTCAGTTTGTAACAGTGTCATCTCTGAATGAATAAAAATATAGGCCTAAATCATTACATGCATTTCTGTTTCTTATTTAATTTATACTAAACATTGTTTACTCATTGTTCATTATCCTAGTAAAATGATATTTTGCTTTGTGGAACATAATGAGGTGCCATCCAAAACAGTATCAGAAATACCAACTCCTGACTTTACCATTGGAAAATCATTAAAAAAAAGCACACATTGTACTGCTCCAAGGAGATAATAATAATAATAATAATAATAATAATAATAATAATAATAATAATAATAATAATAATAATATATCGTATGGAATTAAGAATCACACTTTCATCTACATTTTCCATTAATACAGATACTTATCTTTGTACATTATTTCTTACATACCTACGTAGTATAGGTTAAAAACAAAATAATTTAGATATAAATGTTATTATGTAGTCATTGTATATTTATTTCAATATGTTTTAAATTAGAGTAGCTTGTTACAGTTCAAATTTTGTATTAATAATTTTGTATTTATGCTATACTTTATTATTAAATCTTTTTATAAGTATTATTTAGATTTTAAAAAATTCTTATTGAGAATTATATATATATATATATATATATATATATATATATATATATATATATATATATATATATATATATATATATATATATATATATAAGGGCGGATCCAAGGGGGGCTATAAGGGCTATAGCCCCCCTTCCCTTGACCCTCAGGTATACACTGGATAAAATGGACTTCAATCCTGTTTTACACTGGATAAAGCGGCAAACTATGGCTTAGCCCCTCCCTTGATCATATCCTGGATCCACCACTGTATATATATATAAATCTCAGTCATATTGATTCTCCCTTGCCCCGGCTCCTCCTTATACCTATCACGCTCGAGTTTGAAACATCAAAACTTCTTTAAACCTGATTTAGTTCCATCTCAACATTATTCCTCCACCATAGGACTGGTACCGAACGATTGACATTTGTTTTGTCCTTTCGTTTATTGCCTTTGCGCCACTCACCCTCCTGCAGAGTTATCCACCCCCTCCTGCTTCCTGTGTGCTTCCAAGGTCTTCACGAAAAGGCAAGGTTCCTCTGTTCTTCACGGGGTGAGGAGAGTGAGGAAGCTTGACCATACCAGAGGGGGAGATGGATTTCACTTTGCTGATCACAGACGGAAAACGAATGACACAATAATTTTGAATAAAGTACTTCGCTCCTTTCGTGTTTATGAATATACGAATTAAATAATTATGTTTCTTGTGCTTGAACTTTACAAATGAAGACTACTTCTGTGGTGGTCTTGATCAAAATTCATGAATTTACTTCTATTTTCACGTTTATAATGTTCGAAAAATTGACAACTTTAGGATAATAATAATAGCAGAAATAAACAATAAATTAGCAAAATGTATCAAGACCACCGTTCATTCAACCTTCAACTTGCTCTCCTCAAATTTTGATGAAGATTGGTTGTGTGAATTGGCTTCAAGGATGAAAGGAGATAACCTCTATTTCGCATTTTACAGAGAGGGGTGATACAGACTCTTCATTAACCGAGCAGTTAGTTATTCCAACATGCTAACTAGGTTACCGGTTACAGGCTATTATTGATACTGGTAACTACGTGATCGGTTAGCGTACTCCTGTGAGTTATTACACTGTAACTTAGAAATATTAACCTGTAACGCAAGGTTGTAATCACCTTCTCTCGTTAAAATCTTTGGGTTGGCTGCTGGGACACACGACTCTGTTGTCCATATATTGACAAACTAACTTGGTTAGTGTCAACCGTTTTCTTGTTTGCCCTTTTGTAGGGAGACTCAAGAAAGCGTTTGCGATCGCGAAAATTCGTCCAAGGTATCCAGATCCTGCGCCTCGTGATCCCTGCGGGTTCCCTCGACCTCGGACCCTTGGCGATCGCCAAGTAGCCAACGTGGCCAGTCCGGCACTGAATATGATCGCTTGCTTTCAAGGAAGAACGCACACAAAGTATTTAAGAACAAAATCCTGAGGCGAATATTCGGACTCAAGACGGACGGGAATGCCAAATGAGCGGAACCTTCCAACGAGAAATCCATATTTTATATTGCGTTTACCAAACAGTATTAGTCATTAAGTCTAGGAGGCTCAGGTGAACAGGTCATGCAGCCAGAATGAAAGAAAGTAGGGACGCTTTCAAAATTTTAACTGGAAACTCAATCGGGAAAAGGCCATTAGGCTGACTAGATACAGACATAGGCGGCGATTAGAATGGGCAAAGGGGGGACTTGCCCCCCACTTTTTTGAAATGACCCATTAATGTATATAGTTTTATCTGGAAATATAAAGTTTTGTATGTATTATTGGTTCATGGAATAAAAATTGTGCCATAAAATATTTGCCGTTCCATGAGTACGTATTGGTTGTCTTCCCGTGGAGTTAAGAAAGCTACAGGAATTGCGTTTTAACTGCCACTAAAAATGGCCCAAAAATTAACCTATTGGAGCGCCACAATTCGAGCGTACTTATATTTCTTCTTACAAGGGCTCGGTATGTTGGCCGCTCTGGAACTAATTGAAATAACATTTCGCAAGAAAAGAAGTCTTTCACAAGTTATTCTTTAATTGCACAAAAATCGACAGCTCCAAAAATGTATTTCCTTCTTTCTATTAGTAAGGAATATTTTGATTTGATTTTTTTTTTCAGTTTAACATCCTGTTCAGCAGCGAAGCTATATGAGACGTGGACTTAATGATTAAGGTGGAGTCCGAACCACGTAAGCTTCCTCCGGGAATCGAATCTGGGTCTCCCACGTCAAAGGAGCGTACGCTAACCGCTTAGCCACGAAGGACCTCAGTATGGAATATTAATTTTGCAGTGTAATATTCGAGTTTAGGGGTGTACATATACAGTTTTGTATGTACAACTGAATTTAGTGAATTCAACATAATTCTAGGTTTTAGGATTGTTTTGTATGCAACTGGAATGTGGGGTGACTCTAACATGTAAGTATTGTTGAGTTTTGATCTATTCCAAGAAAGTGAAAACTGTACTTAATGTCGTAGCATATGCTTGTAGTATTCACTGTCTTTCCAAGAGTAATAACACATATAATAGTACGCGTGCAATTAAAATATAAGTTGTTTATTAATTTCCAGTTTCAATACAACTTTTGCAAAACAAGCCTCATTATTCATTACTATGATTATTTGATTAATATTATCTTTTCTATTTATTTGTTTTGCAAATTTGTTATTAAATAGGCCCCTAATCTGATCACAATTTTCCAGACAGAATTTTAAGATATTCATGAGCAAGGAATCAAATCTCTTCTTACACCTTCGTTGATTAAGAGTAAAAATCTACTTGCGTTGCTCTTGTCAATTTACTTAATTAAATATGAAACAAGATATACGGTATTTTAACTGAAAAAGACAGTATCCTAATAGTTATACAACCTTTCGTCAAACAAATTATTATAAGCAACCAGGAAAACTAACATTGATATAAAAATATTTAGATCATGTCTTGCCTCCCTCCCCACTTTTAACGTCCAACGTCCAACCGCCGCCACTGGGTACAGATGAGAGGACAATATTAAGATGCACCTTGCAGAAACAGGAATACAAAGTAGAAACTAGATCCAGTTGGCTAAAAACAAAAATCAATCTAGAACTTTATTACTGCGGTATTTAAGCTCCTGCTTTCATAGGACTTATAGCTTGTTAGTTAGCTGAAAGACGGAAGCAGAAAGGTATTTCGTTGGTATATTGTTCTAAAGAAATTCTGCTGTTTTACTGACTTTTGATTCTTATTACATACAAACTAGTCTAGAGATTCCTAGACTTACCGATCAGAAAAGAGAACAGGAAAATCCTTCTGCTTCCTCGTTGTGCGTTTGGTAAAACGAAATAGTGGGTTTTCAGTTCGATATCAGTGCGCTACATAATACATCCAGACTACAATAAAATTTAGTATATTGACAAAACGCAGGCACTGCATTTTCGCAAGAGTTTGCAGGGACAAGACAAAGTGATACTATAGAATTCTACCGAGAGCTTCTGGTGTGCTGGTATGACAATCAGGAAAGCAATTTTTGTTTCTAAAATCGTGTCGTCCTATTTACCGAAACCTAATGGCGCGCCAACCGCGAAAGAAAATTCCCGCAAAAAATATTTTTTGAAGGTTTACGGCATATTTAGCATAAATGAATATGATCGCATTTAGTTTTTGACAAGCTCATCCCATTCCAACTTTATAAGAATTTATAACATTTGCTGATAAGCACAAATAAGTAAAAATTCTGTATTTATGTTCAAAGATTTTACAAGAGTTCCGGTAAGAGATGACATATAATGTATATTAACTAGTTTTTAAAGTAGCACCTGCAAATTAGTAAGACTCTCTTACAAGGAAAAAATGTGTATTGGTTTCTCAGTGTTTCCATAAAATGTAACGGAAGATTTCTCGATATTACTACTCAGCGGGTAAAAGTGAGGGGGAATGCAGGGGGATGCCATCCCCCCCATAAAATAAATTACATAGGCAACGGTAAGCAAGGGAGACGGCGTGACGTCATGCGTCTCCTACTTTTTCAGATCCACTTTTACCCTTGCTACTACTGTAAATTGGGCCGAAAAATATATAGTTTTAAACATTTTCCTTAACAGCCATATTCCAAAAACTTGTCACTTCAAAAAATTTTAGAGTTGAAGAAAATATTTCTTTCGTACTTTATAGTTATTTCCTACAGTCAAGTGACATTTCGACTCAGAACAAAATTCTAACTAGAAAAGATTACCAAAGGAGAAAAGCCATCAAGAGGAATACAATGTACTCACAGTTAATCTTCCAGCAGTAACATTCCCACTTGTACTGTTTCCGTCACCTTCTTTCTGAAATATAAAATACTGTAGCTATGTATTCTATAACAATATTATAAAGGTTATAGACGAATATAGTTCAAAGCTATCTCATACATTACTATACTCAAACTGTCATAGTAGAATAATAACTATAATTTCACTAATTGGTTTGCTAACATAGTTTGTAAATCATAAAACATCGAAAGGAAGTTGTTATAGCTACAATCTCTTCGCAAAATTCTCATTCACTTTTCAAAATTGTTTTAAATCTTCCAATTAAAAGGAAGACGTGGTGGCTACCTAATAGAAAGCCCACCTCTCTCTCTAAAAAAGGAATGCACGATATATTCATATATCTGTCGCTCGAACTATAATTCTCAAGTATCGAAATATCTCAGTCATCGATATATTGATTTTGTTAAGGTTATATGACTGACAGAGTAGACCAGGAGCGTCTTGTACACAAGAATAGGACAGCAGGGGGATTAATTAACTGGTATTCTGTGTACATCCATGTCTCTGGGCCAGATGTGGTCGGACATGTCATTAGAAGGGTAAAGATTTATTACCTGACCGTTAAGTGGTCAGACTGGTTCCTGGAAAGATTGACCGTGAGGAGGGATACAGTAGTTTCTAGAAAAGGTTGAACGACCTGTATTACGTGATTTCTTTATAGGGATCTTCATATTATTATTATTTTAATTGGATCGTATCTTTTTAATATTTGTAATACTTTTTATGGACCGCTTCGATATGAAGCTGATTAGAACAGCTATGCTGTGATTATATTAATTATTTTAAATCGCTCGTATGCTAAAGCATACCCCGTAGAACAGCTATGCTGTGGTCATATTAAAAATAAAATTAATCTCGAACCCAGATTATTTATCGGAGAGATTTTTATTTATTTAATTATATAATATTATTTTATTTTATTCGATTGAATGCTAAAGCATGCTCCGTAGAACAGCTATGCTGTGATCATATTATTTTTCCCAAATCGTATGTTATACATACTCAAAAGAAACTTTGTTTCGAAGTACTACGAGATGAGAGGGAATAAACTTTATTCATGCGGGACTTTTTTAAATTCATTCGTAATATGTAAAATATTACTCTTTTACGGAGTACGTATACTCTGGCATGATACACTATGCTGGTAAATATACAGAGCATGGTCTTCGTACGTCTTTCGCTGGTTAACTCAAGATACGAACTGAACTTTTCGCGCGCTTTCCTCCGACGTGACGAGCACCTCCCCACCAAATTCTGTGTTAGTGTAAATAAACCATTGGGCGCGGACGGGGAAGAAAAGTATCGTTAAATTTTCCCAGAAAAATATAAAGTAACAGTTATTTTTGGACATGTGGAATTCTATGCCTTTTATATATACAGGATGGGTTGATAAGTTCTCAGCCTCATCAAGAAAACAAGTATGTAGGAAGCGAAGCTTGGTTTTATTCAACATATTCCCCTCGTAGTGCGATCACTTTTTACATCGCTGCCAGACAAATAGAAGTCGGATGAATGCTCTGCCATCGCCGGCTACAATCCCTTAGCGCCTTACCATTTCCCTCTTGTAACACGAGATTTAGCGTACAGGGGATAGTTGATCTTTCGGCCATTGTGGCGCCACTAACGGGACTAAACAGAAGGACAGGTTGTTTGTCACATAAGTCTGAGTGGATTTAAACAAGTGTAGTGTGGTCAGGGCTGCCAAATAAAAATAGTCTAAATAAGGGACGGGTTGACGAGTTTCAATGAGTATTAACGGGAAGGGTTTTAATAAACATGATCTAGTGGTAGAAAATGAGCCAGGCATCAAATAAAAAAGTAATCATTTTAGACTGAAAGAAATACAAAAGTATGAACTAATACAAAGAGTTAATATAGATCTAAGAAAAAATAGACAAATCTTACTTTTAAACATTGGATTTACGTAATCTAAACTTTTTTCAAAAATCCTACTTCACGCTTGACTTAACTGTACTTATAATCTTTTTCAAGTTTGGATTTTTCTTTAGGTTGTCGAAAACCTCAGCTATCATCAGCTGGGCAAAACACATATTTCTGTGTCAGTCCATTTCAAATTCATATGTGAGAAAACTCTTTCCACAAATGAATTTGACGGTGGGATCCTTAGGCAAAAGGAGACGACTTTAAATAAATTTGGCAACCCGGAGCATTTCTGAAAGAGCATTTGCCATTTACTGGTCATAATCATGACGACTCATTAAAACTTGCGGGCTTTAAAGTCGTTGTCTGAGGTAAATTTGTCATTTGGGCAAAATATGGGACTTTTGCTGTCCCGTATCGAAGCTCCCCAGGACGCGGGACAAAATCATAATATAAGGGACTGTTCCTTAAAATCCGGGACATTTGGAACCCTGAATGTGGTGTTTTACGTGATTTTTCTTCTTGCTAAAAAGAAGGAAGTCACGTGGCGTGTGTTGGCACTATAGTTGCATAATACTTGCAGTATTTGTATGTGGTAAAATTAACAGCACAAAAATTTTTCTTTTATTGTTTTAACTATGGTATATTGTCGTTTATCATTTTGTCTGGACGCAATGATATGTTGGTTAGCACAGCCATTGTATATACAATGAATCGAATTTTGAAAACTAGATTACTATCGCTGATTTCCACTCCAAATTCTACTACTATTTCGAAGGAAAATATTCCCGATCACTTTCCTGATTCTGAAGCATATATCCCCATACCAGATACAGTTACAGAATTGTTGACTGGTCTTCATATTGATCCTAATAAGTGTTGTGTTTTGCTTGTGTAATTAATTTTTTTTATTTATGTTTCAGAGTAGTAATGGGATCTATGCGTAGGTTGGTTCTTTTCTAAAGAAAAAAATAAACCTAAAACCTTTAGCTTATGGGCAAGAGTGCCGATTTCTGTGTAACTTTGGGGGAGCCCTATGGCAGATACGCTTTAGTAGAACAGGAAAACGAATTACCATGTACTGTAGAAATTGGAGAACCTACTTCAACTTAGCATTTTGCCCGCCTCCCACCATTAGGGGAGCTAATTTCAACTTCGTGGGGCCCGGCCTCCAAAGCTTCCCAATATTGATGTCCTTGCTAATGGGATAGAAGAAGAACCCAAAGCCTTCATTTCAGATACTATCACAGCATTTGGTGTGCCAGTGGTAATCTCAAATTTCCCTAATATTTATCTAGATAAAATTAGTTTATTTACTTTTGTGAAATATCGTAGTAATATATTAGTAGACTCCTATTTACATCTTACTAAAACAGATAATAAAAATATACAAAGATCCCATGTTTTAGAAAGATATTTATGTATTTCTGACAATCTAACACATGAAACCTACAAATACGATAATGCCAGGGAAAAAATATAACCATTTTGCACTAGGAGAAAAATAGAATATTCATTAAAAGTGAAATTCAGTTAAATCATAACGCAAATGAAATCCAATTCTTAACAATTCAGACTGTACACACTATATGAACAATAAGAAATTAGCCAACTCATATCGTTTTTAAGAAATTAGTCAACTCATAACATTTTTAAGAAATTAGTCAATTCATAACATTTTAGCCTATCGTTCACTACTATTGTCACAATTTGTATAATACTTTAATGTTCCCATTTATGGTTTTCTTTTCAGACATTCGATCAGGAACAGTGAAATTAGCTTCTACTGCGTTCTTAGGAAGTTTTGTAGATCGGAAAATTATTCAAAGTATAGATTATGCCTCATGTCACAAACTTATCAGCCAGGACAAATGAAATTCCACGCTTATGAACTTGATATATAAATAAGACAGTAGAAACGTAATGTGCTATCCTAGAAAAGAACTAGTATGAGTGATTCACGTTGTTGAAAAGGCCCATCGGTTTGTGAACACCCGAATTTCGGAAACTCTTTCCGCCTATATTGTTTCGTTTCTGCAACACGTTTAGTATTTGCAGTACCTCTTTTCGGACAATCATTCATTCAAATTAGGTGTAAAAATTTGCGATGTAATAGTTCCAGTGTTGCTGAAGAACATAGCAGATGTTGAAACAGGATGTTTTGAACATGCAAAATTTCTAAATGCCAAGCCATTATCTGCGGAAGTGCTTCGTTTGTAATTTGTAAAGGATTTCTTCCCGGTGTATTTGTATTATCTTTTATTCTAAATTAATCGATACTAATTGTATTCAATTTTAAAAACAGTTTAGTTTTGTGATACTATATGGGGGGGGGGAGAGAATTAAGAATTTTTTTTCTGTTATAGCTAGCTATTTCACTTGCCTGCTACACAGAGAAATTATTCGTGCACGTAACTAGCGCCACAGCGGCCCCTAAAGGAACTAGGCCCTGTTCTCTTGTCTGTGCTATTTGGGAAGGCGCTAAGAGATCGTAGCCGACGATGGCTCTGCAAACCAGACCTGTTTGAGAAATGACGTCATCGGCGCCATTGAAATGCGTTCCCTTTAAAAACATTTTCAATTTAGGAAGGAGATAAAAGTCTGATGGAGCGAAATCAGGCGAATAAGGTGGAGGTTCATGTATTTGAAACCATAGGTCATCCCATTTTTACAATGTCAGACGTTCACGCTTCTGATCTGCGTTTAAAAGTTTCGGAGTCCATTTCGTCGCGACCTTCCTCGTACCCAAGTCTTCATGGGTAACTTTCCACATCCGTTCATGACTAATTCTCAATGTGTCCTCTATCTGTTTGAGCGGGATTCGGCGATTGTCGAGAATCATCCGGTGAATAGCGTTAATCACCTCGGGAGAGGTCACTGAAATTGGTCTGCCACACCTTGAATCATCGTTCAGACCAAACTGCCCACGTTTGAAGTTCGCTGCCCATTCCTTCACAGTGGCATACGATGGTGCCTTGTCTCCCAATTATGTGACAAGGTCGTTGTGGATCTCCTAAGGCGAGCCTCTTTAGGAAGTACTTGATGAATGCAAGGTGTTCAAATTTACTAATTTCTGGGATGTGGGCTGATATCCTCACTTTGGATCCGAAAAAAAATTACGATTGGTTGTCAAACCAAATTTGGCACAGTAGCTTCACAAATTATAAGCCTCATGAACGTATATAACTTTTATATCTAGCTTTGTTTAAACTTGGGTAGGCTGAGGTAAGTTCACTCGTATCACTGTTTTTTTTTTGACAATATTATACTTTTTATTTCCACCAATTCATAGTTTCTTCAAGGGAAAACTATTTTTTAGAAGCCCGACAGGCTTGCTTCCTACCACCCAAGAAACGACGCATGGTTTATTTATGGAGTAAGTGTTAAAAATAACTTCGAAGGGCAACAGAAACTCTCTATAAGGAACACAATTTCCTCCACGCATTTTGCTGAGCTATTTCAAACCACGTCTGGAGCAAAGAACGGAACAGTAACGTAGCATTCAATTAACAAGCAATTACATGTAGCGATTCTATATCATTATAAGCTGATAACATTTAAAAAATAATAACGACATGAATACTCCAACTGTAATACACTTCGCTACACATTATTATTTAACGCTAGAACTAATGAACCTTTTCGTCTGTATTTTGATAATGAAGAGAACGATCTTCAGAATCAACATCTCAGCTATTTTTCTCGTCTGTATTTTGATAATGAAGAGAACGATCTTCAAAATCAACATCTCAGCTATTTTCCTGCAATGAAATGCTAGTATATGAAAAATAAATTATACAAAGCTCTCTCTCTCTCTCTCTCTCTCTCTCTCTCTCTCTCTCTCTTTCCCTCTATTGAAGGACTAGCTCGGGAGAGTAGTACTCCGAGAAGTAGGAACTAAGGACACGGTTCTGATTGGTTGGCGTTATCCGTGTCTTGCCACGTAGCATACATATAGCAGAAATCAAAGGCTTGGAGCTGTCTGCCCTCGTGGCCGAGCGTGCTAGCGCTACGTGCTAATAACGGAAATCGCTCTTGGCGTGGGTTTAAACCCGGCGCATGGAAAGTTTTCTTAAGTTTCAGTAAAACTTTTTCATTAAAATAAGATGAAAAAATACTCAAAAAAGTTATTTACTTACTTTTGTGTAGATAAGTAGTAGTAGTAGTAGTAGTAGTAGTAGTACTAGTAATAGTAGTAGTAGGAGGAGAAACGGGTTAGAAGCCCCGCAGGGATCGTTTTGTTACACCTTGTCAACTATGATATAAATTTTGTGACCAACTTGAAACAGCTGGCTAGGGTAGCGCGCGATAAAAACGTACTTCCGGGAGTATTACTCTCCAGAACGGGTCGATCTGTTGATTATACTCTATAAAAAAAATAAGCAAATATAAAGATGAGGGTGAAATTAACATCAGTTATAACGAAAAAATCGATATATTATCAAGTTCTAATAACAGAAAAACTTTCCATTATACAAGCCAAGGATAAAAAAAGGGCAATTTTTCACCGCCCTTTGGAAACATAATTGGTATCTTTAATAAGAAGTAATAAGTAAAGTTGAAAACGAATTTGAACTTTATTATTAATAAATCTCTCCTAGCAGTAAAGGAAGTACAGTCTATTAACAATCCTTTAACACTTTATGAATTGAAACGAAAATTCCCCTAAACCTATTTTGCTTCTGAAAAGCAAGCAGAGACATGGAGGTGGGAAATAAAGAGGGAAGCTGTAACAGCAATAACTGTTTCAATTACACTTTTATATTATATATATATATATATATATATATATATATATATATATATATATATATATATATACAAAAAGTTGTTAACACTGTGACTAGCTCCACTTACCTTCCTAGAAATTCTAAATCTTTTTCTTTGTGGACGTGTTTCTCTCTGAAATAAATAAATAATCATTACGTAATTAATATATAGAAAAAATGAATATTAGTGAGAAAAATAAAAATATTCTAGCAATTATGATCAACTTTTATATCTTAACATATTCGCAGGAAATGATACTTAAAACATGAATCATTTACACACTGAAAAAAATACGTTATCCGAACAGCGGTATATCGTACAAATATACGCAATCCTTATGTTTAGGGCGGAAATCAGTATGGAGCATACTTTTATCCATATGCTGCAAACTTTTCCTGCTTAAATGTTATATCATGCCGTTACAGAAGGGATGCAAATAAGCAAGAAAATTTTACTCGCCCAAGATAAAAGCTACTAGCCACATTTCACAATAGAAATCATTTATTTACTTACTTTCTGTATATTAAATACTCGTCCCGGGCGAGTGGGCGTGTGGTTATTTGCATCCCTGCGTTACAGGATATATGACATTTAACAGTCTTCCATATATTACATACATATACGTATGCTACATACATCAGCGGTCCGTTTCTGATGTGCAGTATGAACCGAGATCAATGAATAATACAGCTACATTAACAAATACAGCCATATCATAATTTCAAAAAAATCAGTGAACCAACTTTATCGATATGACACACTTAAGTGCATTATAGAAAAGTGGTGTGTTGAGTGAAGTGATGTGTAGTGTAGTGTCTAGTGACATGATGTGTATATAGTGATAATTAACCGCACAGGGGAAACCGTGACACAGGAGAGGAACACACACACAGGTGAAAATCATTTAGGTGAGAAACCTAGATTAGGAAGAAAATCAACAGTAAGCAGACACCTGACTGGAGATCAGAACACAGGGTGTCTACTAAATGTTCATTTTGAATTCCAGGTTTTATCAAGGTTTCCAAGGTTTATTTTTCCTTTTTTTCCAGGTCTATTCAGTAAGACCAGGTCTATTGTAACACGTATAAGTTAATGCAATTTTATATAGTTCTTAACAAAAACTGGTTATAATTAGAGAATGCATATGGCAAGTGATAGTTCCTTTAAGTGACAAGATGAAAAGAAAAAACTGACTGAAATGTAGGTTCTCAAAACATTTTACACAAGAAAATATTCAATCAAAATATCCCCTACCAGAAGGCCGGTTGAGAAAAATGTTCAGTAGCTTTAAATATCCTAATGTAGGAATACTATACAGGGGTGAACCTTAATTAAACCGACAAACTTCGGGAAATTATTCTCGGCACCCACACAAGAAAAAAAATTTCTTTAACTCTTCTCCAGGGCGCATAGTTTCCGAGCTAAAAGGTGCCGAAAGTGTGGAAAAATGAACTTCCGACGCCTATATTTCCAAAATTATCCAAAGTAGAGAGTGCTGCTTAAAATCTCACAAAGGAAATCAGAACAGATAAGACTTCCTTAAAGAGATATTAAGCTGCACTCTCTACGTTGGATAGGTTTGAAAATATAAACGTCGGAAGTTCATTTTTCCACACTTTCGGCACCTTGTAGCTCCAAAACTATGTACCGTGGAGAAAAGTTGGAGGAATTTTTTTCTTGTTTCGGGCTCGGGAATCATCTCCCGAAGTTTATCGGTTTAGTTAAGGTTCACCCTGTATAATAGTAAATTTCCGTCAAAAATATTACTTCAAATAAACTAGTATTATAGTAGTAGCACTTGAGTGTTGATGAACAATGATAAACATTGCGGGAAAATAGCTTACTCACCGCTAAGTTATGGGATAAAATACCACAAGAGTATTTTACTACAAACACGCCCCTTTAAAGTACTTTTGTCGTATTTTTGCTAAGTACTGGTAGAACTTAGCGGTGAGTAAGCTATTTTCCCACCATTTTTGTCAAGCTAGTATTAGTTTAGAAGTAAAAAGGAAATGATCATATACAATACAAATTCTTAACGCAAAGTAGTCCATGTTGTTAAACGTTACTGCACATTCTTCTTGGATGGGGACTGGCCATCAGTTATATTTTATTTAAAAATGTATTGTAACATGAAAGTTTAAAAACTGAAAATGTTATGGAACCACGCACATTATATGAACAAATATAGAAAACAACTTTCACAGTGAACAGTTTTTGACATTTAACTTCTAGAGTTCAACATCCCTTTTAACTTTTTCGCCTGTTCTTTCAATGCATCTACTTCTGCTTCGGCGTCAGTTAGTATTCTTTTCTTCTTTAATTCCAACTCGTTTATTTTCTTCTTAATATCTTTCTTTTCTCGAGCTGCTCTGTCTTCTTTTTCACCGCGGTCTTTCAGATATTCATTTCTTCTGCTTGATGAATTCCTCACATACTGGATCATACTCTTTGTGATATTCATATTACGTATGTCACCAGCAACACGCACAGCATCCAACACACTTCTCTGGGCAATCAAGCACTCCTCTTGGAGATTTTCAACAATGCACTCTTTGTTAATGGAGAAACTCTTTTCCACTGCTGCGTTGCTATGGAAAAGTACACATATCTTATGCATGAATGTTTTAACCTTTACTTATGGAGACACCTTTACTTAACAGATCATGGAGAAAAACGTCTAATCTGTCATTTTTGTAACTGAAATTTGACAGTTTTCGTACTGTGTCTTGGTCTGAACAAAATTTTAAATATTCCCGTTTCACCATATCAGCATTTACAGGTGTTACTTGCTGCTTCTCGACAAATGTCTCCAGGGCGAGTGTGATACGTGATTCACGAAGGGTTTCGTTGGTCATAGTTTTCGGAGACAAGCAATTTGCGGCTCTTGTTACACTGTATTTTAAAGGACATTTTAGCATAAGTTTTTTTTTACACAGTTCTTGCAAGAATCTTCTGCATTCTTTCTTAAAGTTCAATATATCAACATCCTTCACTCCTTTAAGCGATGTAACCGTAGAAAATCCAACTTCAACTAGATTAAGTGGTTTTAAGATTTCCTTATCAAAAACATCTATTGAGGTCAGTTTTTTTTTTTTTTTAAGTTTTAGCTACTTTTAAGACATCATCTTTCACGAAGCGGCTTAACAAACTACTAATCAACATGTTTAGGTCATTCCATAGAAATGGTAGTAATGGACTGTCTGTCTGGTACTTAGTGAGGAATTCTTCTAGTTCTACAGATACGGACTGAAGGAACCCTAATCTAGGAGGCAACAGTACATCAGAGATGTGGGCTTTTACTTTAGAGAAGTTTGATGTTTCAGGAGGTTTTGTTTCCACTGCATCAACATAAACTTTTAAAGCAGGAATCATAGTTATGGCACGGTTGATAACTTTAGAATTCTCCACCCACCTAACAGAACAAAAGTTAAGAGGGAAAACTGCTGTTCCAGATGCTGCCATGAAATCTGCTCTTCTTGAAGGGAAGTCCTTGAATAAATAGTACAACGCTCTCAAAAACTGTCACATTCCAACCAGCTTTGGTATGCGCAGTCTTAAAAGCCCCATTAACAATATGTAAAGAGCACGTTCCTGTCTCCAGAAACTGTGGACCTTCACCATTTTCTTCACTCAGATAGGCCTTCAAATCACTCAGAAATTTCAAATTAACGTTGGAGCCATCAAGAGAAACCTGAAGTAACTTACAAAAATCGAGACCCTTGTCCTTGAAAGTATTTATAAATGCACTTAACAAATCCTGGGCAGTAGCATGTCCGAGGAATACTGATGTTAAATAACGTGTTAAAACTTTATTTTCGTCACTGTGCCAGAAACTAACTACTAAATCCATTTGATTTTTCTGTGAGATAGTGTTTAGGCTTTCGTAGAACGATACTGCAAAAAATTCCCAATGTTGTAGTTCACGAAGTAACGTCTGTTGGAAATATGGACCCAATCCAAAAGTGATGACATAACCTATTTTGTCTTTGTATAACTGCATATTTTTAGCGACTTCACACTCAGGAAACATTAAAGGAAACAAATCCGTTGCACTCGCTTGGCTTCTGACCGATGCATGACTTGTAACTTTATGCAATGTCCAGATTATTTCTGCTTTCGTCACTTGATCTTTGATAAGATAACTCTTTATTACACCACTAGTTTTTGCTGGACTTTCATTTTTATCCTGAACAACTGGAGTAGATGATGTGCCAGTCACTGAACTGGAAGACGCTGTAGAATTTTTTGTACAGAAAGTCTCCTTGTTAACATTACTTGAGAACTTTACGATCGAACATTGTGCATTAAGAGCTTTAACAGCTATTTGATGTTTCTTTCCTTTTTCATGAGATTTCAATGATCCAGCTCCCATATTTGAAATGTCAAAATCAGTTCTGCAGAGTTTACAACCGGCTTTAAATGGATTGTTGGACCAAATAACCCATTTCCACGAGTCCTGGAATTTAATTTTACTTTTCCTCATTTTAATGGCTGAAAAATAAAATGTTAATTGTTAGTGTGTAACAGAATTTATTGCAAGACTAGTAAAATGTTAACCTAAATACAAAAAGTGATTCCGTTAAGATGTGGGCAATTTTACTTTTTTCCGGTGATACACCTTTCGGCCAGCGGGAATGGTATTCACTGCGACTCTGTTAAAAAGCTTCGGCACAGGAGTATAAGCGGAATGTTGTTCCAGACCTGTCTACTACTCTTGCTACAGAAACATGTAAATCAATCTTCACAAAGCAGCAAATAAGCTTGATTCATAATATGCAAATAAGCAGCAAGTACAGAGAAAGCTTCTGACTTGTATGCTAGTATCCCCTCAGTGTAAGACACAAACTTAACAATTCATGAAATTTAACTTTTTCAATTACCTTACTCTTATCATCGGGGACTAATTTAGCTCCTTTTGTAGTCACTGTTATTCACAACGACAATGCCAAACAAATAAAATCTTATTCAGTCTCTTCTTGTACCCTCAACATACTTTCCAAAAACATTCACTGCCTGCACTCTGCTCACGTCTGTCTGTCTTTCTCAACTACGTCTCCACTGAATAAGTTATTATTGGCTTTTAACTTATGCTGTGGTATATAACTTTCTTGCATTTTACAAAAATATATTTATTCCATACCAATCCCAAAAACAATATTTTAAAAACAATTTTAAAACTTTCAGGTTATTTCCAGGTTTTCCAGGTCCAAAAGTAAATTCCAGGCTAATTCCAGGTTTTCAAGGTTTTCCAGGTCAGTAGACACCCTGGAACATAACAGGAAAATTTTTCGTGTTATTTTAATGAACTCTTAAAATCAATAAGACGAAATTAGAAAATGTAAGTTTTGGAAATATTAACAATTGTCAACTTAATAAACATTACAATTTAGGTAGTAGCTAGATAGCAATCAAATTTTGTTAAAGAATATGATAATAAAATTAGGTAGAAATTAGATAATAATTAAATTCTTGTTAGTTAGTTAATACGCGTATTGATTAGGTAGCTCAAGTCCTTTTTTGTTTTTCTTTGTGTTTTTTGAAATTTTGTTTTGTTTTGTTTGTTGTTCATTGTTGTTGGACGTTGAGTGTTGTGGTCTCGTCCTTCCCACCTTTTCCTTGTTCCCTTTCTTCCTATTAATCATCGCAAATAAAGGATGATGAAAAAGGCTAAAGAAAAATAAAATGCGATGATGATAGCCCGTTTCGGTTAAAGTCTTAAGATGCCGAAACTGCAGAGGCGGACTGAGCATTATAAAAAAATACGTCAGCTGTATGTTACATACGTCCAGTTCAGTGGTTCTCAAACCTGTTGTTACTGAAACCCACATTAAATAATAAAAAGTATTTTGTGCCCACCTCATTTTATTCAAATACACATTGACATTCTACGTAATGGTGGTGTATTCTAAAGTAATTTGTAAATCATATCTTTAATTTATTACTTCCTAGACAAAAGAAAAAAAGAAATACAAGAAATATACAAAAAGTAATTGGAAAGCAAAATCTTTGTACTGCTATTCATAATGAGGCGCATGCGATCCATATGTTTATTTTCGATATTTATTAATAACTGCATTGATATCCACGGTGACACGAGTTACTTAATTGGACATTTGCAGTCGATTTCTGTATTTAATCTTGATCTCTACCATCGCTGGAAACCCAGCTTCACATAAATAGGAAGAACTAAACTAGAGTAGCAACTTCAAGGATTCAATAGAGTGTTGTGGACAGGTTTGCTCAAGGAACAGCCAAAACAGTAAACGCTTTTTGAGGTTGAAATTCATACGAAATGATCTATCTTGACATGCGTCTTTAGTTTCTCGTCCACCTTCACTGATATTTCAGTTGAAATGCCACTAACAAACGGGTTTGCAATCCACTTCTTTTGCTTACACTTCTCCATACATTCAAGGAAGTAACATTTAAAATTCTCTTTCAATGTCTCCAAATGTGTGGATATTCCTGAATTTCAGAATCGTCTGGATTCACTTCATTCTGGATCACAAACGCTTGAAATGTTTCTAAATAGTCATAATTGTGGTTTTGAACATTACTCTTCTACAAAACAAGTTTCCTCATAAAACCTCGAAATTTATCATGAACTATAAATATGTCGGCTACTTCTGTGCCTTGTAAGTACAGATTACGTTTATTTAATTTCGAAAATATATCAACCAAATAAGTAAGCTTCAGTAGAAATGCCTCATTGCACATCTTTTCAGCATACTCGGTTTTCCAGTCCAAAATTATCGCGTCTTCTTCATCAGATAGTTCTACAAGTATTGTCAGCACTTTTTCCTTTGATAGCCAATGCAAATTGGTGTGTAAAAGTGATTTATAAATACTTCCGATCTCCTCACACAACTTTTCAAATAAACGGGATTGTAGCGGCTTTGCTTTGAACTTCACTGTTTTCTCCGCAGTATTCACAACACTTCGTTCATTTCATTCATTACTCATGCAGATACTATCATGGAACATCCCACGATTTCTTCAGGAAATTACAGGATATTGTAAATACTCATTTTTAAAAAATATAGATATTTTGTTTTTACAAACAATAAATTTCCATATTTCCTAGCAAGAAGTATAAGAAGAGAACCATTTTCATTCCATTTCGTTCAATAACAGTCCGTATGAGTGATTAACATGAAATTTATTTCGAATTGTTTTGAATACTCAGAGCAACCACGATTGTTACAAAGTAGAACTCGATGCTTAAATTTTAATAAATAAAAATTTACTTGGTTTCTTTCATGTCTATTGTAAATATCTCTCTTTCAAACTAAGCTGTAAGGTACATTTATGAATATAGTAGACCCTGTTAATACGAGAATATCAGTCGGTGACGATCGAGCAAGTGTAATGTAAACTTCTTCCTCAATATCTGTATCTGTTATATGAAACTGTACGCATGCACAAATGAGGGTTAAAATGTTTCCATAGAAAGGTAACACAACGCCAACCCTACTCCCGACGCAATGCCCTACCCCGTAACAGATTTTGACTCACCCACCCTCTTTCCATCCTAACCCAGCATCTCTACTGACTGTACAATACGGCAGAGGTCTGAGTAACCTCATTAACAAACGCTTCAAGTTTTTATATTCTCTTCACCCCATTAACAAACGCTTACAATTTTTATTTTCTGAATAGTACTTCATAACATGTTTTTGCATTAACATCAAATTTTCATAATTAAAAGGAAAAACTTCTCGGGATCCACTAAAAAAAACGACGCGCGACCCACCAATAGGTCGTGACTCACACTTTGAGAAACACTGGTCTAGTTTATTCGGAACACTTACATGGAAAGTACGTATAAAATATATTTTTTCAGTTATACATTTGCTATATGTTAAGTCCAAAAACTACAGGATTTACACATGTACCCAACGTTTTTACGTACGTCACATACATTTTTGTTTCTTCAGTGCAGCACCACCATCACCTTCATCTCCAAAGTTCACTGTTGATTTATATATATCCGTATACATCTGACACTAAAATCGGACCAACATAAGGCCAGACCTAACCTGCTATATTCTATATTTTATTATGGTGTTATAAATAAAAGTTTGTACTTCTAATTCTCGACCCTTATATAAACAATAGAGGGTAAAAATGTGGTTTGATGTTAGGTTGTGACAGCAGCTAGTGAGAGACTGGGTTGGATTTTCACATTAGTAGAAAATTCGTTCCAATTTATCACCTACAGATGATGTAAAATTATCATTTGATTCCTTTAATTCTCAATATGTGATAAATGGTCCACTGATATATGTTTGGTGAACTACCTATCTTGAAACGCCCTCTGAACGCTTGGTAAGTTCACGGTTACAGTATTCTTCAGATGACTATGATCTCTTGCTAGTAGAATTTCTTCCAAAAGCAACCACGATTAAAGTAAACGATGACTTTGAACTAATTCGTTGTCCAAGAACAGCAATAAAGAATAAGCGACCAGCAAGGTCAGCAATAGTACATAACCCACATAGCCAAAGAAGCACCACACCTGTAGGATTCCTTCAGTTGGGAGGTCTTCGAGTCGGGTTTTTTCCATGTCCTTTCACTACAAGAGATAAGGATTCTATATTTATACCAAAAGTAGAATTCCTCATGAGCCCATCATATTACGGAGATGAAACTTTGTATACACGACTCCAAAAGTGCATTACCACCTGCAGTTCTCCCTTTCCTGCAATAGTAGGCAAGCAAAAACAGGGTAGTTGGGGTGGTTGAGAATTAGAAAGGCGTTGGACCAAATCTCAAATAAGAGAATAAAATAAATTGTTAAGAATGACAATTTTATTATCGTGAGGGCAATAGATAACATAAAAATTTACAAAATGATCTTACTTAAGCAGTTCAAACAAGATGAGTGGTAAGAAATAGATATCACAGAAAAACAGTTTGTCTCCTTAAAAAAAAAAAAAAAAAAAAAAACTCGCAAAAGTAGAAAAAGGTTACATAATGTAAAGGTTTAATATAAAAGCCTAACAGCACAAAAACAAACATCCACACGAAATGGAGAGACAAACACAGAATAAGCGACACCAGTGGCGTAGCAGACTTGACGGCCTCAAATGCAAGATAAAGAGATATTATTAGTAGTAGTATTAAAAACTCGCTTCCTTTTCAAACTCTGATAGCGTATATCGTCTTACTTTTTAAAATGGCCGCTGCAGCTATTTGTCAGAACATTCATCTCCAGACATGATGTGGAGAGAAGACAAAGAAAGATATACGACATCTGTAATATCTATGTGATTCACTAAAGAACTATAGGAATTAGAATACCCGAGTTAAAAGACACGTAAGAGAGCGAAAATAAGTTCTAGAAATTTAACTTTCAGAAACGTCCTAGAAAGGTGAAAATATAGTTAAAAACTGCAAAAGGAAACATGTAATTTATCTTTCTTTTCTTATATTCTAGTATATTTATCTCAGCATGCAAACATCTCTATCCAGAATTACAACAGAAATTGAAAAGAGAAAGATTTTCATTTCAAGAATTTCGCTACCTGACCTGGACTTGAACTCGCAACCGCTGGACTAGAAAGCCAGCTCATTACCGGCTGAGCTAATAACTGGTTTGATAGTAAAGGTCTAACAGTTCTTCCCACAGTTCAGGAATTTACTATTACCTGTTTGCAGGACACTCTTCCAAATATTAAATGTGGGAGAGAATTATTACATTCACCTCACTGCCTCTTGACGATGGAAACTGATTGTGCTGAACATGAATATACTTTGCAATCGTAAAGCAAGAGCCATAATAAATGTAAAAAAAGACACTAACTATTACATAAAATACACAAGTATTTATTCTGTGTAAAACACAATATAATTCAGTAAGTAAACATGCTGATGACAAGTAACGCTGGCAGGAGATTTGTCAAGGAGGGGGGCAAAAGATCCACATACAGTTTTCCAATTTGTTGTTTTATATGCATACACTTGTGTCCAAAATTTGTCTCATGTCTTTAGAAATTACAGAAATCAGTCTCGGGCCGGCTCCAGCCTATTGATTCCTTTCATCCGGCCCGTTTGACCCATTATTTAAACTGTACGTCTTACCTAATAATTAAAACTCAATTGAAACTGCAACCCTTGAACACGCAGTGAGACTTACAACATGAGAAAACAATCCAGAAGCTAGCTAGTATTTATCTTCAGCACCACCTCTTCCCACTCAACTTTGTGCTTCAAAACTAGTCATAAGTAAGATTTTTATATTTTTCTTTAGTAAGTAAATCTGTTTGGTAACCGACAAAACAGTTTTAACGTTCCTATGATGTTAGTGTATTATATGCCACATAAGAAAATGAATCTTCCTTGCGGGATAGTATCCCTTGCCCCTTCAAGCGATGGAAGATATGAGAAAATCAGTTCGCTTAACAAGGTAATTGACCTTAAACAGTGATTTATCTACATCCCCCTAACACCCCCAGCACCCCCTAAAATTTCCCGACACCCCTTAAAATTTTCGGAACTAGGGGAGTGCAATATTAAAAAGACTCATTCTCGCTCTGCCTAAAGCCCTCCAGGACTTTGTACAAAATGTTTTAAATGATCTTACCTGTAGGCAGAACGGGAATTCCCGTTCTGCCTAATCTTTGGAGACAGGGAATTCTACGAAAGGGCGAGAGGGAAATTTTTTGGGAAATGCAGCATCGAAAAGCTTGACTCCTAGCGTGTTTGTATGCAGATCGGAACTCATGTATAAAATGGCTGTGTAACGAGCGCGGGAACCAAATCCAAGCGGTCAAAATGCAAGGAAAATTCTGACGAGGGCAAAATCCAAAGGACAAAATCTCAGCAATATATATTGGATGTATCAATGCACACTAGGGTGGTCCTTATTTTACAACATTGTAATTTTTTCGGGACACCCCTTCATTTGATGCTACTTGTCGATATACTATCCTGTACAAAATTTCATTCCAATCGAATGAGGATAAATGGTGCCGCACAGAGCCTAAAGTTTTTCATCATTTATTGGGAGCATTTGAATTATCCAATAGATGACAGCATCTATAAAGATAAAATAACAAACAATTTAGCGACATTTCCAAACTCTTTCTTGTGATTTTCAAGAAAAAGTAGTAAATGAAAGCGAATCACGAGTAGTATCACAAGTAGTAAGTGAAAGTGAATCAGGCTTTTGCTTCAGTGAAAATGAATCACGGAAGAGTAAAATCTTCAAGGAGTATAGGCTTTTGCCACCCATCTGGCACGATGATAAGCTCCTGATAAACGTAATGGTGGGTGAAACTTCTGGGTGGAAGTCCTCCGAGAAAAATAACAGCAAGTTCAATAAGTTTATGACAGTCTTCTCTGGGTAAGTTATTCTAGATATTCTTCATAGCAATCTGAAGAACGTCATTGGCAGTGTCGTGTAGTTTTTCTTGAATGCGTTCATTTTGTATACCGGGCTTGAATTTGGTTTTGTCAATATCACTCTAAGTTTGTTGAAAATGATTGAAAATTTAAATGTTTCCGGAACGATCATTGATCTTTGACTCGAAAACAACTTTTAAAACGAGTTCATAAATGTGATGCCTGCATGACAGATAGAAAATATATATTCCCAAATATTGTTCCACCAAGATGCGGACACGTTTTATTCGTCCAGTATTTGCGGAGGTTGTGTCAGACCAAAGACCGTGACTTTATCAACAAGACCAAACTTTTCCAGAGTATTATGCACAGCAATACTCCGCAATGATGGTATTCTCCTGTGGCAGATGGTAATTTCGGAAGTGCTAGTAATCGTTTACTCTCATTGAAAGTAACAATAACCGGTAGTCTGTCAAGGAAAACTGTCTTTGTTAATGCAGGAAGCATCTTTTCACCTCAGTGCACAGTAAAAGCATTTATTTTTTCAATTCCACCAAAAAAAAAAAAAAAAAAACTTCATGCAAGTTGCAGCTTCTAACTGACGCAAATGTTGACGACAAAGGCGAATAGATAATCTATTTATAACCAAGTCAATGCTTCGGCAACAGCAGTTAAAATATGAACCACATCTGTGTCACTAACTTTGCATTTATCCAAAACTACAAGTTTCGATCTCTATTTTTCCAGTAGGACAGTGTCAGCTCCAATCTTGCATCCAGGACGTCCTGTTTTCCTCTGACTAAGAAGACTGATACTATCTTCCTCAGTCAGTCTCACTAAGAAGACTGACTGATTTTTTCTTCCTCATTGTCAATGAAATCCAAAGCAGAAAAAGGAGTAATGTCGAAAAGATCTTCCAGTTATTCCAGAAAGTCTTCCTCCTTTTTCTTTTGTAATTCTGTTCGACGAACAGGAGATTTCTGCCAAGACCTCCATTCATGTAAGGTTTTCCCAATTTCTCTACACTATGTTGGAATTTTTTGGTTGGAATACGTGCTTCCCCCCCCCCCAAAAAAAAAAACTTCAACGTCTTTTATCACTATAGATGCACTGTGACGTAAACTTTACTTTTAGAAGGTTGTAAAATAATACCCTGAGCGTTTGTACTTTTATGGTAACTTGGAACCAACAATTTGGAAATTGTCGTGCTCGACAAGATTAATCTTAATCGGTATTTCTAGTTTCCATTGATGTAACATATTCGCTTTTACTTCATTCACCCAGGCACGTAGCCAACGGGGAAGGGAGCCGGGGGTCCGGACCCCTCCCTTCGGGATCAGAAATGAAAAAATTAATTAAGGATGAAACAAAATGAAATAAGAAAAAGGAAGGACAGCGTTAAAAATTAAAAATACAGGAATCTTTTGGTTACTCTTTCTTATAAGATTTGTATTATTTGAAATACATGGTAGCGAGATGAACGAGATATCCTGGAAGAGTCAGGGAATTTGACATTTCTTGAAAAGTTACCGAATTCTCAGAATTTCTGCTACTACTCAGGGAGATTCCAAGCGTCCGAAAGCATAGTGCTGTTGTGTAACAGAGTGGATAGTGATGTGAGGTGGAAAATTTTCCGCGGAAAATTTTCTAATATTTCAAGTTGGGAAGTAAACTTTTACACAGTGTTTCTCTCTCTCTCTCTTCATCTGCGAGCTCCTTCGTTGCTAAGCGGTTAGCATACGCGCCTTTGGCATGGAAGACTTGGCTTCGATTCCCAGCGGGAGCTCATGTAGATAGGATTTCACGTTAATTAGTTGGTCCCGTCTTATATAGTCTCGCTGCTGAAAGGGACGTTAAACTCAAAATCAACTCAATTCAATTCCTCTCTCTCTGTATGTGTATTCAAAATGCAGAGAACATGAGTTCGTAGAGTACAAATATCCCATTCTATTATTTAAAATTTCAATTTATTAAAAGTCATGAATGTTTTCCGATTCATAAAAACATACTTTACTTATTCCTACATCGTTGTTTAGCCGTAAAATTTATTGGTAATAAATATTGTCTTAAAAAGTTTCATGAAGTGAAAATCTAACGATTCTTCATTTCAAGAATGTTTCATAAACTTCAATGCGTTCTTCCATCAGAATCCACCTTTGATCTTACAATACATATTAGATTTCGTCAGCTTAATACGCATAACACGGTTTTCTCATAGCTTTACTACTTTTATACATTTACACTCTGCAACATTTATAAATAAGTAGATATAATAGAGAGAGAGAGAGAGAGAGAGAGAGAGAGAGAGAGAGAGAGAAACACTATGTAAATTTTTACTTCCCAACTTGAAACATAAGAAAATTTTCTGTTCACGAAATCTAATTGGAAAATTATAATTTGTTGCTGTCTAATTTTCCTCTAGAGGAATTGTATATCTCAATGTGCAGTTAAATATAGTGGAAAATTTTCCACCTAACATCACTATACATAATATCCAAAACTGTCCGGATTATGAAAAGGTTTTTCACTTGTTTCTACATCATAATGAAAATTTTCCGATTCATGAAAATTCCTTACATTTGTTTCTACAGAGCAATAACACTTTCCGATTCACAAAAAGTTGTTTTACTTTTTGCTTCAAAATGATGAAAATTTTCCGACTCATAAAAAGTTTTCAATATTTCCATACAAGACACAAAATATTTCTGTTTATGAAACACTGTTTCACTAGTTCCTACATAGTACTGAAAATTGTGTCATAAAAGTTTTCAGATTCTTTACACGATCTTTCACTTTTTAACATTTTTATACGTGATTTCAATCAATTTTATGAATACTGAGGAACTGTTACTTGATCACTGATATTTGTTAAGAACGAAAAATTTTCCGGAAAAATATAGAAGAAAATTTTCCACCTCATATCACGGCTAAACAACGATGTAGGAATAAGTGGAGTATAATTTTATGAATCGGAAAATTTTCCGTTTTAAAATTTTCCGGAAAATTTTCATCACTGTACAGGACAGACATTTCTTCGATTCATGAAAAATTGTTTCACTTGTTCCTGCATAGTATTGAAAATTGTCTGAGCCATGAAAATTTTCAGATTCTTTAAACGATCATTCACTTTTTAACATTTTTATACATGATTTCAATCAATTTTATGAATATTGAGGAACTGTTACTTGATCACTGATATTTGTTAAGAACGGAAAATTTTCCGGAAAAGTATAGAAGAAAATTTTCCACCTCACATCATGGCTGTACAACGATGTAGGAATAAGTGGAGTATGCTTTTATGAATCTGAAAATTTTCCCGAAAATTTTCATCACTAAGCGTGGACATTATTTATCATAATTTTTCGTCATCGCATCCTTCCAGTATTAAACATGTTATTTCAAAAATAATTCTGTACGGCTCCTTTATTAACCTGTCATTTGGAACAGACAGTAGTTGACGGAATAATAAAAACAAAAAAAAAAAAAAAAAAATGTGGAAAGAAGTTCTGTTAATATTTGATTCAACACAGAAAGAAACACAGGTATTGTAAAATATTTTACAAGACATTATTGAGTATGTACTTTTCATAATAGTTGAGGTCATAAATGAAAGGAAAATTGTTATATTTGAGTGAACAGAGGAACTTGAATATTGTAAAAATCTTTTTCAATATGCTTTTTTTAATTCTTTCACTCCAGATTTCTTCATAGTCTGTTATTAAAATACTTACCAACATATCCTCATTTTATTGTCCTAACAAACCAATATATATTGATAGTAAAGTAGTTTAGATTGATCGAGCTCCTGGGCCTTCAGAATTTAATGCCACGCCCCCCGCCCCCCGTTACGAAATCCTGGCTAAAAGAATCAATATATGTTCCAGTAAAATAGTTTAGAATGGTCGAGCCCCTCGTGTGGTGACCATAGTATTTCATGTCACGGATCCTCCTCCACGAAATCCTGTCTACGTGCCTGACTGGTCTTCAACTAACAACAGAACTGGGGGAACGCAGCACAAACATAAAATCAAGCGCATGTGGTTAAGTAAATTTTATGCCAAAATACATATTAAGTATGACATTTATCTAAACAAAATAATTTATTTTCGTAGTACATCTTAACCCACTACTTTTTCTTGAAAATCACAGGAAAGAGTTTGAAAATATTGCTTGTAAGTGGTTATTATTTTATCTTTATAGGTGCTGCCATCTACTGGATAATTTAAAAGTTCCCAATAAATGATTAAAAACTTTGAGCTCTTTGCGCACCATTTATCCTCATTCGATTGGAATGAAATTTCACAGGATAGTATATCAACAAGTGACACTAAATGAAAGGGTGTTCGATCTCCTTCAATTGTCATATATTCTAAAATGTTATCTGTATTTTTTCAACTGAAATAACTTTTTCTTTCTTTTAAAATGCTGACAACCCGTAAAAAATATTAAAGGGCAGATTAGATTTAATTACTTTCACACATACCAAAATGAAAAGTTCTGTTTATTCCTATTTATTATACCTTTAATATATTTGAAATACGTTTAGCATAATACAGTGAGACCATTCATTTTAATTACGAAAAGTAACTGTGATGCTACTTGATTTTTAAAAAGTCGTTCTTGTGTGGTAACATATAGCAGTCTTTTATTGACTTTTCAGCATTTTTAAAAAAATGTTATTTCCGTGAAGTGAAGAATTTCAGATAACATCTTAGATGCATAATAGTTGAAGAGAAGTAATCATTATTTTATTAATCTGCGCCTGTGATTCTGTCGCTTGAATTTAGTCCGTTTTGTCTGAATTTTCCTTTGGGTTTGTCCTCTTGAATTTTGTCCTGCATTCGTAATAATCACTTTGGTAATTCTAACAGAGGCTGTAAGAAGAACAACTATTTTTTTCAAGTATTTTCAATATATTTTTTGATGTTATTCTTCTTGTTCTTCTCTGAAAAATGACGAGGATACAGTTCTTTATCAGCAGTGTTATTTACATCTACTTTGGTAAAGATGAATGTAATTTTTTAAAAATACCTTCGGGCAAATGGAAAATTGATTGACTCAGTTGGAAGAAAGCCGTTTGACATTGTAAGTGAAACAAACACAAAATAAACTTAATTCAGTATAATATCAAATTATTTCACATCAAGATTTTATGTACTTTTTCAGTAGTTCATCTCTAACATGCTAAGGGTCGCAGTACGTAAAAGGTGCCACAGTTCACATCCTCAAGACATGTTTGGCTATATATTAAGTAAACAATGCAAGAGGATGCATAAGGCGACTCTTAAGAAAGAATGTTCGTGTTCTACATCGCAACTCCTTTTTCGGCATCACCTTATCAGCTGATTTGTCTTATATACATTACTATATGCAATAGTATCATATATACTTCTATTTTCATATTTATATTGTCAATGTAAATAGCAGCAATACAAAATATCAATATCGAAATACTTGTATGTTTTTTGTAGTTTCAATCAAATCAAAATGTCAGATAATCGAGGATAAGGGCCGTCTTACGCATTCCTTTGCATTGTTTGCTTAATATATGGCCAAACATGTCTTGAAGATGTGAACTGTGGCACCTTTTACGTACCACGAGCAGTGGCTGTTTTAGCGGGTAGGCCGTGTAGGCACGGGTCTACCCAAAAATTTTGAAAAATATATAAACACTAAAAGATACAATAAAGAGTAAATATATTTTCCACTTTTTATATTAATGGTAAATAATTATTTAATAAACAGCATCAACCATTACTGTAAAAGTAATTTCCTATATATGCAAGGGAGTGGGCTTACCCAAAATTAAAATCCTAAAGCCACCCCTGAGTGCGAGCCTTAGCATATTGGAGGTGAACTACTGGAAAACTGAATAAAATTTTGTTGTGAAATGACTTGACATTAGACCGAAGTTTGTTTTATCTTCGTTTGAGCTATAATATCAAACGGCTTTCTTGCAACTGAGTCAATCAATTTTCCATTTCCATGCAGGTAGCAGTGGCGTAACTAAAGGCTTCGGGGCCATCCCGCAGGCAGCGTGGACTGGGGTCCCTTCTCTACGCCCTACATCACGATTTGGGGACCCCCTGATGGCTTGGCATATGAGGGTCTGCGGGGTCCTTATTTACGCCCCTGGCAGGTAGCTTTTTTTCTTTAAAAAATCACATTAATTTTTACTGAAATAGGTGTAAATAACACTGTTAATAACAGAACTATCTCTAGTTATTTTTCCGAGAAAAACAAGTAGAATAACATCTAAAACTTATGATAAAACTTTAAGAAATAGTTATTCTTCTTACAGAATGTTACAATTACTAAAGAAAAATTATCTTGAAGAAATCCCTCCCTGGACAGAATTCCTCGTCTCGAAAGGTTAGGCAGAACAGGAATTCCCGTTCTGTCTAAAGATAAAAACATTTAAAATATTTTCTACAAAGTGCTGGAGGGCCTTCAGGCAGAACGGGAAGACCCATTAACGGAAAAATCTTGCTATTTTGTTTTTTAAAGATTTTGAATTCTTTTTAAGTGCCAATAGAATAAAACAAATTGCTTTCGACAAGGTAAATTTTCAAGCAAAGCATGCAACGGAAGATTGAATGAAAATCAACCTTTACAGGGCTGTGATCGTCACAAAAACGTTCGGTCAATCGATTGCCAACGATTTAATCTCGATGTCACACCAAGCATGAGAAAGTCGACGCTAATTGTCTCTCGCTGAGGAAGGAAATCCAATGCAACCGTTCGTTGCGTCGACAAATTTTAAAATTTGTAAAAAACTTAATGCAATATTACACCCCCCAGATTTTTTGAACACCCCCCTAAGTTCAAAATTCTGGATAAACCAGTTAAAAACGTTTAAAGCTGTTGATCCCGGTAAAACAACAAAATATACTTCGTTTGCAAATGCAATTTACACAATAAATAACTCAAATAGTGTGACAAGCAGGGAAAGCAGAAAAACTGTTATATGGTAAACGAACAGAAACAAAAATCACAAGCTGAATGTTTAAAGTGTATAGCAAGAAAACAATCACCTGAGTATGTGGCGCAGTGAGTAACATTCTAACCTACCACCCATCTGATTCGTGTTCGAATCCTCGTCAAGTATAATTTATTTTTTTCGCCGAAGGAACAGCCATTACATGTAGTATTAGAGTTTTATATATGGCTTCATTCTGTTATATTTTTTCTTATTCTTGTCTAAGGTAATAATATAAGGTTGCAAGTATGATTCCATCTAGGTAGATGAAAAGTAACAGTGTTCTAGATTTCTTTCCATTAATAAAATATAAAAATAAGCTTACACCCGAAACTAAATATACAAGTAATTGAAATGAAAGTAGTGTCTGCCATTTGACTCTATCATAATTTATCTCTCTGTCCGCCTATCTGTCTGTGTGTTTCATCATAACTCTCGTAAAACTTATTTCATTTTAATTGAACTTCGTATATGCATCTCTCCAATCTTTAAAAATAACTTTATTGTTTGATGTTGCAAGAACCTATCAAAGTAAGTGAATAAAAGAGAATAAAATCCTCTCCGTACTGCAGGTTTTCACATACAGAAAATTAATCTCTGGTAGAAAGTAAGTAAACATGATTCGAATTCGATAAAAACGTAGCGCACACTTTCTTTAGAGTTTCCCACTCATTCCCGATGATTGTAGTTGAAACCGATGAAGGATAAGTTAGTGAAAGATGTAAGTTCTCAAAACTTCGAAGTTTCATTATTGAAGTAACCTAATACTAAGAAAATAATTTTCTTTGATAACAACAATAATTTGATTTCGCGGGAGATCATGTGGTTCGCATTCCACGTTAATAAAAGAGAATAAGATTATATTCCGTCCCGTTTAATATCGCTTCGCTGCTGAAAGGGATGTTAAACTCAAAATTAACAATGATTCGACTTTGATAGAATATGACACATACTTTTGTTTAGGGTTTCCAATCACCCCATCCATGGGCTAAAGTTTGTCAAGAATTTAAGGGTGAATCGCCAAGGATATATATATATATATATATATATATATATATATATATATATATATATATATATATATATATATATATATATATATAGTGTCGTAATTCTTTGCTGTGATGACAAGACAACCTCGATGTCATCCTTCTTAAATACTGAGCGAAAATTAGAGAGATTGCCCCTCTTCTCCACTTAATACCGAAATTTCTAAGCACAGTCGGACAAGTGCACACTCGTTTTAAATACGGATTTTATATGTAAATAAGGATTTTGTGGGTAATATTTATATGACATTGAATATAATGTGTTACGCTAGTAGCAAATTAAGCATGAATGCTAAAACATTCTTCAGTTTCAGCTCTCAAGAGATTTTGTTTCCTGTCTTTCCATTATTTTGTCAATAGCTTACAAAACACTGCCACCAGACTTTTTTCATGTATAGTCTTTCACATTTGTTCCCATGTACTTTTCTCAAGGTTTCAGTCCTTTGGGCAAAAGGAGATGGGTGATTAATGAAAATAAATTCTAGTTAAAGTAAAATTTTAATGGACCCTTAACGGGAATCGAACCCGATAGTACAAGAACCAAAAAGAACACGCGCTAGCCAGTAGACCAGCAGAAAGCATATAAGTTTAAATAACAGTATCATATAAATTCTCAGTGTGTATTATTTGCCGTCGTCTCCACGTCTGTTCTAGTCATACCCGGGACACAAGTCTGACTGCTTCCAGATCACGAAATTCTTAACCTGTTTGATCACTGCTTCCTAATATCAATATAATAAAAGGGTTTGTTCAACCCCAACGGATAAGAACTGACTGAGGTCGCTCTAAAAACGAAGTTTGATTCTCGGGGGAGCTCATGTATTTCGGATCCCACGTTAAGCTGCAAGTCCACGTTTCACATAGTCTCGCTGCTGAATGGTACTCTAAAATAAATCAACTACAACAACTAATAACACATTCTAGAAACAGGACAAACATATTTGTATAATAACAAGCATTATGTGAAACCTTCCGAAGCATCCGAACACCTGAAAAAAGATTTGATGCAGGAACATCCACCAAAAAATAGGTTCTAGCAAACGAAGTAGGCTATTTTTGGCATTATTCAATTTGATCAGTTGCTACATTTCCTAGTGAAATGTTGACCTTACATGCTCTCCCTAAAATATACGCAAAGGAAAAAATCTTTTGAACAAAAATCCAGCGTTAGATACGTTGATTTATATATTAAAAAGTCTGGAAGCAGGAGATGGTTCAATGAGCCGTTCCCTGGATTTATGGCTAGTTTAGTCAGTTTATAACGACAATGTCAAACTTGTGTTGCGTTCTTCAAGGTTTCAACTTCTTAACATATTTTAGATTCTATCGAGAATCAAACATGAAATGAAATCTTTGAGTTTTACGTCCCACGATTATGCCGGTTAGGCTAAAGGAGACGGTGATGATGAGAAGTGAATGAAATGGTGGAATGAAGAAAGTGGGAGGAAACGGGAGAACTCCGAGAAAACCCATGAGTACGGTGTTTGTCTACAAAGTTTACACGGCGCGAGCTGGGATCGAACCAGAGACCCCAAGCACCGGAGGTGAACGCTCTATCACTGAGCCACCGCGCCCCCTCTATCGACAATCAAATTCAAGGTCTATATTTCAAGGTTAAGTGTCCCTATCTATTCAAGAAAGTTCTATTGCAGCATATAAGGGCAAATACTTTTGCTAACTTCAAATACTCTGCACTCCGTTGCAGTTTATTAGAAACCATTGCTTAATTCTAGTATAGAATTGTTCATAATATTTGTCATAATATCTTCGACATTTTCAAGTATGAATTTATTCATTTTTTGTTTTCATTTATGTAACGAAATGTAATGGCATGGTGCTATTTTGAACTATGCTCTCTGTTTTGTTTAGAACTTAAGATGAGCATTTCTTTTCTTTTTTAAAGATGGAAACCAATGCGCTGATAACACAAAATAACTGAAACCCATCTTGTTGATCATTGGTGTTTGTAGAGTATAATTGAAGAGAATTTAGCTGTCAGCTGTAAACCTATTCATAGCTAATAGAAACATCTAGAACGGTCTTTGTGCTTGTAAAATCTACTTCATTTCCCTTACTTGACAAAAAGATGTAGAATGTCGAATCACACCTAAAATTTGAATCATAAAATTTTGTGCAGAATTTTATAATATTTTTCTTTTTGCTACTGACCTCCCTAATCAATGAAAAAAGGCAGATTGAGGAAGATTGAAACACTGGTTGTGTAGATAGGAGTTCTGTACGGAGCCACGAAATAACAGGAAACATGATACGTATCTATCACAGAAGAAAATGCATGTTTTCCACGGAAAATTATTTTATGAACGTTATAGCAATAGAAAGTTTGAGAAAATCAGTTCACTTCTTCGTTTCAATGACCGTATTTGAATATTTAAGGCAGTGAATCTTGATAATATATAAAAAAAAATATATTACATGTACTAAAGCAGGTTAGGCAACGCATAACAAATAGTGTAACAAGCAAGGAAAACAGCAAACCTGTAATATATGTTAAGTTCCACACAATAAAAATATAAAAATCATTTCAGTATTTAAAGTTTAATGAAAGAATAGCCCATGTGAATACGTGGTGTACTGGATATCGTCCTTGCCTATTAATCAAGCGATCAAAGTTCGGTTCTTCATTAAGCCTACTTGGTTCTCTTTCTTTTTTGTTTCGTTGAAGGAACTGCTATAAAATATTGTATACTAAGATTTGTTTCATCCTTTTAGATTTTATTTTTCTAACAAGGAGAAAGCAAACTTTGATAAATAAACTTCGGGACTATCTTTCGCGAGAAAGTACTGCATATTTAAAGTGTTAATATTACAAATTGGGAGAGTGCAATAGACAAAAATAGCGGAGAAAAGGCGTCTTAAAGTTTCCAACTCGCCGCATATATGATACGACGCGTATAGTTACCAAATGACAAAGTGGTAGTGAGGAGAATTTACGACTCACGCGCAGAGGGTCCCGAGTTCGATTCCCGCTCGGGTCAGTTTTTTTTTGCTTTAATTAATAAAGTAGCAATTTGTAACTACAAGTAAAATATTAACTCACCACATGTTTATAATGCATAAAATAGAAATATACAAATCAGTAGTAAAACCTTTCAATGTTCCATATAAACCAGCAACAGAATGTAACCTACTCCGGAAATATATTTATATCATGAATTGTATTATTGTTACCATAGTCGTTGTGTAAAACATGTTCTTGACGCATTGTGGTATGTTTGTGGACAAAGTGCGAATTATAAGGGGAATGAGGGAGAAATCCCCTTTGGTCATAGCATGCATCCAGTATTACCAAAGGGGATTTCCCCTCATACTGAAGAGCAAATAGGCACAGGCTACAACTTAGTGAGCAGATGATGTCACGAACAGCTTCAAGTAGTAGTAGTAGTAGTAGTAGACGAAGGATTGCCACAAACAAGTGTTGACTGTTTGAACCAGAAAAAATTCCACATTCAAATTCGCACAAACTGCGTCAAGTCACTTGTATACATAATGGTAATATTAGAACAATCACAACAACTGACGATTGAGAAGATGAAAACACTGGAAAGTATTGACATTGGATTATTTAGTTTAACGTACTACGCTCTTAAGGCTAAAGATAACGCATAATTAATGAGAGTAAACGAAAAGGATTCTTTTCCTTACCGGGAATAGAACCCGGAAACGCAAGCTCCAAAGTCGCACGCGTTACTCGCTAGACCAACATGAAAAGCTTGAAAGCTAATATTTGTCAGAGGGTAGAATACTGTATTCACATTTATTTGCAACAGTTTACTTACAGAAAATAACTTAGTACTTTCTTCATTTACTTTTGTAACAGCTTGTAATAGTATTCATTAACTTCAGTATAGCACACAATCCGCTATCGAGTCACACTGATTGAATTATAGATATGTATTTCATTTATTTATATTTACTAAAAACATTTCCGAAACAGAAAATATAACATTACTTTTTGTAAAATGTTTATTATTTTCATGAAGCAAAGATTAAATATTCTACTTGGGTTGAGAACTATCCCTAATATACTTTTAATAGACAACTAATAGTTCACGGTTTTATTTCTTTAAATTTTTTACGTAATACTTGCAGAAACTATTCGCAGTAAATGTTTTATTTTACTATTATTTCATTTGTCATAAATTAATTAACATTTCCGATATTTATAAGTTTGCCGTTTAGGTCATGATAATGGTTAAAAATGAAGTTTTCTCTTTTTACAAAACTGTTCCCAATTTTAAAATTTTCAAAGACGTAATTCCGAATTATTTGAAAATATTCAAATAAATTAGAATAAAGAAGATAATACTAAAGAACTTTATTAGAACAAAACATTGTTGTTTAACGAATTAAGAGAATCAAGCTTTTCTCTAACAAAAAAGTTAATGCAGAGTATCGGATTTGAATTCATGATAGTGATAAAAGTAAAATAGCAAGGGAGGACGCGCAAACCAACTATTCTATGCAGTTAAGTTAAAAATCGTTTACTTCGTAGAGGTATATAAGGAAATCAATAACATAAAATGCTTGATCGCTTCACATATTTTGTGGCTTATTTCTATTTAGTCTTTTGTTTACCTATAAAATGTTTAATACTTATGATTATTAGAGTTGTGTCATATGTATAGTAACTAACATTATGGGAGATTTACGTAGCATTTCTAATAAAACTTAAAATTCCTTCTCTCTTTGTAAATTTCACTACGCATTTGGCAAGGTTACGAAACTGGAACTTAGGATTTGGCGATGAAAGTTTCGGAGATTTCTTTTTTAATTATAACGTGCTTATTTCTTAATTTTCTATTGAAATATTTTTTGTGAATATTTTTATTTTTCTGCATATTTTGAAGAAGACATGTCACATTTTCTATTATAAGAAAGAAAGTTATTTCTGTTTATGTCAGGCATGTGCAAATTGGAACACCTGGTGAGCCAATCACAGAGGACTTTTACTGCGTCGAGGATCGTACGAGACAATGTACAAAAATTTTCACAAGAATTGAATAGCTATATTCAATGGGGAATATCATTCTCGTACACTGACATCACAGGAATATTAAAACTGTTTTGTCGGTTACTAAAAATATTTACTTACTAAAGAAAAATAAGAATCTTACTTATGACGAGTTTTGAAGGACAAAGTTAAGTGGAAAGGGGTTATGCTGAAGAGAAAGCCATAAGTTTGGTTGTTTTGGAACACCTTGTTTAAAACCTACAGGATATATCATCTTGAACTATATTTATGAATTGCCGTTCTTTTTGATGATGCACTGTAATTTATATTTCGTAACCAGTGCATGATGGATTTTATAAATGTACAGCTGAAAAGTCCAAATGCAATCTGTATAGAACAAATTCTGTTTCTTCATGATGAATTACTGGTTTAAATTTGCGATTGACAATCTGAACTGTTGAAGAACCAATTCGTTTACTTGTATCCTCCTAAAGAAGCTAAGAAATGTGATAAGAGATAGTGCTGTGGTCATCATTTCAGGGATTCAACTGTAGGTCAAGTTCTTCCTACAAAGGAATGCTGATTTTACAAATCTGTTCATTTACAGGCGCCTTAAATTTACAATCATTCAGTCTCAAGTTGTTACCTTGAAAATAAAACTCAATAGCAAGTTGTTCCCAAGAATTAAAATGTCATTCAAAAATAACGGAATTACTGGTGCGGCTTGGAAAAAATATTAAGGGATTCCGATATTTATCAGAAGTTCACTCAAATAACAACGATTATTCGTTACTTTCATTTTTAGCAATAAATGAACGAGTCTTCGTCCATTATGATAAATACTCTCCCATATATCAGACAGAGGTGTTCGTAATATCCACTTTAGTGTTTACTTAAGGTAAGTTGTCATTCCCTTAAATTTTTATTCTTTTACTTTGGTGCTCGACGGATGAAATGACGTTGAACATGCAGAGTTATCTGTGTGTATGCGTGCCTTGAAGGCATCAGTGGACCGCTCCATCGAAAAGGTAGAGTGGGCCGAAAAAATGCAATTTTTTTCAAGTGGTAATACCATGGAAAAGTGCGGATTGAGGAGACTAAAAGGGAGTAAAAACTTGAAATAAAATCTGTTTATGTCTTCCAGTCGCGCGTGTACTCTAAAACGTGACAGAATTTAAAAATAAATCACGTGTTTTTTTTTTTTTATTTTAAAATTAGCCTCAATTCACGAATGTAATGGCTCAAATTCCTATTCATTAGAACCACAGAAAATAATGTTTAAATATTACTTAAAATCATTAATATCTTCCGTTCGTGCATCGCCTTCAAAGTTAATGACATTTTTAAACACAATTTACAAATAAAGGTAGATCACAATTCAAGGTAAAAAAAAAAAAAAACCTAACAACGTACATTTTTATTTATTTATTTATTTATTTATTTTCATTATTATTTGGTTGCCTTTATTGAATACGAGTTTAAATCTTTAAAAACAAATTATTTTAGGCCATCAGTAATATTTATAAACATATTGTTTAATGAGAAAACTAAGTTCTTGTGTGAGGAGTCGTTAAGTCCGAACGATTGAACATATGTTTTTACTCATTCTTAGCTAAATATACTTTGAAACAGTGTTGCCAGTCCTAGCCATGGAGTAGGCTGAAAAATAGTACCAAATTGAAACAAAAAGGGCTGAATTCATTATTTTATACCTGTGTAATATATGGTTCTATAACACGAAACTAAAAGAGGTAAAGTTCTAGAACACTCCCCCCCCCTCTTCCAAGAGTTCAAATCAAAAAAGTGCTCTTTTTAAATATTACATTTCAAAAACATCCAAATAGGAGGACCTGGTGTAGAATCGTTTTGATGTAGAACCTTTGCAACGACACATAAATTATAGATTTACTTGAGGACACGCTGGTCTTCTTCAGAATATTAAACACTTAATTCACTGTGTGTGTGCTTTAAAAAAAATCAAGCTAAAATTTCCACCACATTGCTTCTTTCTCGTTTCCTTCATGCGCGGCGTGGATGCGCCTATCTAGTCTCATTTGTTTCCCGGTATAGTTCGAATTACGAATTTTCCACACAAAGTTCGTAGCGTTATGCGGTACAACGTCACAGAGTGAATGTTCAATAGCATTTTTTAAGAGTCAACACACAATATGAGTAACGTGAGATATAGGAAAAGCCTTACAAACACTTTTGAAAATGTGACAAGTATTTGTAAAATGGTGCTGAATTGGATAGATTTGCACCAACTTTTTCACAAAAGGGGCTGAAAATGCCAGCGTGGTACCAACGAGCCGATGAATGACAAGGGCTGAATTTGGTACAATTTTTTGTCACCCCAATTCGCAACTTCTAAACGGTGTTACGGCTTGAAAAACAATGAATTTTTTCGAAGCACTAAATATACATATATTTTCTTCTCGCTTTATTTTGAAACTACTTTTTCTCATACTTTCCGAGTTTACTCACTTTTCTACTTGTTCATATTATGGAAACGGAAGGAACGTCACAGAAATACCGAAGGCAGCTAAGAAATGCACATGTGTTTTTAGTTGAATTCGAACCCAGGATAAACTGCGTTTTGTAATAACCGCCGAACGCAACAGATCCCTCGTTTATGATAATGGTGACTAGATTAACGAGGAAGGGTTTTTAAACTTATCGTGTTTGTTGCTATTAAAAGTTGATTAATATCGTTGGATTTTGAACGTTCCTGAATTTGGAGTTCTCTGGCATATTAATTATCCGATAATATTATTTACATCTGCAAGCAATAATATCAAGCACTGACAAATCAAAGGGTGGTTATTGAACCTTATTTCCCATTGTTAGCAAATCAACATAAAGAACAAACTACGTTACAAGTTGTAGTGCTGAAATAACTGTAATATAATTCAGTGATCTTTTTTTTCTTACATAATGAGATACTAAGCAGCTGTTCGAAATATTGAATGAGTAGTTTCTTTGATTTACATCTTTCCATATTGCTTTCTATTCAATAAAATATATTACCTGAAAAATAAAAGAAAGAAATGACTGAATGTTTACTTTTTTTTCTAGTTTAACGGTCCATGGTTAAG
The DNA here is from genome assembly GCF_964235325.1 of Thermobia domestica. Taxonomy (NCBI): domain Eukaryota; kingdom Metazoa; phylum Arthropoda; class Insecta; order Zygentoma; family Lepismatidae; genus Thermobia; species Thermobia domestica. Next base: position 201,264,265 of record NC_137458.1, on the reverse strand, counting down.
TCCTTTAAACTAAAGGTGAAGGATAATTAATAAAGCAACTGATGGTGAAAATTTTTAGTACTCTCCCACCGAGAATCGAAGCGGAACCATACGCACATCACACAGGCCCATAGCCAGCCGAAAAATGTAGGGGGTAGCGATCCAACCGTATCATCTATCTATTAATCAGGGGCAATTAAAAGCGCCTGAGCTCCAACCTATAACTTTGCCTTCAAGTCTTTCATTTACGGTTATGTGTGATTTCACGTTTAACAGAGACATTTTGAGTATTTGTACTTTAAATAGTCTAAATTAGTTAACTATATCTTTTTCATAGAGTTTATGATATAAAATTATTTTTCAAAGCCTTTGTATTTTAATAAGCCTTCTCTAAAAACAATGCATGTGAATTGTGCTTCCATCTTCCAAGTTCTTTTAAACTATGTTTATATGTTTGTGGTCAATCCTTTCGACAATGAGATCTCGGAAACTACAGGCTCTAGAAAGATGACGTTTTCACTCATCGATTGAAAATTTTGCGTAGATTTTCCAGTTCTAATTGAATATTAAAAAAAACATGGCCATTATTTCTTTATTACATTTTTTTAGGGTACACTGGAGGCGTTGAAATTAAAAAAAAAAAAAACTAAAACATCATATCCTATGTGTTATACATTCCAACACCACAATGTTGTATATGTCTCAGGCGTTTGTTCCATGGCCAAACAATAGTGAAAAAGGAAGGATAACAATTTCTCGAGTCTAAGATAAATCTTTATTTTTTGAGTGTTTTGCCCAATGAACACCATATATAACTGACATTATAATTAATTGTATATGTAATGTATTTGCTTATTACATACTGCATGCAAGAATAAAGAAAACACTGGTCATACATGAATTAGAAACTACAACCGGAAGTAGGCTCAAATCTTGCAAACGGTGCGAGATATTGAGAAAAAATAATCGAAAAAATCTCCCTTTTATGATACCCCTTGCCGATTTTTAAAAATCAAGACGTCTTTCACTTGTGTCTGTAAAGGGACAGGTACATATGTTGTGAGGAATGAGGAGATTTATGCTCATATGCGAATGATGCGCTGTGTAGAGAGCGCAGGTTCAGCTAGTCTTACGATTAGTTAATTTGCGAGACTACCGGGAAAATTTTAGGGGACCATAAAAATTTACGAGGGGGTCGACTCCCGTAGACCCCCTGTGGATACGGGCCTGACATTAGAGACAAAAAGACTTGTAATTTGCTTTAATATGTATGATTTAATTTCCTATATTACGTAACTGTGATGTATTTATAATATTGTCTTGTAAATAGACGATACAGTGAATCAAATTTATGATAAGATAAATTTGATTTCGATTCGAGTATGGATGCGTTAATTATCATACCGGGATGCATGTAGCTCATGGAGAACTGAATTTAACGCCACGGGGCTCGAACTTCAGGTCTAGAAGTCTAAAATTTAATATTGTTTTTTGAAAGATAAAAGAGAAAGTTAGTGCTATAATGTAAAACAATAATTACTCTACTTTTCCCCAAAACGGTGTAACCAGGGCGCTAGAAAACAGTAGGTGCGTAGTTATTACGAATTTATGTATAGAAATTGCAGGTTAATTTCACAGAATATTCATATACTGCAAAGCTGAAAGAGAGATGATATACTAGTCTGGTACTCAAGAGACGGGCTGTGCTGACTATCTCACATTCAGCAAGTGATTTTTTTTTAAAAAAAAGAAAGACAATTGCAGAATGACTTAAACGTCTTTTCAACAACAAAAAATTGAATGAAGAACAATAAATTAGATTGTTAAACCTTAAACGATCAGCTCAGCTAGTCTCTCAATATGCTGGTGCTACAATAAAAAAAATGATCTACCGAAGTTTGGAAAGTGTAGAAAGTTAAAATTATAATGCAACAAATGACAACAATTATGTGGAATTGACGTAAGTGATAAAATTTATTTTTAAAGAATTTAAAACGCAACACAAAATTATAAATTAATTAAGAAAATAACAATGGCATGGATCTTTAAAAAAAAGAAATTAAGGAAAACTAATTTTGAGGAATTAAACAAATGTTTCAATCCTTCCAATAGGAATCTTTTAGTAACCTAATCCTGCTATGCTGATTACAATTTGATTTCATTGCTAAATTAGCGGTTCTATTCACGAAATCTGAAGGATTTCGGCTTCCAGTTTGTGTGTTACTATTATTGTTGTTCTTTTTATAACGTACTTTAAAATCAGAGCCCTTCTACGAAATATTATTTTGACAATTTAGGACAGTTACACAAAAATAATAAACTGGAATCGATTCTAGATACACCAGGAAACTAATTTTCTCTTTTTGAATTATATAACTTAGCTCAGTAGCGAACAAATAGCGTTTAAGCGAATATAAAAGTACTTATTAAACCCAAATGATATCTATGAAGGAGAGACAAAAAGAAATTGACTAAAGTAGAAAGTGGGTGAGTTATCCAGAGACAATTGGGTAATTTTGAATTTATATATATAAAAAAATAAGTTTTGACTTGTTAGCAAGATGAGAACAATTACAAAGAAAATGTACAAAAGGAGATAGGATAGATGTGCACTTATAAAACAATGTTTACACATTGGTCTACATGGTAATCACATAAGTAAATTTTTACATACAGTATGTATTCAGCATTTAAAAAAATTCAAATACATCAAGACAAAACATTTAATAATTTTAATCATATATTATTATACACATTGATACATATACAGAATGTATATATTTATACAAATATTTATGCTGCTAAATGGGAAGTTAAGCGAGTATTTGGCCAAGTACTCCATCGAATGTCGACATTTCAAATTTTTAGATACATTTAAAAATAATTATTTATTTCTTAGTAACGATAATTAGGCTCGATAATATTTGTTTTTCTAAATATTTCTTTCTCGAGAGATATGCCTACGCCTAAGATTCCTAATCTAAATTAACCTAATGTGAGTCACATAGTAATTAATAATTTGATGCCGTAATATATATATATTCCTTTCTCGTTATTTATTCATTATCACTTGGTCTATATAAACTACGGCTGAACGCAGCAACTTCAAACTACATATTCATTATAATGTGTCAGGCATCCAACACTACTCTTCTTCATGGCTTATATAACCTGGATATATATTGTTGACACATTTAAATTACATTTTTAGCAACAGTAATGCTTAATATATTGAGAATACAATAACATACTTCCGCAAAAGACTAGAGCTTTTCTCTTGGCAACAAATGCATATTCACTTACTTAAATTTAATATTTTAGCAACACTGAATGATTAAAACGTATACAAGAACAATTGATAAATTTGTTACAGTAAAAAGGTTGCAATGCTGATCTAAGAATATGAAACCCTTGTTATTTGGCAATCTATTTGGTAACTTCTGTACACTAACCAGATAATTCCATTTCTTTTTTTTAAAATGATATTGTGTTAATCATAAAACAAACTCTAAATATATTTTGTAAGATCTTGATAATAGGAAAATGCAGAAAAATCATCCTAGCTATTGGTGGCTATCATATGTAAATTTAAAAAAATAAAGTTCATAAATTGTTCATTCCGTCCAACGACAGTAAATTTGAATGGTGATAATTGTTCCGACCTGATGACCAACAAAGTTCATAGATAAGTGGATGGGATCGGCCAAAGTACTCCGGCTTTGGGTTGTAATAGGGGAGAAGTTTTTAAAACTTCTACCTTTTCGCTGTTGCCTTGCATCTTTGGATCGTCCACTAGAGTTGTATTTACCTCCTCATTGATGTGAATCCATCGCACTACACTGCACGGGATGTCGCTTCTCCAATTCACTCCACCGTGTATCATGGAAGTCCTTCCTTCTTATCCCGACGGCTGCATCTCTGGTGGACGAGTCTCTTCTGATCTCCAACTACCTCCTCTCGAGACTTGGCTTCTAGTAAAGTTTTGCACCCCAATACTTGAATCTCCTCGTGGCCATCTAGTCTGATCATCTAATCTTCTTTTTTTAAAAAAAAAAATGAAATAAAATAAGTTCCATCGTACACCTTCACTGAGTTCTTTCGTACGGAATTAATACAAATTGTCTCACTACTTGGAGTGGAAATGTAACTTTGCCACTACACTACCTTATTGGTTTTTACGTAGTTAAAAATAATTCAAAAATGCTTCCTAGAAAAATTCGAACGATATCGATTATAGTACGCGACAAAACATAACCATTTTTTCCCTCGAAGGTCAAGATCTAAGGATTTACTTGTTCCTACCATAAATTCTTCTTTGTAACTAGATTCCGGAGTTGCCGCTCCAACTTAGGTAGCACTGTTATTCAGCTCTCAGTATGGCTAACCCCATTACTGTTATCATAGCATTGTACAGCGTTTGTTCCGTCTGGCCTCCGTAGGTTTTGCAGCGTGATTGAAGAAGGTACATTTCGGTTGCTAGGCTTTGCAATCATTCTACGTCATGTGACACTATATGAAAGCTATTTTATTTTACTTTGTTCAGCTTAAAACACAAATTACTTTGATGTAAATTATGTCGGAGGTATATAAATGTTATTGTATAAAGCAAAACTTCTATACTTCCGATCCAAGCCTTTGCATTATGTTTTCTCCATAAATGACGTAAAGGCAATGTTCTAAATAGAAGAGGAGGAGTATGCGGGGTACTTCCTTAGATCTTCCACTTCGAGCACTGCGTAAAGGAATAGAAACCCAGTTTAAAAACCAAGATCTTCCTATCTCGAATATTTTCAGTGCGTATTGCGTATTCGTTGATGCTTGTATTGCGACATTGGGCAGGCATAGTCTTTCACGGACCGTAGCTCCAGGAGGTCAGATTAGTACTTATCTATATTTCCTAGGTAATTCCAGCCACACCGGGATATCACTCCTGTGAGATCAGCGAATTCAAGCAGTCCTGGGGCTGGTCAGAGGAAATATAGGTGTGACCATTTGTACTCACCAGACTGTGGTGGCGTTGCGGCATCCATCCAGCGTCGTGAGGACAATTGGGAAGCTACTTAAAAAAGTAGCGAACTGCAGTCTAGGAAGCCAGTATTAACGGAGAGGGTAGCCGATCTGCTAACAACACATCACCCCACAGGAATGAGTGTCATTGAGTCTAGGCGTCCTAAGAACTGTTGGACCAGGAATTTAGTTATTATTATTATTGCTAATAATAGTATTAGCAGTAGGCTTAATTAAGATTCTGCCTGTTTGCTCTGTTCGTACCTAAGTACATTATTTCTAACTTTACGATATAGTTAGGCAGTCAATAATTGGTCAGTTTCTTTTTAATGTGATTCATCAAATTAGGATACTACACACAGGAAATTAATTTGATAGCTTTATTACTCAGATATTAACCTGCATACATTAATAAATATTAGGATCTAGATACTTAATAGAAAGCTTTTCAACCATTTCCTTTCTTAAAGAAAAAAAATTAAATTGTCATTATACACAGATGGCCTGTTGAATAATAATAATAATAATCATATATTGCCCCAGGACATTGAACAAAGTTATCGTGTCTTGCAAAATGGTTTTGGTGGAGACAAGGATCATATTGTTATCGGGATAGATCAATCGCCCTCAGAAAGTGAGAAAAACGAAAACTAGAACATGTTTTAAACTCTTGAAGTGGTAAGTTCCAATTGTTTATTTTATCTTTCTATGTGAGAATTTTCAAAATAATATTCAATCAGGTCTTATATACTGCTTTATGTGAGATTGATTCTAGGACATAAACATGCATGAAAGACATAAACAGGAAATAATAATAATAAATAATAATAATGTTATTTATAAAAGAGTAACATTAGTGCATCACGCTAACTTCTAATAGTAAATCACGTTCATGCTCATTGCAATAATACAATGCAATTTAAATTGGAGCATTTATATTCATGTAACCGCAAGTTCGTTGCTCGGCAAACTAAAAAAAAAAAAAAAAAAAAAAAAAAGTGTATGCAAACAATTAGAGCTCTTAATTAAGTACGATTTTAACCTATAATTAGTGCTTGAACTTTTCGGGTAAATAGGTACCCGTCTGCAGGGTTTGCCCAAGTGGGCCCAACCCGAAAAAAACCACCGGGTTTTTTCGGGTTGGACCCAGCTGAAAAAACCCATCTTAAAACCCACCTGGGTTTTTGACTTTTTTGTTAGTGTATTATTGGTACAACTAAGGTGATCACATTGAAAGTTATTATCATATTTTAAACTTTCTTTGGGCGAATTATATGCTTTCATGTTAAGATAGACAACAATATTCAACATAAGACCTTTATAAAGCTCTAAATGCACTGAATGAAATAATAAATAAATAAAACCCTCACCTTAGCTTGAGATAATTGTAGAACAAATTAATGTGTGGATTATGCTTATAGCCTATTTGAAGTAAAGTAAGCGATTGTATGTTCTAGAAAATACTTTCCATGAATAGTGTGTTTCCTGACTCGGCACCGCCGAGGGACGTTATCCCTCATACGTTGATGGGTTTAAGGTCATAGGTGCCGGTACTAACAGTAAATATGTAAATACATTAGTAAAACTATTAGTATTATTTCTTACCTTTGATGGTAACAAAAGTATTCAGTAAAATTTAGTTTTCCAACAACAGTTAAGTTCAGTCATTAGTTGCTAGCCTTCAAATAAGCATTCTGTAGAATCAACACTAGCAATAACGTAAAAATTCTTGTCAAAATTAAGAAGCTTAATGCTCGGATCTCCGAAGACTACGTAACGCTTACTATTTCAAGTGCTGCATTCAAACTTAAGTATTAATGGAAGTTTCGATGTACAGTAAAGCAAGCTGCATTTTCAGGGAAAACCCGTCATGAGAGAAGTGTTCGGGAAATTCCCGCAATTGAACCCACAAAGCATCGAAAGTGAATACTTCAACAATAAATCTATTTATTTTACGCTGGAGGATATTTCATTTCATTTTAGACATTTTGAAACATTTACTTTATAAAATATCAATTATAGGCCTATCTTTGTTAATTGTTTTAAATTAATTTTCGGAAAAGAATTGTCTTGCAACAAGTGCTCGGGTAATTCCCGTAATTGAATGCACAAAGCATCGAAAGACCATTTATTTTACGTTGAAAAATATTTAAGACATTTTGATGACTTACGTCTTTGTTTTAAATTAATATAGCTATGTGGTATTCATATTTGGCGAACGTCACTGAGGCTCCAAGTTGATCTACATTTGTTAGTTTGTCTGCCTTTACCACACAGTGCTCAACTTTCGGTCTTTTAAATTTTCAGGATACAAAACCAGAGACACTCTAAATTTTCTGTTTAGATTTTGGCAGCATGCCAACGTAAAATTACAAAATGGCGCGCCTTTTTTTTATAAATAGCTTATATCCACTGGCGAAAATCCCGGGGGGATGATGGGAACATATCCCCTACAATTTTGGAACTGTCCTCCTCAATAATCCGATTGGAAATGTGTCTTTTAGGAAGAAATGTGATGATTTGTGTCCAACTGTCACAAAGGAAAGTGAGATGAAATTGATACCTCCCAGAATAAGCCTCAAATCTGACCGCCTCCAAATGTTGAAGACAACCCTGCTCCCCTACCCATGTTGTCCCGGAGTCCCACACAGGGGACATAAAATATAACGATATTATTATTGCTTTACAACTTTAAAATCAGACTGGCCACATTGAAAACTGTTTACAGGGAATGATCATATTTGGATCATCTCTTGTGAACAGTTTTTAATGTTGCCGGTCGGATTTTAAAGTTATAAAGCAATAATATGTCGTTATATTTTATGCCCCCTGTGAAGGACGCCGGGACCGACATGGGTAATCCTCCTAAGCATTGTTTTTCGCCTTCATAAATATTTTGTACATCGCATGTATATATATATATATATATATATATATATATATATATATATATATATATATATATATATATATATATACCGTCTTACCCGTCCCCCCAATGTTGAAGACACGTTTGCGCCGCTGCTGATATCCACGCTACAAAGCGCAATTTTAGGTCTTTCAAGTTGAAATTTTCAAAGTAAAAGCACGAGAGACTAAATTAGCTGTATATATTTTGGCGGCATAAAATTTCAAAATGGCGTCCATTTTTCAAAATGGCGGGTATCCATGCTACAATGTGCAATTTTCGGACTTTTTAAGTTGATATTTTGAGGGTAGAAGCACAAGACATTCTACATTTGCTGTATAGATTTTTTCGGCGATCCAATATAAAATTTCAAAATGGCGGCATTTTTTTCAAAATAGCAGTGAATAGAAAGTTGTTGCAAGTTGTGACAATGACACTCATGAAATGTAAATTATATTTTAACATTTTTACCCCAAAAAGATTGAAATATTTGGAAAAAACCCAATTAAACCCGAAAAAGTCGCGATTAACACAGAGATATAAAGATAATTTATATTGGAAAGTTGGTTATGCGAACGGCGTGGTCACCCTGTATAAGGTGTAAAAGTTTCTAAAATATATGTACTAAAGATATGTATTTTAATAAAATAATCCTATTTTAAATGCTAATGACGATGACAATGATGGTCCATAATTCCTGATCATCCTGTATAATGTAAGTGTGGTCCTGACTTTTGGAACATCCTGTATAATATTCAAGTTGTATAATGTCGGTGACAATATGTAGTTCACAGAGAAAAAGAAAAAATATCGATGAAAATGTAGAATCATGTTAGGTGTCCTTGCAAAGATCAGTTGCTTTTTAAATGCGGAAATGCAAATCTCAGCATTCTTTCATTCAGCCGTAGAATAATAAATCAGCTTTTTATAAAACAAAGAGGAAATGTTTCTATCGCTATGAAAAGTGTTTTTATCCGTCTGAAGTGTCGTCTTCGTATTTTCTTCTTCCTAGTGGCGAGTGCTTTATTTTTTTTCATTTAAGTGAGAATGATTAAAAATGTTTTATGCTATTCAATGTTCTTTGAGTTAAATAATTTAGATACTTCTTTTTATTTTCTGCACGAGCGAAGACAAAGAAAGTTATTTATTCTTGTGCTATGACTTCTCTATCTTCATAAAATGGTTTAATTCTATCTACTGAAATCTCCTGTATTGTTTGACGATATGAGTCTGGAAATTTGATCTTATAAAGATTAGGATTAACCCTTTCGATGATTTCTAGAGGTCCACTATATCTAGATAAGAAGGATTCTGATATCCCAATTTGGCGATTGGGAAAAAATACAAGTTCTTTCTGGCCCTTATCAAAATTAGTTTGTTGATGCCTGTGGTCAAAATATCTTTTCTGTTTATTATAACTTGTGATTAAATTATTCTGTACGATCCCTCGTATCTTATTCAAATGTTCTTTGTTGACGCATAACGTCGGAGTTGATGCTAATGCTATATCAGAGATGGTCCTAGTTTCGTATCCATGCATAAGAAAAAAACTTGAATATTTAGTTCCAGCTTGTACGAATGTATTAATTGCGAATGTTATGTATGGAATTAGTTTTGGCCAATGATTTTGATTTTCCTGTACGAAAAATTTAAGAGCGTTCTGTATGATTCTGTGGAATGTTTCCACTACACCCAGTTTTTTGTGGTCATACGCTGGACAAAATTTAAATTCAAAATTGCAGAATTTTGCTAGATTCTGCAGCCTCTTAACGTTATGTACAGGGTGTCTGTCCAAATACAGGTATGAGAAAGCTCTGTATTTAAGAATGTCATATATAATTGTTCAATTTCTTCTGCTGTGATGTTATCTATACCTCTGGTTACACAGTATCGCGTGGTCATTTCAATAGCAACTAGTATGTGCTTGAATTTTCCATTTCCGACCGGCATCGGCCCAATTGAATCGTACTGCCAGGCAGTGGCAATGGGTTTAGATGGGTGATGCAGCAATTGGCCCGCCGGTTTAGCTGGTAACTTCTTGAGTCTGGCAAAGATTGCATGTCTATTTTATTGGCTATGTAAGCTTTCATATTAGGAAAATATTTTCTAAGCGCCGACTGATATGTCTTGGTATACCCGAAGTGCGGTGCCATTGGGTTGTTATGGATAGCCTCAAACCATTTGCCTAGTAAAGATTTCGGTTTGCGAAGTAAATACAGCAGTCCTAATTGAAAGTGTTTCTGAGTCCTATATAACAATCCATTTTAACAGAAAAGTATTTCGACGCACGGAGTGTAGATAACTTTTTAGGTTCTTTATTTTCCAATACAGTAATGACGTCCGAAAAGGAAGAGTCCTTCCTTTGTCCATCTGCTAAATTAGGTAACATAATGGATTGGTCAATTTGAAAGGTGTGCTCTAAAGAGTGCGAAGCAAAAACTTTAGCGTCTTCTGTGTCGGAGAAGTTATCAACTTCTTAATTCTCGTCCTGTTGTACATCTTGCTTGTCTTCTAAGCGGCTAAAAATGCTGCTGACTTTTAATGTGTTGAATTTCAAAATTGTAATCCGCTAAGAATATTTTCTAGCGACTAAATTTCCCGATTTTGTACGGCTGCGTGTTGAGTGAAGCCAAGCATTTAGCATCTATAAATAATTTAAATTTTCTATTTAGTAACAAATATCGAAATTTTCTAAGGACATATATCAGTGCATATAGCTCTTTTTGCCATGAGGCTCTTCTCTCGCTTTCGGTAAAACGGCGACTACAATAGGAAACAACACTTTCCTGATTGGTTTTACTATCATAAGAAGCCAATATGCCGCCTGTGGATGTTGACAATGCATCTGAATATGCTCGGATTTCAATGATGGGTCAAAATGAAACAAAGATGGAGCTTGTATAATATCCGTCTTAAGTTTTCCAAATAGCTCATCGTGCTGTGTTGTTTATTTCCATTTTAAATTTTTGTCCAAAAGAATTTGAAAGGGTTCCACTTTTTCCGTAGAATCTTTAATATGTGCTCTCAAATAAGAGCATAGTCCCAGGAAACTCTTCAAGGTCCGTTTAGAGGTTGGTTTCTTAAAATTTCGTATTTTGTTGGCAATTTTAGGTGATATTTTCATCTCCTTTCCATTAACTGTCAATCCTAAAGCTTCCAATTCCGAGAATAATAGATGGGTCTTGTTCGGGTTTGATCTAAAAACGTGCTTTCTTAAGTCTTTTAAAGAGCAATTTCAAGTCCGACAGTTGTTGTTTCCAATTTTTGCTCAATATGACGAGGTCATCCGCAAAGGCTGTTATGCGAGGTGGTAGACCCTCTACAAGCATGCGTACAGTTATACTTAGGGCTGCCACGGACGAGGTGTGTCCCATTACGCAGCGTTGAAATTTATACGCCTTTCTAGTATGATTAAGTTCAAAAGTCATGTATTTTTGACTTTTGGGGTGCAATAATAGTTGAAAACAACTAGGCTTTATGTCAATAGTCGAAATACAAGATTTGCCTCTAAGTACATGTAAAATGTCTTTTGTGGACTGGAAGGGAATGCTCAAATATTGTGTAAATTTATTGTACCCTGTAAATTCAGAACTAGGCGGAACTCCGAAGTATTTGGCTTCTTCACTATGAGAAGTGGCGAGGAATAGGAACTGTAACTAGTCTCTAATATTAGTGCCTAAAAGTTGTTTAATTTGTAAATCAATTTGCGGTCTTACTGCCAATGGAATGGGAGGTTATCTCTGATGAAAAGAGGCTCCTTTATCTATCCTTATCTTATGTATTATCTGTCAGGAAAGTAAATGAACACCTATTTTTCGAGTCTGGCATTCCTGCGCTTCATCCGTTAAGAGTATGAGAATTAAATCAATCAAATATTTACTAAGGAGCAAGAAGAAAAGTCTTATCTGAATAAGCCATTGCAGAGGGGCACAAGCTGTGAATACGAATAGTGCATAGTGTAAATAAAGGACGGTACTGAAAGAAAAAGCCAGAAACAGTTGCTAAACGGAGAAAATAGAGTAAAAATTGTCAAAGTGGGAACATAAAACACAAATACAACAAATACGCCGACAACTAAACGTTCACCATGCCATGATCTTGGTGTAGTGGTTAAGGTGCTGGCTTACAAATGCAAAGGACGCCAGTTCGAATCCCCGGCAATAACATTTTTAAAAACTTTTGTTAATAATACATACACCTCATGAGAGATGGTAAAAGAGGTCGTATTTAGTTTTTCGTAGCAATTATTATTGGTAATATTTAGTACAGATAATACTTTTTGTCTTTGCGTATTGCTTTTATTCTTGTCTTCATTTCGAAAGAGAAGAATATCCGAACAAATTCCACGAAAATTCCTCTTATTTTGAATGTAAACGCCACTTGCAATTAGTAAAGAATAAAAATTGAACGTTCCGACGTAGCTGAAAAGTAAAATAAATCATGGAAGTGGAGGGGTTCGAACCCATACTCATGATTATTAAAAATACAATCTCTACATGCATTACACCTCTCGACCACGTTTCTACGTTAACAAGTAAGAGGCTTGTGTTTAGGTTACGCTGGTCAATACGTTTTGCAAAGAGGCCTGGTTTAGCTCTGACGCAGCACAGGTGCGAGAAGGGAAAAGGGAGCAAAACACTTTTTATCTCTCCCTCTGTGTGTCTATTTATCTATCTATCTGTATATATATAACGCTATTTGTGAATGATATAACCACCATAATTTTCAGCGGATTGAGACGAAACTTGGCACAAACATTAATTATTGAAATTTCTTGAATGAGTTCGTTAACCAGAATAATCAGATGAAAATGTTCAAAATGGCGGCCCTTCAAACTCTTAAAAAGTTCCAAGGGAACCAAATTTCGCCCATAAATAGGTATTCAGAAAGTTTGAGTAACTTTTTCTCTTTTATTGAAATATTTGTGTGCAGGGACTTATCCTCTTTTATTGAAATATTGGAACCGATTAATCGCCTAAAGAAGGTTCACGCCCTTTCGCTACGGTCAGGCATTTTTTGCAGGAGGGGGATATTTTCCTATCGGAACAGATGATTGTTAGTGATTATATGAAATTACACACTAAAAGAGGAGTAACTTGTGAAACGTGTTATTTGAAAGAATAATATAGTATATGTGCTTTCCCCTAACACATAGAACTATAAATCATGTATCTCGAGTTCAGGAGCGTGAATGGCGAGGTGTGTTATTTGATTTGCTTTTTAGTAACACATTGCATTGCAAATAAAGGTAGGCAACATTAGTGGTAAGTAAAACAACAATAATAATAATAATAGGTGTTGTTTGGGGTGTAGGGTCGTCAAGCCTAGGAGGCTTAGGTGTGCGGGTCATGTAGCTAGAATGGAAGAAAATAGAAACGCTTTCAGTCTTGACTGGAAGACCAATCGGAAAACGACCATTAGGAAGACCTAGGCGCAGATGGGAAGACAATGTTAAGATGGATCTCGCAGAGATTGGAATACAAAGTAGAAACTGGATGCAGTTAGCTAAGGATAGAAATCAGTGGAGAGCTTTTGTGAACGTGGCATTGAACCTCCGGGTTCCATAGGCCACAGAATTAGTTAGTTAGTTAATAGGTGTTGTTTGTGGCAAGGTAATATCTTTCTCAATTCTTCTTCAAACGTAATGATTGTAACGCCGTATCTCCCTTACAAAATATTAGCAATTTACATCGAGAGAACGGGAAATTGTAGAGTGATGGGAGCAACGTTGAAAAGTATGCACTCATAGTACTCAGAAAAATAAGCAATTTCAATGCAAAATGAACGAAGAGCCATTGTCATGGAGAGTCATGGGGCCACGACAGAGCCCTCTTCAGGCAAATGTCGATAACTTAAATCGAGAGAACAGATGATAGTGGGATGGGACCAACGTTGGACACCGTGGACCTATAAGGCGCATCGAAAAAATTAGGGGGGCGCCAGCCAGCCTTACTTATTTCCACATAATAAAATTATATTGTCGAAATACACACACGAGTTAGCTAGTAATATTTCATATTATTATTATTATTATTATTATTATCAACAGCGTCTTTTCATCACGTGTGCATGTTTGACATGAAACCAAAGAGAAGATCCATCATTCGTAGAAAGAATAAGAATAGCCAGTTACTTTAACTATGAAGGACGGCGAAAAATACTAAAGGAGTGACTACCTGTGGCAAAAAGAAACAATACTTTCTTTCAAATGGATAAAAAATCAAGCCGAGATAGATTCGAACTCGCATGGACGGCGCGAAAAGCCAGTGCTTTGTCGACTTTTTTTAACTGACTGACGGAACGTGTTTCAGTAACTTACTTATTGCTAATTTTACTTGCTTCACTCGTTTAACTTACTTTTTCTAATAACTTATACCGACAGGGACACGAACACAGAAACATCAAGGACAGTTAAAAATAATAAATGCTCTCACGCCGGAATCGAACCCGGGACACCATACACCAAAGGCGCACGTGCTATCCCCTAGACCAGCGGGGAGGGCACCGCTCACTCCCTGTGTCGTTAGGGATTACGACCACTTTATTGCCAGCTATCACTTCTGTGGGTTGTATACTATGATCACATGTTCCTTCTTTGCTGGAAGAGTTAAACCTACATTCTATGTAATACATGAGGTATTTAGACCTACATGCTCTTCATATAATGTAATAAAAGGGTCAGGCTGGGAATAAGAAAAAGAACATTCCTTGGACAAAACGGAAACTATTGGCATCAGAAATATTTATCTGAGGCATGCGCAGTAGTATAATTCCAAATAGTTACTGTTTAGTTCAGTAAACAAAGAAAGGGGTATAAAAAAGCAAATATGTCTCGTCAACGAGATCGACCAGAGTTGACAGAGGCGGAAGCAGATGTGTACTAATACAACAACTTTGTTAAACTGATAATTCGTTCTGTACTTTGTAGTAGATCGTATCACAACTTTACGGGAGAGCAGAGGAAGACTTACTAACGCTATCATATTGTAAGCTTTAGTAACACGATCATATAGACACAAATGGATGGAACTGTGAGTACAACAACTTGGATTTAACGAAAGCCGTGTAGATATTCAGTGGTTTGCAGGGTTGTATAAGACACAAAAAATATGACACAATACAATTTTTCATACCTCAGCTTCCAGTAGCTAGATACATGCAATTTCTGGTTAGATACTGAAACTCCTGTCGGATTTTAATAAAGGAAGTATTGAAGGATACAAAATGCTTTACATTACTTGTTTGTTTGTAGACAGCTACTAGCTTAGTGTTCTGAAAGGTTGTGTATAAACTAGGGATGGCCAATTCCGAAATCCGGAATTTAAAAAAATCTAGAATTTAGAAATTTCTGATTTCGTTAACATTCCGGAATTCCGAAAATTCAGATTTTTTCGAACTCCAGAGATTTTCTCAATTCTGGAATTTTCTAAATTCCGGATTCTTTTCGAGTTCCGGAATTATTCTGAATTCCGGAGTTTAAGTGAATTCCATAATTTTCCGAAATCCGGAAAGTGAAAGTTCCGCTTCCGAAAAATTAATTTATTTTGGTTAATATGAATCGTGGCGGAAATAAGTCTTTGACCAGGTAATGGCGACTGCTTTGAAAGAAATCGAGAGTATGAGAATTCAATCTGTCATATCTGTAGTTTCATGTGGAGAAAAAACAAACTTGTGAACCAACGGTTTAAGAACAACTCAAGTTATAAACATAAACTTTGCCGACATCATAAAAGAAATACGAAAGACATTTTGAATCGAAGAAATATAACACTCAAGTTTGCAAGCGGAGACAAAGAAACCTAATGTAACCAGACTAAAAACGAATCATTTACCACGTAGCGATAGCGGTTCAGTGGTCAAGGTGCTTGTGCGAATCCACGTAGCTTTTTTTCGCTTTAGGATTTTTGATGGTGATTGATCGGCGATGACATACGTTTTATTATATTCAGATATTTGAATACTCGGATGTTTCAATACTTCAGGAATAATAATAGTAATAATAATAAACTAATAATTATTATTATCTCGTAGAAGATTAAAAGCTAGGAACTAATCGCTCAGGTCATACCATTACAAGCAGAAACGTGACATTAGGAAGGAATATTTCGGTTTGGTTTAATGTTGCCTACGAGAAGAGGAATTTCTCATCTCGTTTCTAAAACAAACAAAATACATGAGAATTAACATTTTACATTCGAGACGGGACAAGGCTAACTCAAAATTTTCGTCTCGCTTTGGAGATGAGAATCGAGACGAGACGAAAAGTATCGTAAACATTTCCCGTCTTGTCTCGATTCTCGAAATAATGTATGTCCATTCTTTAAGTAACAATTGCTCTGTAGACTGAATCTCATGGGCTATTTCGTTACATTGTATTTCAGAGCTCATTGAATTATGGTCTGTGTAGGTATTTTTGTAGCAAAGTTTTTATATTTACCTCTGCATATCCTAAAACTTAGTTTATTATATACCTTACTGTTGCATGATATTCAGTTATATTTATAACAGGTATTTTCCTTAAAACATACAGAAGAATACTTTCTACCTGAAACTTCAGTGGAACGCTCTAGTTTAAAATTTTGGTAGCTGCAGAGGCGTGTCTTGAAGGTATGGAACCTTTTTCCCGAAATCTCTACTTTCAAATAAGTTTTGCCAAATTTTAGGGCAAGTTTAAAATTTTAATGCCATTATTATTATTATTATTATTATTATTATATCAACACCGTGGATAATCTTTAAAAGATATACGGTTTGTATCTGAATAGTGAAAGCTAATTGACTGTCGATCTCGGTCGTCGAGAAGTCTTTAGGAGGCAATGACATCGGTCACGTTCTGGGTTTGAGTTCCGAAGGAACAAGTATTCGGGCTCGAGCCAAAAATTGTTAAAAGTTATAGGCTTCAGCCAAGCATGTTCAAAACAGCTGGGACCGGGTTTAGGCTTCTCAACGGCTCGGCTTACAGCTCATTCACTACCGAACCGAACCGAGAAGTGAGTAGAGCCAACAGCTCACCCAACCGAGCGGATTTGAGTGATCGGCTTGGTTGAGCTGAGTCGAACCGTTCCGATGGATTTTCAACTTGGCTGGCTCGAACCGGTTCACATGAGCCGAGTCGATGGCTCGTTCCAACGGAGCCGACTCAGGTCATCGGCTCAATTGGGCCGAGCCGACGGCTCATCCCAACCAAACCGACTCGAACTGTTCGCTCAGTTGATACGAGCCGAGTCTGTTGATATCACTACCCGGGTTGGTCTTCTGCTTGGGCTCAAGAATTAGACCATGCAGGTCTCAGCCTTGATTTTAAGAACTACAGTATATATTTATATTGGTAATTACATTTGAGGCTGTCTCGTAATAATAAAAAAAAACTCTTGTCCTCTCGTTATCTAGACGAGATACACTAAAATTGCCCAAACAGATGCACTAAAATTACGAGACGAGATGCACCCCTGTCGTGAGCAACACTAAATGTATTCCACATTACTGCTTACATTTCTCATGGCTTTCCATTTCCAGTTTAATCAGGCCATTATTTCAAAACGAGTTGAAACGAGCTGAACGAGCGAGCGAGCCATTATCAAACTCGACTCAATTCGAAACTCGACCTCGAAAACAGCGACTTGCCTCGGAACTCAACTCAAGAAAATTACCTTTGACTTGACTCGAATTGAATTCGAGTCGAGTCGAATTTTGGCTCGACTCGTGCTCATCGCTATTCGTATTTGTATTTTATGTTTCCACTTCAACTATTTCTACTCTTTTTTCTCCGTTTATCTGTTTCTGGATTTATCTTTCGGTATCATCATATATTTACACCATGCACTATTCTTATTCCCAGCTTGTGACCCGCTTCAATGTCTTATTCAGTTTAAGCTTTTCTCCTTACCTTGACTACACATGTGATTGATTTAATTCTCACTTTCCGCGCAGGACCGATGAAAAATTATTATTATTACTATTATTATTATACTATTGAACTTGCGTGGCGAAATTACTGTATAATACGATATCATTTCTGTAATTTTACTCCATTGTATGTTATTTAGTTTATTAATGGGCACTAAATTGTCTCCAGATCATCGAATAAATTAACTTTGGCATGCACTTTGGTGGAAATATCATTACAGGAACATTACCGGTTCGTTCCAAACATCAGGTCTGAACTTAGCAATATTTAGCTTATGATGTTGCATGAGAAGATAATGGACGGGTGAAGTGCTGGACTTGTAACAGCTAATCCATATCGCTTCAAATCCTTTTTAAGTTATTTTATTTTCAAAGCAATCGTGAAGAATCAGAGTGACTTCTCATACTAAATGAGCAATCCTTAAGAAAGTGGACGCAAACACTTGTATCATGATAGAGACGATTTACGCATGTTAATTGGGAAAGGGCAAGGAAATTACTAGGACATTCGAAACACTTCGTTCATCTGCAGTATGCACTTTTTAATTTATCGTTCTAAGCAAAAAACACTACACCATTTGTTATTGTTAAACTAACTTTGGCTAGCGCAATCGGTGGAATATGATGGTCTCTGTAGTAGGCACATTTCTGAAGAAGTCTGCCTATTGTAGAGACTCACATGTGTGAAATTCGGAAAAATTTCGTTTTATCGATCACCGCCCTCTGATTCATACCCCTGATTAGATATACTTGCTTCCTCATTTTCATTGTATCACTTCTCTAATAAATGTCAATGGAATTTTTACCAAGTTTTCACTTAACATCTCAAACGGGTAATACGCTCTCTTTTACCACCTCTCACGTGCTGCATGCATTATTAAAAAATCATTCTACTTGTAGTGGATTCGAACCTACGTCCTTTGTATTTTCAATCTAGCGTCTTTGCCACTACATTCCTGCGTTCTAACCATCTAGAATATGAGAATTAAATCAATACAGAGAAAGCGGAGAAAAAGAAAGTAGAAATTGTCGAAGTGGGAACATAAAATACAAATGTGAACATATATTCCAACAACTAAACGTTTACCAAGCAACGATCTTCGTGTAGAAGGTAAATTATTTTCGTCAATCTGAAAGTGGGGGGCCTAGGCCCCCCGACCCGAACTAGATCCGCCACTGCACAAGACGAAACACAGGCTTTTTCTCGTCTCTCTAAAACGAGACATTTTCACATGACGAGACGAAACAGGCAACCATGTTGTGTCTAGCGCATCATAACCATTCCTTTTATAAAATTCTGTTTTCATCTCATTATCAAGTTATTTCTCGAAATCCGTCCTCGGATCATCATCTTTTCATTGACCGTCATTGTTTCATTCAGTAACTTGTGTTCATAATTGTAATTTTTAAAAAATCATTCTATTTTTTACGGTTTTCATTCCACGGTCAGTCTACGGTTTTCGTTCTACTACTTGTAGAGGGGAATTAAGATGATAGGTTATAATGGGGTTATGAATGTTTGTTATGTGTCTAATTGTTTGAAACCAGTGTATATTTAGACAATCGATATTATGTGGGGTTAATTGCATTCATCTATTACTACTTAACTGTCCATGTATGGTATATCTGTAAGTGTTGTGTTCTACGTTTCTCTTCGTAGAATAAAGTTGTTTGAAGGCTCTAGATTAAGTATAATGGAATTGTATAATAGTCTAGGCATGTAACTTTGATGGGGAAATGGAAGTTAGAACTACAGCATGAAGTGTGGAAAGAGGGATCTTTCTTTTTTTCTCTTGAAATGTCTGTAATGCATTGCTTGTTCCGTTCATTGTATCGCTATCTGTCCTCGCTGCTTCCTTCAGGCGTTATTCAGCGTACCTCGGTGGCTAGCTTCTGCATAGCAAAACTCACGAGTGTAATATGCATGATTCACTGTGTAACGCAGTGTTGCTATAACTTCGCTTTGTCGTTAACAAATATAGTGCTTTAGCTGTCTTTGAATATCAATAAAACTGGCTGTGGAAAAAAATAACTGAATACGAATCTGCTAAAAGTCTACTTATATAGTTCAATATTGTAGTCTCAATATGGTCCCTCATCCCAAAACTTGTGATTGATTTCACAGGACACATTTGGGGAGAGGGGGAGTTGTGTAAATCACAATATTTTGGCATTCGGGATATTAGTGATATGTTGTTCGGATCTTGGAACCTTAGATGATAACGCTTGCAATTATTACTTTGCTGTTTTATGGCTGTTTGTATTCGGCATTCTTATTATGTAAGCGTCTATTTGTCATCTCGTTGATTTGAATGGAAGCACCACACTCTCAGTTCCGGGAGCATTTCTTTCTCTCTCTCTCTCTCTCTCTCTGCAATACGCACATTTCTGAAGAAATTTGCCTATCGTAGAGACTCACATGGGCGAAATTCGGGAAAATTTCCAGTTTTTCCGCTCACCACCCTCTTATACAACCCCTGATTAAATACACTTACTTCGTCATTTTCATTGTCTCACTCTTCTAATAAGTTTCACCGAAATTTTTAACTCGTTTTCACTTAACATATTAAACGGGTACGCTCTCTTTTACCACCTTTCATGTGCTGTATGCATTATTTAAAAAAACAAAAAATATACTACTTGGAGCAGATTCGAACCGCCGTTCTTTGGATTTGTAATCTAGCGCCTTAACCACTTCACCAAGATCGTTGCTTGGTAAATGCTTAGTTGTTGGCATATTTGTTGTATTTGTATTTTATGTTCCCACTTCTACAATTTTTACTTTTTTTCTCCGTTTAGCAGCTGTTTCTGGCTTTCTCTTTTGGTGTCACCCTTTATTTGCACTATTCGTATTCACAGCTTGTGCCCCTCTGCAATGTGTTATTCAGATTAGACTTTTCTTCTTGTCCCTCAGTAAACATTTGATTGATTTAATTCTCATACTCTCCATAGATGAAGCGCAGAAATGCCAGACTCAAAAAACAGGTGTACATTTACTTTCCTGACAGATAATACCTAACCACAAAAGTAGCCTATGTCAGTTAGTGTATAAGAAAAGACATCCCTGTATCTACGAAGTAGATCATGTGAAGCTTTTTTATGTTGACTCGTTCAATCTGAATTGATGTCAAATAACTTAACATCAAAAAGTGACTTGGTCCTTTCTAGTCGACTCTGAAGGAAGCATTTGTGCACCCAAGTTTGTCTATACTTTTTGTCTTATCTTGGTGTCAGAAATCATCTCCCAAACGTTGTTGGCGTTATTTTGAAACACCTTGCATAAGAAAGAAGGAAAAAATACTGATCATAGGTATACGAGTTATTTTCTAAGTAATATTAATTCAATACATACCAATTGAAGGAAATAAGGTACTGTGAAACTTTGTCTCCATTCATGGTTCTACTCCTAATCCCTTCATTCTGACATTTCTTTCCTTCTCCACAGGAAATCTTGAGTATTGGTTAAAATTGAAGCATAGTAGAAAGTTGGGACCTGCGCAGATTCGAACTTGGGACGCTACATAAAAATCCAATGCACTTTCCTATGCTAATGAATTAATTGCGCTTGCACAGAAACTATTAGGTAGTTAAAATCTTTTAAGACTCAACGAGCGTTAGTCAATTTTCTTCAAATTTTATTGATTTCTTATTATTATTAATGATCATTCCAACCCCATCATTTCACAGATTTTATCCGTTTCAGTTATTGCGCCGTAAAAGATATTGGGCCTTATGCAGAGTCGTTTTGACGTGTGATTAGAGTTATACTAAAAACCTGATTACTGCAGGAAACATGTTAGACGTAATCTTTAGTATGTCACAAATCACGCGTCAGAACGACTCTGCATAAGCTCATTGTGACTTGTGCGAAAAATACGTTTATGCATTGTAAGAAATGTAACTTCTAATCATTTGTCATAATCTCAGTCGAATCTAATTGTAAACAAAACCGAGTGAGACATGAAATCTTTAAGTTTTACGTCCCACTTCTTATGCTTTTCTCTATTACTAAACCCATATAATCACTCAATACTTCAATTCATTTTTTGTCATTTTTAACATTGTGTCCTAAGCTAAAAATGGTGCTGTCATATACTAAGATGGATCAATCCCATAAGCTTTTATACGTTTGAAGTTTTCGAATATATATCTGCTAGTAATAACACATTTGTTTTTTAATGTCATGATATTGTAAATGTTTATGTTAAATTTATTCCAAACTGTCTTTGTATGCTGACAGTCTTTATCATTAATTTGTTACGTGCTAAGTTTACGGATTCTTTCTTCTTTTGTTTGTAATTTTCTATTTCTACATTTATTCTGTCCAGTAACATAGTATGTGTATGCGCCTTTTCTTATTACAAACTTAAATTGCAGTTGATCAGAAGTGTCGTGTATGAGTCACTTGATCTGTTATGTTAGTGTTGATGTCTAAACTACAAGCTATAAATAAAATGAATGTATAAATTTTAATTTGATGGTTTCTACATTTTACTGAATTATATATATATATATATATATATATATATATATATATATATATATATATATATATATATATAGTTCTTCGTTATTAGGAATTAGATCTATTTTCTTTTGTTATATCAAGGTTCTTTTATAAATAAGTGAGATTCATATCCGGTCAAGTTATGTATTATGAAAAACAAATTTTGGAACTTTAACTTTTAAATTACGAATAGTATAAAGAGGAGCTACAAATTGTTATATGATCGTAGTGTTTAACTTTGATTTATTTTGTTACATTTTTCTTTACAATATTATTCAGATTTATTAAACTGTTTCGTTTTTCTGTTAAAAGCAATTCATCATTTTTATAGGGTATGTTTGACATTTGTATTTGTTTATTTCTTCAATTTTCTAAACACTTCAGTTGCATCTTTATCTCTATATATTATAGGATTTATTTTCATCACTATTTACAATATCAATACCCAGATGTTTTACGTTTTTGATAGGGCTTTGTATATCTGGATGACATTTTTTACAACCCTTAACCTTATGTAATAAAATTTTAAATCGGCATAAATCACAAATGGTATTTTCATCGCATTTATATATTGCTAATTCTTAAATGTAACATATGTATCTTCCTTTTAGACTTCTATCTTTACTCAATCGTTTGATGAACAATCTTGCTTGTGTTTATCTAACTTGTGGGTGGAAGTATAACACATCACATAATATTTTCTTCGTTATGCTTATTAAATTGAGAATGCTTTAATCAGCTTAAGCTTTTAATCCAACAGTACTGTGGTGTCTTAACTTCTTTTATTTGTAAATTTAAATGGTTATTTTTGTTTTGAGTGTAATATATGTATGTAGATTGAACAATTTTTATCATATACGTACATTCACCTGTGCGCGGGTTTTCTTGGGTTCTTCCGTTTGCTCCCACTTTCTTCATTCCACTATTTTCATTCATTTCCGATCACCGTTCCCTTTGGCCTAGCCGGCATATTCGTGGGACGTAAAAGTTAAAGATTTCATTCTATTTTATGTGTGTACATTAATGGAAATATCAAGTCCTCCTTCAATTTTTGGAATATCCCATAACTTTATAGGAAAATGAATATCTTTTCTGTTTTCAGGTACTCGACATTGGATTTTTTAAGGGTATAGATGCTAAATATTAAATATAAGAAGCATTTTTCTTCGTTCTTTATATTAATTGCGCTTTGTTTATTCTTACTCGTTTTGGAAGTTCCATATATGGATGATCCTTTGTCAGTGTTGGGAAGTAACGTAACGCAAGTACTTGTAACGCGTTACTTTTTTAAGTAACGTTTCCTAGTAACGCGTTACATTTTTTGCAAAGTAACTGTAACGGTAACGCGTTACAAATTTTTAAGTAACGTACCTAGTTTGCGTTACTTTTTTCGCGTTACACTTCGGATGAGTAACTACAATATATGTATATATTTTTCGGAAACAAACGTTTCTTTCCTGTAACTGAATTTTTCAGAATGAAACAATCGATCACAGGGGCGGACTGGCCCACCCTGCTACCCTGCAAATGCAGGGTGGGCCCCTCCACCAATTTTAAAAAGATGTGCTCAATTAAACCTACCAGCATCAAAAATATGGCTGGGTAACTCCCGCAAACTTGTTTTGCATAAAAAAGACGTAAAATTAAACTTTCATGAACAGACCTTATGCTTTTTCACGTTTATCGACTTGAAAAGGTTCCGTCTATGAGACAATCAGGCCCCAAAACATTGCGGGGTTTGTGATACAGCAGCTGTTAAAAACGAGCACGTTAACTACTACTTTTATAAATATAAGAAACACAGTAGATTTCAGTCTGTTATTGGATTTGGATACCATTGCCTACTCCGATCCTTTTACAAGCCGGCGAGTGGCGATGTTTTAAAGAAACAATAGTTTCGTAGATATTGTTATTGTGGAAAGTGGAGGTGGAAAGTTCAGGCTTCGTTGTTTTTTTTTTTTTTTTTTTTTTTTTTTTTTTTTTTTTTTTTTTTTTTAGTGCGGTAAAGCGAAAAGAAATTAGTCGCCACTATCAACGATTGTTTTATACAAACCTCAATTACTATGAAGTTGCTGCCCTCGGCTCGTGTTTTATTTGTATATTTAATCGAAGAGCAAATCCGATAGCAGCAATTCAATTATTGGAACACCAGTTACGTGTCGTTTGTCGTGGAAGACAGATGTGGTTGTGTCAGTACGGATGGTAGGAGTGATTGTAAGATTACTGTAAAGAAAAAAATTGTGCTAAAAAGCGAGAACACAAACGAAGATGTGATTTACAAAAAGCTGCATCTAACCCAAGACAACGTAGGCTATTTGAATCTGTGAAGCCCCAAGAAACAAATGAGTGTGATGTAACTCATTCGAGTATTGCAGGACAGTTGCCAAGTATTTTTTTTTTGTTTGTTTGTTTTTCTGTCTAAGGTGTTTATAAATTATAATGTATACACCACGTTTTTGGATGATTTCAGTCAATTGTAGCTTATCTTTTATGGCTATTTTTACTTGAAATTACACAACTTTTACAGGCGAACACGAAATTAACTGAACTGTTTGCTGCCGCGTAGTGCTTTCCAACGGGTCAGATCAGGCTTTCATGGGTTAGGGGTCGAGTCAGGCCTGCTTGAGACACGGGTCGGATCAGGTCACCTACGCTAGGGTCAGGGCTGCTCTAGCCACGGGTCGGCTCGGGTCAACTTTCTTATGCGCCGTTTTGGCTAAATCCTTCTCGGGTCGAGAGGGTCGGGTCGAGTTGCTCGTCATTATAGGGACTATAATCCACCAATATGTAAAAACCAGGATATTTTAAGAAATGAGCATGGAAGCGAGCAATATGCTCATAGTAGTGAAAAAGAGGAAAATGAAGAAGAGGAAGATAATGAAACTGAGAGTGAGGAGGAAGATGAATGGAAATGCAAATCTGCAAGACAGCGTAAAGTGTGTCTAGTTTGTGCACTGCACCTGCTTCACGAATTAAATCTTTATGGTCCATTATATCCATCGTTGTATAAAGCGTGTAAGTATGTTCTAACTCTATCGTGTACCCAAATATGAAGTGAAAGAATTTTCTCGATTATGAAAGTGATCAAAAATCGGTTGCGTTCATCGCTTGGACAAGATTTGTTGGAAGACTATTCTTCTATACATAGAAAGATCTTATACGTTTGATTACGACAAAGTGATTGACGATCTTGTATCTAGCTCCAAAGAATTAAGTAGATATTTGAAATTGTGAGTGTAACTGGGGCATAATGAAGATATTAGGATACATTTCTGGCATTCATATTAATATTATATTATATTAGGTTACAGTGTGCAATTCAGTAGAAAATTTCAACCAATTTGATATTAGAACTGATTTATGAGGAAAGAAACTTACATTATTTCTGTCAGTGCTTTAATTATTTAGTGTTTCAAAGTTGACTTGAGATTAGTTTTTATTTATTGCACATGTATATATTTTGGGTTTTCTAAAACATGACACTCATTTGTTTAAATAAATGGTTTAAATTCATTACATAAAAAAACAATAGCACTATATAAATAACTGAAAACACCAATTCCGATATTGTGTGTGTTTACAATAAAAATGATAATGCCAATTACACACTGTATGAGTTACTATTAAAATGTTCCTACTTCAGATTTTTTGTAATTAACGTTTTGCTTTTGTATGAATATATGGGGTACCATTTATGGGTTCGAAGATGGATTTTTATATGTAATACATATGAAGAATGCCAAGTACATTTTTTACATTTTTATACAGTGGGCCCTCATTTCAGTTTAGCAGGGTGGGCCCTATAGTTGCCAGTCCGCCCCTGATCGATCATGAACTACGTATGTCAGTGACCGACAGTCACAGACAGAGAGAAACAGATAAGTTCGTAGTGCCACTTGCTGTTTTTTGAAGATGAGGACAGCCTTACAAGCAATGTACAGAACATGCACAGACACTGTTGCAGTTACTTGTCGCGTACCATTTATCGTGGAGTCTTGCCCTATTATTCTGCCCTTCGAATACACGTTTGTTTTGCTCGAGTCTTCTACACTTCGTCCCGTCCATACCATCATACATATGTTTTTCGCTGTTACATCATTGCTTTTCCTTTTGCATTTTACCTTACATTGATATATCATACACCCCGCTTCTCATTTCAATACCTTACGCTATATCCAAGATGGCGGCTTTCAAGATGGCCGCCAAGTCAGTGTTATAGCATATCAAATATCTTGATATCCCGGTGCTGCCCATCCTTTCCGTTTCATACATAAACGGGTATCTTGCGACGTTTACCTTATATCATATTGTCACGTGGTGCATTATGTTGCGGAGCGTATCTCCGGTGTTTCTGGATGGGGCAGCTCCAATTTGGCATTTTTTCTTCTTTTCTATTATACGTTCTCTGGGCGAAGTTTGAATCGGATCTGATCGTGCCTTGTTCTGTACGTTGCTTGTTAGGGAAATCACGTGTACTGATTGCAAGCACCTGGAAAATTTTGTGCTAGATTTTGACCGCTCCAAATCAATACATTCAGTGAGTGAACTAGGATTGCAATGATAGCGGTAGTCTATTTTACTTTGATTGGTATTGTTTTTATAAAGATGGATAACGAAAATATTTTACCGTTATAACATTTGAAAGAATACTTTTTCTTAAGAGCTGAGGATGATGGTGGACAGAATTTAAAAGTAAAGTGTCTGAAGTGCCCCGGCGGAAAATATTTATCAATAACTAGGGTGCCATAATTAGCAATATACAGTAAGGGGTTAATATGAATAAACTATGTTCTGATGAGCAGACCTACTTTCTTACTAGAAAATAGTCTGCTGACGGTATGTAATATTGGAGTTCTTTAAGATCAGTTTGCTTATCCTAGAGTCCCGTTGATTATAGAGTTGTGTAATGTTTCTCTATATTCTTTATTTTTAATTTTACATAACAACATTGTTATTATTATATAATTAGTTTAGCAGCATAATAAGCAAAACATTTTCTCTAACGCATAGGGATGAGCATGAGTCAAGCTATAACTCGACTCGACTCGAATCCAAGTCGAATTTCGAGTCAAGGGTAATATCCTCGAATCGAGTTCGAGCCGATTCAGTTTTTCGCGTCTAGTTTCAATTCCAGTCAAGTTTGATAAATGGCTCGTTCGTTTTAAGTCGTCTTGAAATCATGGCCTGATTACACTGGAAAACGAAAGCCATGCGAAATGTAAGCTAAACAGTAATATGAAATACTTTTAGTGTTGCTCACGAGAGGGGACACTGCTCGCATCTCGTCTCGTCTCGATAGCGAGACCACAAGAGATTTTTTATAACAAGCTCAGCTTGGCTCGGCTCAACTGAGAAGATGGCTCGAGCCGGCTCACTTGGGGTGAACCATCTGCTCGAGCTGGCTTGGTAGGATGAGCCATTTGCTCGGTTCAGCTCAACTAAGCCGAGGGCTCTAGCCGAGTCGGTTGGGTGAGCTGTTGGCTCGGCTCATTTCTCGGTTCGGGTCGATAGTGAATGAGCTGTGAGCCGAGTTGCTCGAATCGTTGACAATTCTAAACCCGGACCGAGCAGTTTTGAAGATATTTGGCCAGTGCCCTATAACTTTTAACAGTGTTTGGCTCAAGCCCGAATACTCAACCTAGACCCTCAACCCAAATTCAGAAGCTCGTGAACAATGTCCTTGACTCCTAGACTTCACGACTACCGAGGTTGGCAATCAACTAGTTTTTTAGTATTCAAATACAAACCGCCTATCTTTCTTTTTATATACAGTGTTGTTATAATTAATCATAATAATAATATAAGTTGTAGTAGCAGTAGTAGTGTCATTGATAATAGTTATACTGTCTAATTATAATTATACTTCAAGAATGTACTCGAAATTACACACCGGGTTTGGCTCGACCCGAATTTGAGTCGAGTTGGAGGAAATTTTACGAGTCGAGTTCTCGGGTCGAGCACAAAGATGTCTGTTTCTAGTCGAATCGAGTGTCAAAGAAAACTCGCTCGTGTCCATCCCTACGAGTAAAGCAGTATGGCATTTTATCAATGTTACATTATATGAAAATGTTTATATTACAAGTAAAAATTTGTCCTTGCATTTACATAAAGCGATTCAGAACGTGCAATAATAATAATAATAATAATAATAATAATAATAATAATAATAATAATAATAATAATAATAATAATAATAGCGGTAGTAATAGTAATACGGAAAATTGAAGTCATATTTTTTTCACATTTTTAAAGTTTCGGACCTAAAAGTAACAGTTACATTTTGGGGGGCAAGTAACGCGTTATATTTTAAGAGAAAGTAAAGTAACTTGTAACGCGTTACATTTTTACAAGTAACTTACCCAACACTGTCCTTTGTATGGTTCATATTTAACGGCTGCTAATTGTAAAAAGTCAATATTTATAAGAGCTCATCATAATTGGAACTTAACCATTCTTGTTAATGCTTCTTTCATATTATTAATTACTTCTTTTAGATCAGTCGATTGCTATGTTTCGGTTTTCAGTATTAACGCAAAAGTTTAGAAATTCTTCATCTTCCTTATATTGACAGACCATGTTTAAAATTGCTTTTAATGCTGAGTTACTGTGTTTTAAATGATCTTCTGATTCACTATACCTTGTTGTAAACCTTCATGTTTCTAATCTTGATTTTAATCCTGTATCTTGCTGTTCTATTTCGATTGGCGGTGTTTAACTTCAGTTTCTTCGAAAATATCTCGTTGGAATGGAAACATTTGTCTAAGTTTTTTGTTAATTCTTCATATTGCTTAATACGGTCAATCAGTTCAGCTTCTCTGATTATGACCATCAGATGAATAAGTTATTAATCGAGAATAACCTCTTATTCTCTAATTGTTACAACTTTTTAAATTCAACTTCTCCATTTCTTGTTCTCTACTTCGATTGTTTGATTTCATTTTTTGACTTCTTTCTTAACATTACTACTAATATAACTACTCCCTTACTTATTATATGTTTATCTTTTTATTACATGTTTTTTTAACTCGTCATTATTCAATTTTTAACCAGATCACAAAGGATTGTTTTCTAAAAGCAAGGCAATAGGATCATTTTTAAATTTCATTGGCATGTTTCTTGATGTACTTTTATTGATGATATCTCGCCTTTGTGATGTTTAATTACGTTAATTAGTTCAGCTTTTCTTAATCTGGAATGACCTCTTATCCCGTTTCCTTTTTAAAGCTTTTAAACTTCTCATATTCCTTATTTCCACTTTGACAATTCGACTTCATTTCACTTTTATATTCATTCTTAATACTGATACTAATAACATTCATATTTTATTATAGAAAAATTTTCGTTCGATTGTGTCATTTTCATTTTTTCTAATACAGTTGATATTGGCAAGACACTCTAAATCGTTAGTTCTTTAACTCGTTGTATTAGTAATAAGATTTTCATGAAAGAGTCCCACCAAAATAATAATTCAATATAAATCTAATTTATTTTTAAATATATGTGCACTTAAGAATTTACCTAATCATGAAAATCATTGTTATTGACGAATTAATTTTCATTTTTACTACTCCATTTTAATTCTGGTGTATATCTTCCTTTTGCCAATATTTCTTGTTCTTTTTACACGTTTATTTTAATGTTGCTAATAGTTTAAGATCGTTATGGATTAGTTTGTCAATCATATAATTAATCAATGTCTTTCCATAATTATTATATATAATTTTTTTTAGAAAATATGATTCTATACAAAAATGAAAAATTTATTTATATTTACACACAGAATTCACAAGAATTTCAACTGAATATGTTGTATGCTAAAAAAATATTCTCTTGAAACTGTATTTGATTGTGTATGGGATCACTTAAATCGTTGTGATTATACTGATGAATTTATGGAAATTACCATAAAAATTTAAATTATAAATTATGTTAAGTATTTACAGTTCTTAATCTTGTTTCTATACTTTTCATTGCTCATTTCTCTTGTCCTATCAATTGCTTAAAAAACATTCAACTTTCCACCAAGCAGATCATACCCCAAACATTTAGATTGTTTTTATCGCACATATTCAAAAGTACAAATTCAATTGTTATAGATATAACGTTAACGTTAATTTGTTATGTATATTTCAGGATTATACAATCTTAACCATGTATATAATGAGTTTGTTGAGAAGAGATGTTTAACAACAAATCTAGTCTTCAT
Organism: Thermobia domestica; assembly: GCF_964235325.1. Taxonomy (NCBI): domain Eukaryota; kingdom Metazoa; phylum Arthropoda; class Insecta; order Zygentoma; family Lepismatidae; genus Thermobia; species Thermobia domestica. Next base: position 201,233,752 of record NC_137458.1, on the reverse strand, counting down.
CTTGTAAAATAATTTCTAATGTTCTCGTTTTCTAATATAAAATCATGAAACAAAGCAATAGAATAATCTTCAGTCATTAATTGGTATAACAGAATCATTATTGGACAGAAATGTCATTTTATCTTTAAATTTTAATTCTGCTTCTTTAATCGTACGTGCCTCCCCGATAAACACCACCTTTACACACTTATGTGTCGGGTGGGGGAAGATTGCGTGCTAGTGAAATTTAGAGTTATGTCGATGGTAGTTCACTACCAGAAGGGCCACCCTACCGAATTGGTCTAAATGCAGAGGCCAGACGAAGAGTGTTCTGGAAGAAGGCAGCAGTTCTCCAGTAGCTAAGTTGGCGGAAATCATAGTGATTGGTACGGCAACTTGGACCGTACCAATCCCAGGCGTGGTCAGAGTGACTTTAACGTCTGGGATACTGCGGGGTGGAAGGCAACGGGAAACCACCACTCTATTTCCCCTAGTTTGCCGGCAGCAAAAAGAGAACATATGTACAATGGTCTTTCGCAAGTCAAAATATACTTCCGGAGGTAAAATATCCTCCCATTCGGATCTCCGGGAGGGGGATGTCTTGGGAAAGACTATTGGACGAAAATAATGGGGGAAGAGAGACAGAGAAAGAAAGACAGGGAAGAGCAAAAGGTTTAGGATAGGGACATGGTACGTACGTACTATGTTACAGGGAGGAAAATTAGAAAATCTTAAAAGAAATGAAACAAAATAACCTAAATTTGGTAGGAGTTTGTGAAGTTAGATGGGGAGGTAATGGGGTGTTGAACAGCGAAGGGTATAGAATGTTTTACTCAGGTAATGAAAAGTTAGAGTTATGATGTTAAGGGAAAACTAAGGATCTAGTGGTGATACAGACATATGCACCGACGACTTCGCATGCAACTGAAGAAGTAGACGAAAATTATGAGAAAATAGAAGATATTATAGATAGGGAGAAGAGGGGTGCATGTGTAATTGTAATGGGAGATTTCAATGCAGTTGTGGGAGAAAAACAGAAAGATAGTATCGTAGACAAATATGGTTTAGGCGAAAGAAATGAAAGGGGAGAGGGACTAGTGAATTTCTGTAGAAAGAATTCACTAGCAATTGTGAACACTTGGTTCAATCAGCACAAGAGAAGAAGATATACATGGAAATCACCAATAGACAATAGAAGATATCAAATAGACTATGTTATGATTCAGGACAGGTACTGGAATAGCTTAAAGAACGCGAAGACCCTTCCCGGGGCTGATATTTCCTCTGATCATAATCTTGTGCTGGCCGAAGTAGATAGTTAACTGACAAATGTAGACTGAAGAAAAGTAGGTAACAAAGTGTTGAATACTGAAAAGTTGAAAAATGAGGATATAAGAAAACTTTTCGTTGAAGAATTCGAAAAAAAAAAATATTCAAACCAGAAAATAATAGGCGCAGATAGTAACGCACAGTGGGAATACATTAAACTTTGCTTACAGCAGGCTGCAGAAGAAGCAGTAGGTTACCGCGAACACAAAACAGCTAAGCAACCATGGGTTACAGAGCAGATGTTGCGGAAAATGAGGGAGAGGAAGATGTGGAAACAGGGTGATAGAGAAGAGGGCAGAAAGATGTACAGAAAGTTGAATAATGAGTTACGGAGAGAAACAGACAGAGCGAGGGAAGAGTCTTACAAAAGAAAATGTGAGGACATAGAAGAATTAGAAAGAGTTGGGAAATATGAGGAAATGTATAAGGAGGTGAAATCTGTGGAATTTTGGAGGAAACAAGGGTGTATTACGATGGCAGTAGAAAATAAAAATGGGAACGTAGTCAGCGAAAAAAAATTAGGTCATAGAAAGATGGAAAGAATACGTGGAAGACTTATATGAGAGTAGGGAGAGACGGTGTATGTAAGTAGAAGTAATACTGAAGTAGAAAATGAAGTAAGCAAGGATGATAAAGGATTTAATATTCTTCGGGATGAGTTTGAAAAGGCTATATCCGAGGTTAGGAATGGAAAGGCAAGCGGGATAGATAATATACCAATCGAATTCATTAAAAATATAGGAGACAAGGGAAAGAAAGAATTGTTCCGACTATGCAATGAAATACATGAAACAGGGGAGTGGCAAAGACTTTCTGAAAACGATCATGATACCGATGACTAAGAAATCGAACCCAAAGAGATATGAGGATTATAGAACTATTAGTCTCATATCTCATGCAGCTAAAATTTTACTCCGAATACTGAACAGAAGGTTATATGGAAGAACAAATGAAGAAGTTAAGAAGGAGCAGTTCGGGTTCAAAAGAGGTAAGGGCACAAGAAACGTTATTGGATTATTAAGGGCGATCGGTGAAAGATTTATAGAAAAAGGGAAAGAGGTGTATGTTGTATTTATCGATCTAGAAAAGGCTTTTGACCGCGTGAATTGGGAATTGTTGTTGGAAGTTCTAAAGATAGGGTTCGAATGGAAAGATCGAGGACTCATAAGAAACTTATATATGAACCAACAAGTAAGTGTTAGAATAGGGGAAGAACTGAAGGAAGAGAGTGCAATTGGAAGGGGCGTTCGACAAGGATGCTGCCTCTTGCCAACACTATTTAATGTCCATGTAGAAAGGATAGTGAAAAAGAGTTTACATGATGATAACGGCATTTCGGTAGCAGGTAGAATGATTAGATGCATAAAATTTGCAGACGATATGGCGCTTGTTGCAGAATCTGAAAAGAAAATCAATAAAATGTTAGAAAACCTGAGGATGGGCTTTGAAGAATATGGGATTGGAACGAAGAGGTCTGTGTTAAATATAAAAGTGGGAGGGGAGCAAATAGAACAAGTGAATAGTTTTCGATATCTGGCTAGTATTCTTAGTAATGACATGAAGTGCGAAGCTGAAATAAAAGCAAGGATAGGAATGGCGAAAGAAGCCTTTAGGAGGAAGAAAAGTCTGTCTTGTGGGACCTTGCATAGAGAGTTGGGAAAAAAGACTCATAAAATGCTTCGTGTGGAGTGTTGTACTGTACGGGGTGGAAACGTGGACATTACGTAAAAGCGATGAAAAACGACTGGAAAAAAATTAGTTGGGTCGAGCGGAAAACGAATGAGTGGGTGTTAGAAATGGTGGGGGAGAAAAGAACACTTTTAGATATTGTTAAGAAGAGGAAGAGAAACTGGTTGGGACATTGCCTAAAAAGAAATTGTATCATGAGGGACGTCATAGAGGGTATGGTGGCGGGAAAGAGAGGCACAGGGCGAAGGAGACTACAATTAATAAATGATATAAAAACAGAAAGATCATACGTGAAGACGAAGAGGTTAGCGGAGGAGCGTGGAGCATGCAAGCTTCTCAGCTGCTGCAAGTGACTTGCCAGTAAGGGCAGAACACCTGTGATGATGAAATCGTACGTGTAGCTATTGATATTTAGGTTCATTCGTGCTTTTGGTGTATAAGTAATTATTAGCTAACCAGCCCGGTTATTTTAAAAAATTAAATAAGAGAAAGGGTTTATCATACCCAAAATCGTTAAAAGTTTGCTCATTTATTATACAGAAAACGTTTTGAGTGTTTCTTTAGTTCTAGTGGCAACACTTTTCATATACTCTTCATCTATATCTCTATTTAATGTTATAAGAATATCTAATTGTTATATAAATGAGTTAATATAATGAACTAGCTTTTTGTATTCATCTTTCTTTTTATCAATGTTAAGTTTGAAAGATAAATCTACTACAACTGAGCTTCCAGTAGCTAAAGGTATTATAATCAATAAACAGTGACAGAAATAAATACATTAATAAAACAAATTGCAGATAATAAGACTGATAAAATGATTAAGCTATAGTAAGCATATTTAACAAGTTGTAATTTCTTCTTTTTTAAATTGTATCCTAATTTTGTAATTGTATTCTATTAATTTTATTACTTGCTGGCATGCATTTGTTATATACTAAATGATGAGTAATGTTTTTAAATTGTGTGTTTATAATTCAGTATTAAAGATTTCACTGTGAATTAGATAATAGTAATAATGAATTAACTATAGATTTGCTTGGTTTTTATAGTAAATACTTCACCTCCAACATTAGAGAAGGAAGAAACCAATTCAAATATGGAGATAGAGAAACTTTTTTCAGAAGGGCGATACAGAATAAAAGATCTTAACGATTATTTAGAATCTGAATCTATAACCATAGCACAGTTTGAAAAAGAGTAGAAATAGAAATAGACGGTGAAGATGTAACAATGGGAAATATAGATACTGTTCTTGGTTCTGAGCATTAAAATTTTTTAAAGAAAAATAAACTACATATTGGAAAAAAACTACCAAAATTTCATCCTTACGACATAGTAAATATTCACTGTAATGGAGATGATGGAATGTTTGTTAACACATGGTAATAATGTACACAGAAAAACAGGAGTTATACAGTCATTTACAATAGATGCAATGTTCAAACATAGAATTGCAAGCAAACCTTTTTATCCGTTATTTTTTTCTGTAACAAAAGACAAGATTAATGGAACTGAAATAAAAATGACAGACGAGGATGATTGATTTTGGTAGAGCAATTACAACCTTGCTTTTAAAATGATTTTCTCATTAATAAATGGAAAGGATTGAAAAATATTCAGTAATGAATTGTAAAGTTTTCTAGCAAATAAACAAACATGTAATATTTGAATAATGGTGAGTCTAATAAAGACAGAGTGTGACATAGAAATTGGTAATGCATTTATTCATCTCCACAAAGCAGATCGTTATGTAAAATTTAAAGTCGAGGTCGATGGAAAATACGGTGCAAATGACACGATAAAACTTACAATTTTTTTCTATTCTTCTTACAAATAGAAATTAGAAAGCATGAGGTTATAGATAAAACTGCATTCTCTGGAATAACACAAACCGTACGTAATTGAAAGTTCAAAAATTTCTAAACCTGAGCCTTCATATCTAAAACAAGCCGATTTCGAAACAAAGGAAAAGTTAGAATTGGAAAAGGATTTTACTGTTCTATACCTGGCTTTTTAAGTGATTATAAAGATATAATGTAGAAATAATTAGATGGAAATACTACACCAACTGGAGAAGAGGAGATTAGAGGGAAAGAAGACAGGAAGGAAGAGAGGACAGAAGATAATGGTTTGAAATTGAGAGCTTAGGTAATAACACAGTCTTAAGATGTTGCTGAGGAGTCAAAACATAGAAACGGACAGAAAAGGATTTTAGACCTGATAAGGGAAAGTGGAGGATAAAGGTAGAAGAGGATGGAATAGTATATCGAATCAGCTATAAAGAGCGTAATATAAGACACAGGAGAAACAGGAAAGAGATTGGAAGAAAAAATAAGAACATAAAAATAACCTCAAATTAAGAAGGAAGAACAACGAAGTATAACAACGTTAAGAAAACAGGATATTGAAATACACTGCAAAAAAATCAAAGGACTGGAGAAGGAAAAGAGGAGTATGATACGGAACTGGAAAGAAGCTCAATGGACCACGAAACATACGAAAGGTATATTGATGAACTGAACGAGCGGGCTTCCGATTCCTCCATTGTGGAATGCAGTACTGGACAAGGAAACAACAAGGAGTATATATTACAGATAGGCAGTGTCCAAATTCAGAACAGGTGTGCACTTTTTTAGGGAAAGTATGTGACAAGACCCTAATTAAAAATTTATGTCTTGCATCCAAATAAAATTGTACAGATGGATGTAAAAAGGCGAAACTATTGGCACTGGGAAGTGTAGGTGTGACCTTTCACTTTCTGTGTACATTTAAGCTGTTATTCTTAATTAGTCTTTCATTGCGTGTCTGATAGAGGCGATGTTACATTGCAGAAATTGTTAGACAAATATTATTAATACTTATTTGGTGTTTTGCTCAGTTTGGATTTATTAATACCTATAATCGTCCTTCAGTACACACACACAATGACCCAATAAGCAAGAAAGAACAAAATAGATTTAGTGAGAAGACAGAAAGAGGAGGAAATCTTGTTTATTAGAATAACATTAGCAGCACATACTTCCCATGTGTATGATGATATTTCCTTGTCTCTGGCTCTCACCGGGTCACAAACGTGTTCCAGTTACCGGGACAGGCTGAGTTACTTCGAGTTATGGGTCTGTTCTAATATAACAAAAATTAGACGGAAAAAATTTCAGCTAATTTTTGTGTTAGTACATTCTTTTGACCCATTGATACTCCTGACAAAAATTGTCAAAAGCAGTAATTCGACAACCACCTGAAATTACTTTATCAATACGACGGCTACGCGATCACGTCTAATTATGCTTAAACGGCTGAGTCATCACAGAACTAAGATACAAGATTCGTTCCGATGTCAAATTAAAGATAATGCATGGTTTAAGTTATCTGAGTTTACATTGTTCTTATACATTGCCACAATACTTAAATACAGCGACTATTGTCTTAAAAGTAAGTTTTCTCCGTTTTATTGCAAATGTTTCATAGTAGATTGCTATGCAACTAACAGACATACGGAAAAACACACGGACGTAAATATTACAGTTTCGTCTTCCTAAGGATATAAATATTATTTCTTTACCTTGAAAACTGGGGAAGTATTCCATTTTGTGTAGCACAAAATACTGAATTTTGGAAACATACATTACGCTGAACAAGGTCATTATTATTAAATATTCTGCCCTGTGGCAGATCCTGGGACTAATGGATTTTTTTTTCTTCTTCAAAGTTTGGGCCTGAAAATGTTGCTTCACTGTTCCTTTGTCTTCAGCTCTCTCTTTTAACTCCCAATATCTTGTTATTTTCAAATTACCGATCATGTATATTCCTACTCCTTGCATTCATCTTTCCTTCTATGGTGGTTTAAAATATCGATCTTTGTTAGTTCCTCTGTCCATTTTATCTTTTCCATCTTCCTCCAACACCACATTTCGAACCTCTCTATTTCTTCTTTAACTTCCGTAATGTCCAGGTCTCTGAACTATACAATCCAATACTTTATATATAGCACTTGACAAACTTCTTCCTTAGTCCAATATTAAGCCTGTAAGCTAAGTGTTTTTTTTTTTTTGGGGGGGGGAGGGTTGAATGCTTGTTTGGTCATACAAATTCTTAACTTGACCTTTTTGGTGCAGTAAGTGTCTCTCGTCAAAATACTTCCTAGATATTTGAAATTATCGACCTTTAAGTCATTTGTTCTAGTTTGACACATAAGAAGGCGTTCCTATGGGACATTATCATGACTTGATTTTTCGATGCTGATTACTACTCCATATAGTTTCCCAGTGTCAACTATTTTGTCAATCATCTCCTGTAATCTTTCTTTGGTTCTAGCTATAATAACCATATCATCTGCATACCTGATCTTGTTAATGATCTTTCCTCCAATCTTGAAATCTCCAACTCCCAAACGTTACCTTTATTAAACATCCATTATAAATATTGATTAATTGGGGCGACATACTACGTCCTTGTCTGACTTCTCTTCCAATCTCCACACTATTGGTTTCTCCCTCATTCAAGCCCAACTTTAGTCATTGTAATATGTACAGGGAGCGAATGAGCCGTCGGTTTCTCCAGTTGATCCTAATTTCTTTAAGTATTTTCAGAAGTTTGGTCCAACTGACCCGGTCGAAAGCTTTTTGCGAGTCGAAGAAGCACAAACACAACTTTTCCTTTAAGTCAAGAACTCGTTCTGATATAGTTCTCATCAACCCAGTAGCATCTCTAGTGTCTTATACTTTACGACATTCAAATTGACATCATCTCCATTTTACTTTCAAGCAACCTATTCAGTATGCGCGCAATCTTTCCAGTGTGCGAATAAGACTAATGGTTCTGTGATCGCTGCACTTCTTTGCTTGCTTTTGCCTGGGTAATGCAATCATTGTACCATCAAGAAAATCCTTTGCTTATTCTTCATTCAAATAGATCTTGTTAATAACGACTCAGTACTTTCATTGCATTTTTTCCGAACCCCTTAGGAGTCTTCATCCCGGCGAAATTAAAATACCGCTAATTTTACAGTAATTATGTGATATCTTCAAATAGATAAAAGATAATCGGAATGTGAAACAAGAGCGCCCTAGACAATATTATTTTACATGAGAAACCGTTATCACGACTCTTACCTGCTTTCGATTTCGAGCCATTTTTAAAATCGGCATTTATTTTCGCGTTTCTAAACAGCTGAAAACGGAAAGCCACTAGGTGACTTGTGATAACGGTACCTCACGCAAAATAATATTATCTAGGGCGCTCTTGTTCCATATTTCAATTATCTTTTATCTATTTGAAGATATTACATAATTACTGTAATATTAGCTGTATTTTAATTTCGCTGGGATGAAGACTCTTGTCGTCTCCAGTGGCCTTCCTGTTTCGCATGTCTTAGATGGCTTGTACTATTTCACTTTTCAATATATTTGGTCACTTTTCATCGTCCACTTCTTCCTCCGCTTCGGCCGCAATATCTTTGGGGTGGCTCGTGTGATCATACAGATCTTTTACGTATTCTTCCTAAATTGTGAGGATTCTTTGATGCTCCGTGATTACATGATCTTGTTGATCTTCGATTGCAAACGTGTGTATACTTTTGTTAGTGTGCCCTCCTAATTCTTGTGTTTTCTGGTAATTTAGATCACATTTACCGCCATTGAAGTTCCATTATTTCTTCAGATATTTATTGCATGTACTTTTCTTTGGCTTCGTCGGTCTCTTCTCAATTCATTATTCAGACTTCTGTATTCTTTGATATCCGTAGTTTTCGCTCTTCTGCGTTCCTCCATCTTCTTAAACATCGCTTGTTATAGATAATTTAATGGTGCTCTTTCCAATCCTGCCAATATTGTTATGAAGTCTGTCTAGTAGAATTTGTTTAATTTCCCCCCAATTATTTTCTATATTGCCTACCATATCGCTGATTCCACAGAATTTTTATTGAATCCCACCAAACCGTTGAAGTTTCCCGCTACCATGGATTAGATTTCACTTTCCTCCTGATGCAGTGTGTCACTAATCTCATAATATATTACTTCTACTTCATTGTCGTCATACACACTTGTATTATCACAATATCTACTGTTTTTTCAGTTAACATCACAAATATCAAGTGGTCGTTGCAGCACTCAATTTTGGTTACACTTCTTGGTACTTTGATCTTCATTGCTATCGTGACACCATTCTCGGCCTTCACGCCACCCGAATAAAATATAGGGATGGCCACAAAGTTCCGGTTCCGGCGGAACCGGTTCTTGGAGATCCGGTTTTCAGAACCGGTTCCGCACCTGGATCCGAAAACCCGGTTCCAGAACCGGATCTTAGGAACCGGTTCCGTACCTGGATCCGAAAACCCGGTTCCAGAACCGGATCTTAGGAACTGGTTCCAGATCTAGATCTGAAAACCCGGTTCCAGAACCGGATCTTAGGAACCGGTTCCAGATCTGGATCTGAAAACCCGGTTCCAGAACCGGATCTTAGGAACCGGTTCCAGACCTGGATCCGAAAGCCCCCAAAGACCCGTAAATGAGGCATAAAGATCACCTTCAAAAATAATGCAAAGAGGACCATGCGCTTGTGCCTTCCTCGCCCAGACACGCTTGTGCCCCCAGAAAAAAAAAATTTGGTCCACCAGTGGGTGTTTAGCCAAATGAGTTGGCCAGTTTGCCTGTTTAACCAATGAGTTTGCCAGTTACCCAGTTTATTTAGCCAAATGAGACAAGCTGCCGCCGCCTGGGCGCCTGCCTGTCGCTTCCACCATTTCATCTAGCATACTGTTCACAGCTTGCCAGCAGCTCGGGTTTAGCGTAGGGATGGTCACAAAGCTTCGGTTCCAGCGGAACCGGTTCTGTTTCAGAACCGGTTCCAGACCTGGATCCGAAAAACCGGTTCTAGACCTGGATCCGAAAAACCGGATCTTCTAGAACCGGATCCGTTCAGACCCGAAAACCGGTTCCACTAGGAACCGGTTCTGGCCATCCCTAATAAAATATCGTGTAATTTCCCGATACTATCTCACCTTCTCCTGACCATATCACTTCACTCAAACCCAATATGTTCACTTTACATTTATCCATTTCCGCTTTTAAATTTTTCAAGTTTACCCGTACGCCATAAAGTTCGTACGTTCCAGATTCCTATGCTGAAATGACAGTTATTTTCTCCTCAGATGATTCTTTCCGGAGTAGTCCCGACCCGGAGATTCGAACGCCGGACTATTTTCCTCCTGAACGTTTTACCTCAGTAAGAACCATCATTATATTTATTCTTGTATTTCGCCAAAAAGATAATGTGGTGTTATTCCCATTCCTTCCCACATGCCGTTGACCACCTTGTGGTTCATTCGTGTTAGAATAGTTTCCTCTCCTAAGGACAATAATGTGCCCTGACCTCCACCCGCTCATCTGCCCTTCAAGGAAGCCGTTGGCAGTTGGCACATGGTAAAGGTTTACTCCTTACCCCAGGAGTCAGTCGGTCCCTACCTATATTACATGCCTAAGACGTTGCACATTTTCTCCCGCAAGGAACAAATAAGAACAAGAAAAAAATCACGAAATCTATTTGGTGTTTTAATACATTCTTTCGTAAACTCTACAATTCCTAAAAAATCTGTCGAAAATAGAACTTGAGCAATGATCTAAAACGGCTTCATGAATATGGCGACTAAGCGACCACGTCTATATGTGGAAATACGGAATATCTCCTTAGGTAAAAAGTCTGTACTGGTGTTTAAGATACTGCACGTAATTTGAATTAGTACCATTGTTATACATTGCCGTTATTTTATAAAATTTCACAGATGTTACATCGTTATAATTTTCTTATTTTTGTTTCAGTATGTTCGGTTAATGACAAATAACTATGAAACTATTGGAGATCCGGAATAACCTGAATTAAACTTTATATCATATCACTTTTCTAACAGTATCGTAAATTTTTGAAAGCTAATGTTTCTTTCAATGTATTCTTGTGATCGACGGTACCTCTTTCAAAGTTTCATTTTTAAAAACTGCCAACCATTTTAGAAACTTTGAAAAATGTGTTTAGGATATAATAACAGTAAATGTCAAAGAAATTTTATTGCTTGTTTTAAATATATTTGTAATATAAATTCTAGGTAAGAGAACGCAAAAAATGTTATCAATTATTATTTTCTCACAAATTTTATTAAACATAAAAATTGTTTTGAAAAATGTCCTAGCTTTACATTGGCACAAAAGTCTATATGTTACAAATTATTTCTTTTATGAACACACAAAATTATTCTTTACAGAAAGGCGAAAAACTGTTTTCAGTTTATAAAGATTAAGTTTTAAAATATTAGGTACACGTAAATAAATTTAGGAAGCATTTATTGCATTACAAATTACAGTAGATAGCCTCCTTAACTTTTTAAACTGATTCTGTCGTTAATATTTAATTGTTTACAAAATTTTGGACCATCCTGAATATCATCACCACCATCATTGTCATCATCTTCTGAATTTAATACTAGTTAATTTGTGGATGATTCTCCCGTACATTTTCACCACAGGACATGCAGTGGAATCGTCTTTCCGGAAATGGTTTCTGGAACCTTTTCCAGGTACACAGCACGAGACGTAGCAGATTGTATGGTGCTGGAGGAAAAATGAATAGCACGGGAATGTATTGGTCCGTCTCTATTTTCGATCCCCACTCCTCAGGCGAAAAGCTATTTCTCTGTTGCTCTTGCATGTGGTGGTACGCTCGAAAACTATGCTGGAGCGCTGCAGCTGGACTTGGAGAAGGTTTGCAAAGCGCATGATGCAATTCGGTGTTTTTCGCAATGATTTGGAGTATTTCTTAAGTCTTGTGTCTTGTCCAGTTCATCTGCTATTTTCCCGCCGTACATTTCTCATTAACGCTTCTCCTAATAAAATAAAAATGCATTTAAATTAATACGACTACGGAAATTTTAGCACCACTTTAACTAAAAATAAATAAACCAAAAATAAAAAATAAATCTCACGTAGTGATGCAATGGTATCCTGTATTGCTTCTACTTCGTTGAACTTCATCACAACTCCCTGTAACCCAGAATTATTCTGAGTTTACTGAAGGTGGAATTGATCCCTTATTGTAGAACGCAAATGTCGTACCGCAGCCCATCATAGTACAGACGAACAGCAAAAATTCCCTCATATTGCCTAGACTATCGTGCAGTTTGCTCCCTTATAAATCTTCGTTTCACTGATGGAAATTCCCGGCACTAACATTTATAAGGTATCTTTGACAGGTGTTAAAACAAGAACTAGAAGTTCGAGATCTATATCAACTAGGACCGCTGTTCTTCCTGAATTGGCCTCGGTCATTTCTGTTCTTACAACCAACGTATCCACATCACTAGGGACATGAACAACAAACAGATGTGATGCTTTTAATACTGAGCCAAGAAGTTCAAAAAAAAATATTTTCAGTATTCTACAAAAACTGATCTTATGGAGCCGACACATTCAATTCTGTTACTACCAGCTTCGTATCACCTGACCTCTCAAGAGCTACTCCCCGATGCAAAACATTTTGTACTTGAGTCTTTATACCTGTCAGAAATAACGACTACATTGGTTCCGCAATTCCTGTTTATGTAATCGAGGTACATGTTGTAAACTGTACCATAGGTAACAGGGTAAGCCCAATGTACTGGATGGAAAAGATCATCACCAGATCAACGAATCGGAGGTGAAAAAGAGTAAAATATTGTTTAGTTTGCACATCTTGTCAATGACACACGTTATCTTCGACTTCATTTCCTTGTGCAGTCCAACATTATTGAACAAAGTTTGATGAAATTGAGAATTCGTACCGCAATCAATCTGTAAGTTCTCTTCACGCCTTCTCAAGGTGCCTAGTCTTAATACTTGGATATTATGTTTCAGGGTCATATTTTGAAACGTTTTTCCACTAACACTCCTTACACCATTTTCACCTATCCCCACTGACATATTACAATAAACATTTCCTTTTTGACCAAAAGCTTTAATTTAATGACTGTATCGTTTACAACCAGTCTTCTATATAGCACATGCTAAAAATCTCAGAAAAATATTTCTTAAATACGGATATACAAAGCATCAAAGAATGCAAAAATGAGCTGTTTATTTCATTGCAAGAGAAACAAGCTCTTTTAGCGTGACGTCACATCGGCTCCTCTCTCTCTCTCTCTCTCTCTCTCTGTCTTATTCAAAGCTTGGAAATGTTTTCTCTTTCTTTATGGACTAGTACAAGAAAAGTGACAAAATTAGAAAATACAAACTGTATATAAAAATAACGTAACTTCAACTATCTTGACCCTGGAACTATTACTTAAATAATTAATACTTTTCTGACCAGAGTCTATACTTATTTATTAAAATTAAAATAAGTCGTAATAGTTTCAATACCTTAACGTTATTTTCATCAGACATTAACTAGTAGAAATATCTTCATAATATTAAATTAATATTGTTGTATAATTTTAATTTTTATTTTATAATTTTTAATTTTTAATATCTAACAATCAGGTATTGTTATAATTTATTGTTTCGTTTCAAATTTTTAATATAACTTTTTTATAATTATTATTTTCCCTTCCCTCTATTATTATTGTTCTTTTAATAAATTATTCCAAATATCAGCTAATTTTGAAGTTTTTTTCTTAATTCAATATTTATCATATAATTTTATTTTTACTGCTTCTCTTAATTTTTCATATCCGTGATTTTTTTTATCATTCCATTTTTTCTAACAATATATCCCATAATTCATGTATTTGAAGTCCATTTGTCCAGTCAATTAATCTTTCACTTCTTTCTCTCTTAATCCTATGTGCTTCTTTCGATTTTCTTATTATTGTTCTATTCTCTTTTACTAGACTTCGGACCTCTTCCCAATCTATATCATGTCCTGTTTCTTTTACATGTTTATATATAGCGTTATTCTCCCTTATGAGTCTCTTATAGTTCCTATGTTGTTTTACTCTTTAAGCTTTTTCCCTGTTTCTCCAATGTATACGACATTTAATTTTTACACTTCACTTCATACACTAAGCCTTCATCATCTTCACTTCCTATTTCTCATTTTCTTAACCATTTCCAGAATTCTACGTCCTCCTTTCTGTATGTATTCCGACCTCCTTTTCTTAATAAGGTCTTCAGTATCTCTGTTTACGAATATGGGTTTTAATGGCGTTGAGTTCACTGAATACTCGCTAAGGTGTTGCTCTCGTCACAGGAAAAGGG